>NC_069506.1:314041488-314641488 GCF_027579735.1 Bombina bombina
ATTGCTTTTTACTGTACCTCATTGTGGGAACTGGAGCAGCCTCACTCCCTGAGCTGAGCTGCGGTTCTCATTCATCTTATTTAATCCTCACAAACAGAGAGCAATTCACTGTGCTCAGTGCATCCTTTGTGTGACACGCAGAGCTGCTTGAATAAAAGGATCCCAGATCTCAGGGTTTGCAATCCAGGATCCCCCACAATCACAGGTGGATTCCCAGATGCTGCAGAGACACAGAGGGGGCAAGATGATCCCCCTAATCCTGCTAGCCCCTGTCCAATCACATGTGCCAGCTAAGGGGAGCATAAGGTATCCCCAATCCTTTCTACATCCCAGACACCCAAAGCTGAGATCCCTCACACAGCAGAGAAGACAAGATGCTCAGCAATAGAAGGGGCTGCACAATTCTTGGGTAATACCAATTCTCTGAGTTGGAGGGGGAGCAGCAGAAGAGATGGTACAGGCTGCACTGCCTCTTTCAACCCCAAATAGCTTCAGTTGAGAGATAAATGTAAAGGGGCAATCCGACCCTCTTCTCTGCATCTTACTGAAAGCACAGGCAGCCTGTGCAGCTTAACTACTACTAATAATGATGCTAATAAGGGCTGATTTGTGCTTCAGCTTCCCAGATCATTCCATGCATGTATTTGCATTCCTACTCAGAGTAAGTGTGCATTCATTCTCTTTGTCATCTAATTCCAGAGGGTTTTGTACTGGATGCCTCTTCAGAGAAAGCCTATGTTGTTGTAACTCATTGCTTGCCAGGTGCCTGTAAAAATGCGATTTATTTTAACCTTAGAATGATAAAAGCATAAGGATTTCCATTTTTTTCTTTTTTTTCCTGCCAGTTGGAACTTCATTTGGGGTCTATAACCCATGTTAACTCCCTTCAATTATCCTCTAATTCTTGGAATCAATAGAATTTTTGTTTCTTTAAAAAGAGCAACTTAATAAAAACAATAAAGACTTATAATTAGCACCAATGATGCCTGCATTGTAACATTAAAGGGAAATTAACCCACAATGGTGTTGTGATTCATACAGAGCATAGAGTTTTAAAAAAGTTTCCAATTTATTTTAAAGGGACAGTCTAGTCAAAAATAAACTTACATGATTTAGATAGGGCATTTGATTTTAAACAACTTTCCAATTTACTTTTATCATCAAATGCGCTTTGTTCTTTTGTTATTTCTAATTGAAAGCTAAACCTAGGTAGGCTCATATGATAATTTCTAAGCCCTTGAAGGCCGCCTCTTATCACATGCTTTTCTATTTGCTTTTCACAACAGGGGAGTGCTAGTTCATATGAGCCATATAGATAACATTGTGATCAAGCTCATGGCTTGTGGCAGACACTGCACTAATTGGCTAAAATGCAAGTCAATAGATACTAACTAAAAAGTCATGTGATCAGGGGGCTGTCTTCAGAGGCTTAGATACAAGGTAATCACAGAGCTAAAAAGTATATTAATAGTACCGTGTTGGTTATGCAAAACTGGGGAATGGGTAATAAAGGGATTATCTATCTTATTAAACAATAAAAATTCTGGTGTAGACTGTCCCCTTAATGATCTGATTTGCTTTGTTATTTTGGTATTCTTTGTTGAGGAGCAAACCTCTGTAGGTATTGTGCAGGTGTCTGGACTATATGCACCATCTAGCGTTCTTGCAAATACCTAATAGTGCAAAATGTATTTCTGAAAAACAGTGCTTCAGACACATAAATGCTCCTGAGACTACCTACCTGATTTTTTTTTAATCAAAGGATACCAAGAGAACAAATTTCATTTTTTAGAATTGTATGCTCCACCTGAATCATAAAAGACAAATAGTGGGTTTCATTTTTGAATAAAAAAAGCATAAGATGTAAAGAAACTCTGCATTGTGTATCATAAACATCCTCTTTAATAACTTTCTCTAGACATAGAATTATGGTTCAACCCTAATAAAAAAAGCTCTTTTTTCCCTCAGGAAATGTTGACATTTACACTATAATGTCTTTAAAGGGACATGAAACCCATTTTCTTTTCTTTCATGATTTAGATAGAGAATACAATTTCAAAAAAGTTTCAAATTTACTTCTATTATCAAATTTGTTTAATTCTTGTGTTATTCTTTGTTGACGAAACACCTAGATAGTGCATGTCTGGGGCACCACATGACAGGAAATAGTGCTGCCATCTAGTGCTCTTGTTAAAGGGACATGAAACCCAAGCAAATTATTTCATGATTTAGGTAGAAAATACAATTTTAAACAACTTTCCAGTTTACTTCTATTATCAATTTGCTTTATTATCTTGGTATCATTTGTTGAAGGACTATTGGTTTCTAATTGAACATATGGGTGAGCCAGTGACAATTGATATATAAATACAGCCACCAATCAGCAGCTAGAACCTAGGTTCTTTGCTACTCCTGACCTTACCTAGATAAACCATTCAGCAAAGGATAACACCTATTGCTACCCAGCATGCACCCCTACACTTATTGCCACGCAGCATGCTCCCCTACACTTATTGTCACACAGCATGCTCCCCTACACTTATTGTCACGCAGCATGCTCCCCTACACTTATTGCCACGCAGCATGCTCCCCTACACTTATTGCCACGCAGCATGCTCCCCTACACCTATTGTCACACAGCATGCTCCCCTACACTTATTGTCATACAGCATGCTCCCCTACACTTATTGTCACACAGCATGCTCCCCTACACTTATTGTCATACAGCATGCTCCCCTACACTTATTGTCATACAGCATGCTCCCCTACACTTATTGTCACGCAGCATGCTCCCCTACACTTATTGTCACGCAGCATGCTTCCCTACACTTATTGCCACGCAGCATGCTCCCCTACACCTATTGTCACACAGCATGCTCCCCTACACTTATTGTCATACAGCATGCTCCCCTACACTTATTGTCACACAGCATGCTCCCCTACACTTATTGTCACACAGCATGCTCCCCTACACCTATTGTCACACAGCATGCTCCCCTACACTTATTGTCACACAGCACGCTCCCTACACTTATTGTCACACAGCATGCTCCCCTACACCTATTGTCACGCAGCATGCTCCCCTACACTTATTGTCACACAGCATGCTCCCCTACACTTATTGTCACACAGCATGCTCCCCTACACTTATTGTCATACATCATGCTCCCCTACACTTATTGTCACACAGCATGTTCCCCTACACTTATTGTCATACAGCATGCTCCCCTACACTTATTGTTACACATCATGCTCCCTTACACTTATTGTCACACAGCATGCTCCCCTACACTTATTGTCACACAGCATGCTCCCTACACCTATTGTCACACAGCATGCTCCCCTACACTTATTGTCACACAGCATGCTCCCCTACACTTATTGTCATACATCATGCTCCCCTACACTTATTGTCATACAGCATGCTCCCCTACACTTATTGTCACACAGCATGCTCCCCTACACTTATTGTCACACAGCATGCTTCCCTACACTTATTGTCACACAGCATGCTCCCCTACACTTATTGTCACACAGCATGCTCCCCTACACCTATTGTCACGCAGCATGCAGAGAACTATACATCCTTGGGGGGTGTCCTGTGAAAGGCTAAAGCCCGTTGCAGATGTTAGCTTAAGCCAACTAGGCTTGTGCCTAGAGCAACAGAATTTAGGGACGTGAAAGTCTGTGGGGTAGTTCTATGGCATAATATCTAATATTTCATTGATTAGTTGCATTATTCTATTTGATTTAAATACCAGTGATCCACTGTAAGCTAATTGGGTGGATGATCCTGCACTGTGTCTCTGGACTTTAGTTGCTCAAGCTTTGCAAGCTGCAAGGCAGCAAAAAACAGAGTGTACCACTGGCTAAAGTGTGAGCTCTATTGGGAAGAACAGGACAGAGCCTGAAAAAAGGACAACCTCATTAAAACGGGATATCTGTCACCCTATATCAGTAGGAAAATCTGACCAATAGGGCATCTCATTTTAAAATTTTAAATTTCCAAACATTACATTGTATTTTTTTTAATTATTCTTTTCATTGTGATGGAAAAACAGTGCCATAAAACATGTAATCCTCATATAAAAAAAAACAAATGATTAGAATATATATTCATCTTGCAGGACTCATTTTAAAGAATATTCACCCTACTACGTAGGCACCACAAGTCTGCACAAGTGTTTCGTATACAGAATATAAATGATTAGCGCGTTGCACTGCTGCACGTCAGGTACGCTTTCCTTAAATGAACTGGTCCCTATAGGCAAATCTGACCCTTTGTCATATGTTTATATGAGCATTATAATAAAATCAATGTGTTTGTTTAATGTCAAAATGACAGATGCATATTAGAAGTAAAGACCTGATTGAAATTAATTTTTTCTGCCTTTTACATTATAGTGGTTTAGTACCTGAAAATATTAAAATAACTAAATAAATGGGAAAAAAAAAACATATTTAATTTAAGGTACATCAATGTGGAATTTGAAATGTTCCATTGGAAGCACGTTCATGGGTACACATGCACACCACCTATGTATGTATGCTCAGTTTAAATTAAAATCTAGAATATCCCAGTATAATAATTTCCAAAACTAAACATGTACAATTTTAATAGGGTTTATTGAACAGTGGCATTTTTTTTTCATTTTGTACAAAAAACAAAATTCCATGTACCAAACATTTTTATTTTTCATTTATTTAATGTGATTTCTCTTAACACTAGGTAAAAAGAAACAGAAGGCACCTCCTAGTGCAACTCCATTATGGAATCAAATATTAGGTGGATATACTCACGTAACAGGCAGCAATCTCATGTGCTAATACAAATTGACTGGGATCTCTCAGTGTCCCAACTCACTGGCCAACAGACTGAGATGTGACATCCTCTGCTACCGGCAGAGCTAGGAGAATTGACGCTTTATATTCATAATGTTCATACATGTATCAAAATCAAATTTTAAAAGCCAAAGGGAACAATACATTACCTAAGGAATTAAAAACAGAACCGCTACGCATTTCTTGGCTAAAAATGATTTTCTCGGCCAAGAAACGCGTAGCGGTTCTGTTTTTAATACTTTTTTGGTATCTTGTTGTTCCCTTTGGCTTTTATAATTGGATTTTGATAAATTTATGGACATTATGAATATGAAGCACGACTGAGTCAATACTCCTAGCTCTTCCGGACCTCACATCTCAGACTGTTGGCCAGTGAGCTGGGACACTGAGAGATCTAAGTCTGTTCGTATTAGCACATGAAAGTGCTGCCTGTTGTGTGAGTTTATCTGCATATACACCACATGTGCTGTACATTTGATTTCATAAGGGTGTTGCAATAGGAGGCGCCTTTTGATTATGTTTCATCCACAGAGTGGGAGTCTAGCCGTTGAATTGAGAAGAGCAACCAGTGCCGATTACCGTATTATGTTTCATTGTTATAGACTAATATCATGCATTGCCTAGTCTGAGGTTGTTCATCTATCTCATTGACATATTTTATTTGTCTTGCAATATACACAACAGAACTATTCAGCGCTAGGTTCTGATGTTACACCCAATACAATGCAAAGTAGTGATATATGATATAACAAATTGATGACAATAATAACAATGAATGATAATAAATGATAATGAATCTTCCAAAGATAAATGCGGCAAAGTCCTCCACAGAAGTGGATATAATCAGAGTCAATATTGTGCCAAACAGTACCTTTAGCTCTCAAATATAGAGTAATGTTGTTTTTGCTCAAGTTGTACTGTCAGCTTCCAATGCCTTTCTTGTTCTTCTCTCTGCTGCTCCTTTAAATCCCTTCTTTCTCAAGGGATTATGGGATCCAGGATCCAAAATGTATTTACCAAGAAAACAAAGTGCAAAAAGAGAGGATTCAAGTGTAATTGTTAGACACCATAAATAGCGCAATAAGTAAAATGTCTACTCACCAGAGTTATATAAAATGTATTAATTTATTATATAACTCCTGGTGAGTAGACATTTTACTTATTGCGCTATTTATGGTGTCTAACAATTACACTTGAATCCTCTCTTCTTGCGCTTTGTTTTCTTGGCAAAAAAAATTGTCTTGCAATATATAATTTTCTTTTTTATTGCGCCTTCTAAACGTTGGGATTTTTTGATATCCCTAGGTAAAAAGAAGGCTGCTGAAAGTGCCTTTTTTTACTGTTTTATCATTAGGGAGGAGTGTATGGCTGTTTTTAACATTTGAATGGCAGAATAAATGTTCCCCTTGATACACTATTTGTTCTATTAGTCAAGTGTTTATATAGAACACATTTTTTCATTAAAATATTACATTTACTTATCAATTCCTATGAATTCACTTTTAAATATTATATTTTATGTTTAAAAGCAACATTTGCTATTAAAATGTTACATTCAATATATGTTATGTTAAAATGTGTTCCTAAAAATTAATATTAAATATTCAGCATACATTGAGCATTTGTTGAGAACAAACTAAGGCTACCAGCGTTCATTATTTTTAACGAATGTGCTGAAACATTCACCTATCCCTATTAATCACTTGGGACTTCTCTGATAAATTAATTGCTGCCCAAACAAACTGTGTGTAGAAGTGAACTGGCGCCAAATATCTTTAGCGGAGGAAAAAAAAATATTTATCCAGTTTTAGTCATATCTCTGTAACATCTAAATAATTTTTTACAGCACACTAACGGCTAGATTTGGAGTTTGGTGGTAAAAGGGCTGTTAACGCTCCGCGGGTTTTTTTCTGGCCGCACCATAAATTTAACTCTGGTATCGAGAGTTCAAACAAATGCTGCGTTAGGCTCCAAAAAAGGAGCGTAGAGCATTTTTACCGCAAATACAACTCTCGATACCAGAGTTGCTTACGGACGCGGCCGGCCTCAAAAACGTGCTCGTGCACGATTCTCCCATAGGAAACAATGGGGCTGTTTGAGCTGAAAAAAAACCTAACACCTGCAAAAAAGCAGCGTTCAGCTCCTAACGCAGCCCCATTGTTTCCTATGGGGAAACACTTCCTACGTCTGCACCTAACACTCTAACATGTACCCCGAGTCTAAACACCCCTAGCCTTACACTTATTAACCCCTAATCTGCCGCCCCCGCTATCGCTGACCCCTGCATTACACTTTTAACCCCTAATCTGCCGCTCCGTAAACCGCCGCCACCTACGTTATCCCTATGTACCCCTAATCTGCTGCCCTAACATCGCCGACCCCTATGTTATATTTATTAACCCCTAATCTGCCCCCCACAACGTCGCCGACACCTACCTACACTTATTAACCCCTAATCTGCCGACCGGACCTGAGCGCTACTATAATAAAGTTATTAACCCCTAATCCGCCTCACTAACCCTATCATAAATAGTATTAACCCCTAATCTGCCCTCCCTAACATCGCCGACACCTACCTTCAATTATTAACCCCTAATCTGCCGACCGGAGCTCACCGCTATTCTAATAAATGTATTAACCCCTAAAGCTAAGTCTAACCCTAACACTAACACCCCCCTAAGTTAAATATAATTTTTATCTAACGAAATAAATTAACTCTTATTAAATAAATGATTCCTATTTAAAGCTAAATACTTACCTGTAAAATAAATCCTAATATAGCTACAATATAAATTACATTTATATTATAGCTATTTTAGGATTAATATTTATTTTACAGGTAACTTTGTATTTATTTTAACCAGGTACAATAGCTATTAAATAGTTAAGAACTATTTAATAGTTACCTAGTTAAAATAATTACAAATTTACCTGTAAAATAAATCCTAACCTAAGTTATAATTAAACCTAACACTACCCTATCAATAAAATAATTAAATAAACTACCTACAATTACCTACAATTAACCTAACACTACACTATCAATAAATTAATTAAACACAATTGCTACAAATAAATACAATTAAATAAACTAGCTAAAGTACAAAAAATAAAAAAGAACTAAGTTACAGAAAATAAAAAAATATTTACAAACATAAGAAAAATATTACAACAATTTTAAACTAATTACACCTACTCTAAGCCCCCTAATAAAATAACAAAGACCCCCAAAATAAAAAATTCCCTACCCTATTCTAAAATACAAAAATTACAAGCTCTTTTACCTTACCGGCCCTGAACAGGGCCCTTTGCGGGGCATGCCCCAAGAATTTCAGCTCTTTTGCCTGTAAAAAAAAACATACAATACCCCCCCCCCAACATTACAACCCACCACCCACATACCCCTAATCTAACCCAAACCCCCCTTAAATAAACCTAACACTAAGCCCCTGATGATCTTCCTACCTTGTCTTCACCATGCCAGGTTCACCGATCCGTCCTGGCTCCAAGATCTTCATCCAACCCAAGCGGGGGTTGGCGATCCATAATCCGGTGCTCCAAAGTCTTCCTCCTATCCGGCAAGAAGAGGACATCCGGACCGGCAAACATCTTCTCCAAGCGGCATCTTCTATGTTCTTCCATCCGATGACGACCGGCTCCATCTTGAAGACCTCCAGCGCGGATCCATCCTCTTCTTCCGACGACTAGACGACGAATGACGGTTCCTTTAAGGGACGTCATCCAAGATGGCGTCCCTCGAATTCCGATTGGCTGATAGGATTCTATCAGCCAATCGGAATTAAGGTAGGAATTTTCTGATTGGCTGATGGAATCAGCCAATCAGAATCAAGTTCAATCCGATTGGCTGATCCAATCAGCCAATCAGATTGAGCTCGCATTGTATTGGCTGATCGGAACAGCCAATAGAATGCGAGCTCAATCTGATTGGCTGATTGGATCAGCCAATCGGATTGAACTTGATTCTGATTGGCTGATTCCATCAGCCAATCAGAAAATTCCTACCTTAATTCCGATTGGCTGATAGAATCCTATCAGCCAATCGGAATTCGAGGGACGCCATCTTGGATGACGTCCCTTAAAGGAACCGTCATTCGTCGTCTAGTCGTCGGAAGAAGAGGATGGATCCGCGCTGGAGGTCTTCAAGATGGAGCCGGTCGTCATCGGATGGAAGAACATAGAAGATGCCGCTTGGAGAAGATGTTTGCCGGTCCGGATGTCCTCTTCTTGCCGGATAGGAGGAAGACTTTGGAGCACCGGATTATGGATCGCCAACCCCCGCTTGGGTTGGATGAAGATCTTGGAGCCAGGACGGATCGGTGAACCTGGCATGGTGAAGACAAGGTAGGAAGATCATCAGGGGCTTAGTGTTAGGTTTATTTAAGGGGGGTTTGGGTTAGATTAGGGGTATGTGGGTGGTGGGTTGTAATGTTGGGGGGGGGGGTATTGTATGTTTTTTTTTACAGGCAAAAGAGCTGAAATTCTTGGGGCATGCCCCGCAAAGGGCCCTGTTCAGGGCTGGTAAGGTAAAAGAGCTTGTAATTTTTGTATTTTAGAATAGGGTAGGGAATTTTTTATTTTGGGGGTCTTTGTTATTTTATTAGGGGGCTTAGAGTAGGTGTAATTAGTTTAAAATTGTTGTAATATTTTTCTTATGTTTGTAAATATTTTTTTATTTTTTGTAACTTAGTTCTTTTTTATTTTTTGTACTTTAGATAGTTTATTTAATTGTATTTATTTGTAGCAATTGTGTTTAATTAATTTATTGATAGTGTAGTGTTAGGTTAATTGTAGGTAATTGTAGGTAGTTTATTTAATTATTTTATTGATAGGGTAGTGTTAGGTTTAATTATAACTTAGGTTAGGATTTATTTTACAGGTAAATTTGTAATTATTTTAACTAGGTAACTATTAAATAGTTCTTAACTATTTAATAGCTATTGTACCTGGTTAAAATAAATACAAAGTTACCTGTAAAATAAATATTAATCCTAAAATAGCTATAATATAAATGTAATTTATATTGTAGCTATATTAGGATTTATTTTACAGGTAAGTATTTAGCTTTAAATAGGAATCATTTATTTAATAAGAGTTAATTTATTTCGTTAGATAAAAATTATATTTAACTTAGGGGGGTGTTAGTGTTAGGGTTAGACTTAGCTTTAGGGGTTAATACATTTATTAGAATAGCGGTGAGCTCCGGTCGGCAGATTAGGGGTTAATAATTGAAGGTAGGTGTTGGCGATGTTAGGGAGGGCAGATTAGGGGTTAATACTATTTATGATAGGGTTAGTGAGGCGGATTAGGGGTTAATAACTTTATTATAGTAGCGCTCAGGTCCGGTCGGCAGATTAGGGGTTAATAAGTGTAGGTAGGTGTCGGCGACGTTGTGGGGGGCAGATTAGGGGTTAATAAATATAACATAGGGGTCGGCGATGTTAGGGGCAGAAGATTAGGGGTACATAGGGATAACGTAGGTGGCGGCGATTTGCGGTCGGAAGATTAGGGGTTAATTATTTTAAGTAGCTTGCGGCGACGTTGTGTGGGGCAAGTTAGGGGTTAATAAATATAATATAGGGGTCGGCGGGGTTAGGGGCAGCAGATTAGGGGTACATAAGTATAACGTAGGTGGCGGTCGGCAGATTAGGGGTTAAAAATTTTAATCGAGTGGCGGCGATGTGGGGGGACCTCGGTTTAGGGGTACATAGGTAGTTTATGGGTGTTAGTGTAGTTTAGGGTACAGTAGTTAAGAGCTTTATGAACCGGCGTTAGCCAGAAAGCTCTTAACTCCTGCTTTTTTCAGGCGGCTGGAATCTTGTCGTTAGAGCTCTAACGCTCACTGCAGAAACGACTCTAAATACCAGCGTTAGAAAGATCCCATTGAAAAGATAGGCTACGCAAATGGCGTAGGGGGATCTGCGGTATGGAAAAGTCGCGGCTGTAAAGTGAGCGTTAGACCCTTTAATCACTGACTCCAAATACCAGCGGGCGGCCAAAACCAGCGTTAGGAGCCTCTAACGCTGGTTTTGACGGCTACCGCCGAACTCTAAATCTAGGCCTAAATATGTAAGGAGTAATGTTTTGTGAATATAATATGCCTTGCAGATGCTTTATAGAGAATTGGTTGTGTGTGGGTGTGTAAGGGTGTGTGTTAGGGATGGGCGAATGTTTTGCAACATTCGAAAATGTAAAAGATTTTTAACACATTTGTTTATTAGTTTCGAATTTCGAATGTTTGCACAACATTTTAACATTTGTTTTATGTAATAATATTTCTAATGCTCTCTTTAAATGGTAATATTCGAAGTAGAAAAAATTGAATCTATATATTTATAATAGTATTTCTAATCCTCTCTTTAAATGTAATATTCCAATTATGCAATATTCGAAATAGAAACATTCAAATTGATATATTTGTATCTATTATGTATCAGTTTACTAAATTCCCGATTACATAAACTATTGAACTTCTGAATAGTATTTGTTAAATCAAATGTTACATTCAAGATTTCGAATGTGGATATTTGATTTCATTATGAACATTTGAAAACGAAAGTAACATTCGATTACCAAATTTTAATGGATTTTTGTTCTTATCAACATTTGATTGCCCAAAACGAATGTCCACAGGAATATTCGTTCTACCAAACGAATTATACTTTCAGCACATTCACCCATCCCTAGTGTGTGTATGTATGTGTAAGTGTATGTGAATATGTATGTGTAAGTGTATGTGCATATGTATGTGTAAGTGTATGTGCGTATGTATGTGTAAGTGTATGTGCATATGTATGTGTAAGTGTATGTGCATATGTATGTGTAAGTGTATGTACATATGTATGTGTAAGTGTATGTGTGTATGTATGTGTAAGTGTATGTGCGTATGTATGTGTAAGTGTATGTGCGTATGTATGTGTAAGTGTATGTGCATATGTATGTGTAAGTGTATGTGTGTATGTATGTGTAAGTGTATGTGCGTATGTATGTGTAAGTGTATGTGCATATGTATGTGTAAGTGTATGTACATATGTATGTGTAAGTGTATGTGTAAGTGTATGTGCGTATGTATGTGTAAGTGTATGTGCATATGTATGTGTAAGTGTATATATGTATGTGTAAGTGTATGTATGCATATGTATGTGTAAGTGTATGTATGTGTAAGTGTATGTGCATATGTATGTGTAAGTGTATGTATGCATATGTATGTGTAAGTGTATGTGCGTATGTATGTGTAAGTGTATGTGCGTATGTATGTGCAAGTGTATGTGCGTATGTATGTGCAAGTGTATGTGCATATGTATGTGTAAGTGTATGTGCGTATGCATGTGTATGTGCATATGTATGTGTAAGTGTATGTGCATATGTATGTGTAAGTGTATGTGCGTATGTATGTGTAAGTGTATGTGCGTATGTATGTGTAAGTGCGTATGTATGTGTAAGTGCATGTGCGTATGTATGTGTAAGTGTATGTGCGTATGTATGTGTAAGTGTATGTGCGTATGTATGTGCAAGTGTATGTGCGTATGTATGTGTAAGTGCATGTGCATATGTATGTGTAAGTGTATGTGCATATGTATGTGTAAGTGCATGTGCATATGTATGTGTAAGTGCATGTGCATATGTATGTGTAAGTGTATGTGCGTATGTATGTGCAAGTGTATGTGTGTATGTATGTGCAAGTGTATGTGCGTATGTATGTGTAAGTGTATGTGCATATGTATGTGCAAGTGTATGTGTGTATGTATGTGCAAGTGTATGTGTAAGTGTATGTGCATATGTATGTGTAAGTGCATGTGCATATGTATGTGTAAGTGTATGTGCAAGTGTATGTGCGTATGTATGTGTAAGTGTATGTGCATATGTATGTGTAAGTGTATGTGCGTATGTATGTTTAAGTCTATGTGCGTATGTATGTGTAAGTGTATGTGCGTATGTATGTGTAAGTGTATGTGCGTAAGTATGTGTATGTGTATGTGCATATGTATGTGTATGGGTGTATGTATGCATAAGGTTATGTGTGTTTATCTGTAAGGATGTGCATATGTATGTGTAGGGGTGTATGTATGCATAAGGTTATGTGTGTTTATCTGTAAGGATGTGCATATGTATGTGTAAGGGTGTATGTATGCATAAGGTTATGTGTGTTTATCTGTAAGGATATGTATATGTATGTGTAAGGGTGTATGTATGCATAAGGTTATGTGTGTTTATCTGTAAGGATGTGCATATGTATGTGTAAGGGTGTATGTATGCATAAGGTTATGTGTGTTTATCTGTAAGGATATGTATATGTATGTGTAAGGGTGTATGTATGCATAAGGTTATGTGTGTTTATCTGTAAGGATGTGCATATGTATGTGTAAGGGTGTATGTATGCATGTGTAAGGGTGTATGTATGCAATGTGTTGAATATTTTATTTCAATGGCGGTGGTGTAGGGGGGGCAGGATAGGGGTTAAAAAATTTATTATAGGTGGCGACGGTATAGGGGGGGCAGATTAGGGGTTAATAAGTTTAATATAGGCGGCGGCGGGGTCCGGGAGCAGCGGTTTAGGGGTTAATCAGTTTATTAGAGTGCCGGTGGGCTCCGGGAGCGGCGGTTTAGGGAGTAATACATTTATTTAGTTGCGGCGGTGTAGGGGGGGACAGATTAGGGGTGTTTAGACTCAGGGTACATGTTAGGGTGTTAGGTGCAGACAGCTCCCATAGGAATCAATGGGATGTCGGGCAGCAGCGAACATGAACTTTCGCTATGGTCAGACTTCCATTGATTCCTATGGGATCCGCTGCCTCCAGCGCGGCGTATTGAAAACCAGGTACGCTGGGCCGGAAAAGTGCAGAGCGTACCTGCTAGTTTTTTGATAACTAGCAAAAGTAGTCAGATTGTGCCGAACTTGTGTGCGGAACATCTGGAGTGATGTAAGAATCGATCTGTGTCGGACTTTGCCCGGCGGATCAAAGCTTACGTCACAAAATTCTACTTTTGCCAGGCAGCAGGGCTTGATAACTAAGGCGAATCACCCTTACCACAAATGCGCTGCGGAATTCCAGCGTATTTGAGGTTGACGGCTTGATAACTAGAGGCCTAAGTGTGTGTGTGTAAGTAACTGTAAGTGTGTGTGTGTAAGTAACTGTAAGTGTGTGTGTAAGTGTGTGTGTGTAAGTAGCTGTGTGTGTGTGTAAGTAACTGTAAGTGTGTGTGTGTAAGTAACTGTAAGTGTGTGTGTAAGTGTGTGTGTGTAAGTGTTTGTGTGTAAGTAACTGTAAGTGTGTGTGTGTGTAAGTAACTGTAAGTGTGTGTGTGTGTAAGTGTGTGTAAGTAACTGTAAGTGTGTGTGTGTAAGTAACTGTAAGTGTGTGTGTGTGTGTAAGTAACTGTAAGTGTGTGTGTGTGTGTAAGTAACTGTAAGTGTGTCTGTGTATTTGTCAGAGTAACTGTGTGTGTAAGTAACTGTAAGTGTGTGTGTGTGTGTAAGTAACTGTAAGTGTGTGTGTAAGTAACTGTAAGTGTGTGTGTAAGTAACTGTAAGTGTGTGTGTGTAAGTAACTGTAAGTGTGTGTGTGTAAGTAACTGTAAGTGTGTGTGTGTGTGTAAGTAACTGTAAGTGTGTGTGTGTAAGTAACTGTAAGTGTGTGTAAGTAACTGTAAGTGTGTGTGTAAGTAACTGTAAGTGTGTGTGTAAGTGTGTGTGTGTAAGTAGCTGTAAGTGTGTGTGTGTAAGTAACTGTAAGTGTGTGTGTGTAAGTAACTGTAAGTGTGTGTGTGTAAGTGTGTGTGTGTAAGTGTTTGTGTGTAAGTAACTGTAAGTGTGTGTGTGTGTGTAAGTAACTGTAAGTGTGTGTGTGTGTAAGTGTGTGTAAGTAACTGTAAGTGTGTGTGTGTAAGTAACTGTAAGTGTGTGTGTGTGTGTAAGTAACTGTAAGTGTGTGTGTAAGTAACTGTAAGTCTGTGTGTAAGTAACTGTAAGTGTGTGTGTGTAAGTAACTGTAAGTGTGTGTGTGTGTGTAAGTAACTGTAAGTGTGTGTGTAAGTAACTGTAAGTGTGTGTAAGTAACTGTAAGTGTGTGTGTGTAAGTAACTGTAAGTGTGTGTGTGTAAGTAACTGTAAGTGTGTCTGTGTATTTGTCAGAGTATGTGTGTGCATTCATAGCTGTAAGAGTGAGTGTAAGTATTTGTATATGCACATGTCTGGAGCACTACAGTGCAAGAAAAAGTGCTGCCATCTAGTGCTCGTGCAAATGTATAACATTCCTGCAAATTTGCTGCCATATGGTGCTGCAGACACGTAAATAAAAAGAATAATGAAATTTTGGTAACAGAAATAAATGGCAAAATTGTTTAAACTGAGCTGCTCTATCTGAACCATGAAAGGAAATGTTTAACTCTATATCCCTGTTACTGAGGCCGACAATATTTCCTCCTACGTAGCTCTGAGCACTCCAGAATCATTTCCAAGGTACCAAATCCAGTGCACGTCACAGTAATAAAATAAATGCACAAGCAAAATCACAAGACGTGAAACAATAAAGTATAAATGTGATATAAATACAGAGTGTGAAACCCAAAAATAATAAGATATATAGAAGGATATAGCCAAAAGAAGAACTGACACAATGCAGTCTGGTCACCTCAATATTCTATTGGTCCTCAAATGAGAGAAGAAAACACAAAATAGTACAATACTGTGATCCTCTGGGTATTGCTGGATAGAAGGGATGAATGATTACTCACATTTGTTGGCGCTAATACAAACTCTATGGTGCACACACCTACTTTATACTGGTAGGCAAACAGTATCCCACAACGGTATCAGGTACAGAATATTTATTAAACATTACAATTTGTCACAAATGCTCAGTGATTTATGCTGTACAAAGGGATCCAAATGGAAAACAGTAAGTACAGACTGTCCAGAGCAAACCAAAGTGCTGGACAGATGCAGATAGAAAGCCGGGATATGACCGCTCATGGACCGCTACCCTTGACCAGCTAGGTTGTGCTCCGCCCTAAGCGTCCTTGCTAGTGTTTGTATGTGTTTGAATATGCGTGTATGTTTTTGTTTGTATATGTTTCTTTGTGTGTACAGATATATATTAGACATGTACAAAGCTAAAAAATTAGTTTAGTTTCTTTTGTTTTCATTAATTAAATGAATAATTTTTTTTCTGCAAATTAGTTATGTTAAGTTAAATCTGTTTTTTTTTTGGATCCATTCTTTATTCATATGCATTATTCTATTCTGAAGTTTAGAAAAGAATAATGCATATGAATAAAGAATGGATCTGAAAAAACAAAAGGATCCAAAAAAATGATTTAACTTAACGTAACTAATATGCTGGCGATTGCCAAAACAAAATGATCTAAAACCTCCGCCGCCGCAACCCACATCGCCGATACTAAATAAAGCTAATAACCCCTAAACTGCTGTCCTCCCACATCGCCAACACTAACTAAACCTATTAACCCCTAAACAGCTGTTCCCAAACATCTCCAACACTAACTAAAACACTTAGGCCTAGATTTGGAGTTCGGCGGTAAAAGGGCTGTTAACGCTCCGCGGGCTTTTTTCTGGCCGCACCATAAATTTAACTCTGGTATCGAGAGTTTAATCAAATGCTGCGTTAGGCTCCAAAAAAGGAGCGTAGAGCATTTTTACCGCAAATGCAACTCTCGATACCAGAGTTGCTTACGGACGCGGCCGGCCTCAAAAACGTGCTCGTGCACGATTCTCCCATAGGAAACAATGGGGCTGTTTGAGCTGTAAAAAAACCTAACACCTGCAAAAAAGCAGCGTTCAGCTCCTAACGCAGCCCCATTGTTTCCTATGGGGAAACACTTCCTACGTCTGCACCTAACACCCTAACATGTACCCCGAGTCTAAACACCCCTAACCTTACACTTATTAACCCCTAATCTGCCGCCCCCGCTATCGCTGACCCCTGCATATTTTTTTTAACCCCTAATCTGCCGCTCCGTAAACCGCCGCAACCTACGTTATCCCTATGTACCCCTAATCTGCTGCCCTAACATCGCCGACCCCTATATTATATTTATTAACCCCTAATCTGCCCCCCTCAACGTCGCCGACACCTGCCTACACTTATTAACCCCTAATCTGCCGAGCGGACCTCACCGCTACTATAATAAATGTATTAACCCCTAAAGCTAAGTCTAACCCTAATACTAACACCCCCCTAATTTAAATATAATTTACATCTAACAAAATAAATTAACTCTTATTAAATAACTTATTCCTATTTAAAGCTAAATACTTACCTGTAAAATAAATCCTAATATAGCTACAATATAAATTATAATTATATTATAGCTATTTTAGGATTAATATTTATTTTACAGGCAACTTTGTAATTATTTTAACCAGGTACAATAGCTATTAAATAGTTAAGAACTATTTAATAGTTACCTAGTTAAAATAATAACAAATTTACCTGTAAAATAAATCCTAACCTAAGATATAATTAAACCTAACACTACCCTATCAATAAAATAATTAAATAAACTACCTACAATTACCTACAATTAACCTAACACTACACTATCAATAAATTAATTAAACACAATTGCTACAAATAAATACAATTAAATAAACTAGCTAAAGTACAAAAAATAAAAAAGAACTAAGTTACAAAAAATAATAAAATATTTACAAACATAAGAAAAATCTTACAACAATTTTAAACTAATTACACCTACTCTAAGCCCCCTAATAAAATAACAAAGCCCCCCAAAATAAAAAATGCCCTACCCTATTCTAAATTAAAAAAGTTACAAGCTCTTTTACCTTACCAGCCCTGAACAGGGCCCTTTGCGGGGCATGCCCCAAGGATTTCAGCTCTTTTGCCTGTAAAAAAAAACATACCATACCCCCCCCCAACATTACAACCCACCACCCACATACCCCTAATCTAACCCAAACCCCCCTTAAATAAACCTAACACTAAGCCCCTGAAGATCTTCCTACCTTGTTGTAACGGTACCAACCGGATACCAAGGGTTAACACCAGGGAACAATGTCCTGCATAGGGAATCAGCAATTCACAACCCAGCCAGTTTTCAGGTTTTAAACAGAATGAATTTTATTAAGGCTCATATGCCCAGTATTTATGCAGGTCTGACCCCCCCAGAAGGGGGGTTGAAAGAATGTTGTACATTGAATGGAGGGAACACGCCCTTTTACATGATACAATAGAATACCTTGCTCAAGCTGATAACAATTTAAACACAGACACACACTTGGCTTTCCTTATCATCTAGGGTCTGCTCTCTGAGGTTGATTAAACAATGGACTGTGTATCAATAACATTAATGACAGTGCACAATAGCTGAACACAGTTAACTCTTTCAGTGCTGACAGAAGGGTCTGTCACATCTACATAGCACAATATACAGCCTATAGACAACCTTTCTTATGTTATAGTCCAGAAGTGGCTAGGTTTGCCACAATGCTCCCCCAGAACCAAGCCGGCATACACAGTCTGATCCCAACGGATCGGCTTGGGGATGTCCGGGGCAACAACTTTCGGCTCAAGTAGGCTACGGGGTGTTCTCCGCCATCTGCTCCAACTTGGCTCAGTACTGCCCCCACCCCAAACATGGAAGCGTCTCTTCCCGGAGGGACTGGGCTTGGGTAGTCACAGGGTTAACATCAGCGGGATCCATGGGAGCATAGGCAGAAACAAGGGGGGCCAAGTCATTTCCAAGGAGAACATCAGCAGGTAAGTCCTTCTTGACCCCCACATTCACAAGTCTAGCGCCCACTCCCCAATCCAAATGTACCCTGGCAACAGGTAGGCGGAACACAGTGCCCCCTGCTACCCTCACAGCTACAGTGTCTCCAGTGTGCTGTTTCTCAGGCACCAAGTTCTCTTGAAGCAAGGTCATGGTAGCACCAGTATCCCGTAGACAACTGACCTCCTTCCCATTCACTTTAACCCGTTGCCGGTTATTCCGGTGGGCAGCTTGCACGGGGTCTGCTTCATGTAGGCTGCCCCAGCATTCTGGCGCCTCTACGTAGCGGGCCACAGGCTGAGGATTATGTGGGATTCCGCCAGCGGGTCTTCTCCAGGACTGTGCTTGATTCGCTGCGTTTAGGGGACACTCTGGTCTTTTGTGCCCTAGTTGCTTACATCCAAAGCACCGAATAGGTTGTGAGTAGCCCCGCGAATTGAACCGGGCTCTCTGAGGGTAGTTCGTGGCCGGAGGCCGTGTGGTATAGCGGTGCGCCGGGGGTTGGTAACTGGCAGCTGCTGGGGTGACTGGGGGTCTGTACTCCACTCTAGCAGTGGGCAATCGGTATACTGCTCCCCCTGCCCCTCGTACTGCCACGGATCCGCCAGTGGGTGCTGTATCCGGCACCAAATGGGGAGCTATCAGGGTTAAAGTAGCTCCCGAATCCCGAAGTCCCTGGACCGACATCACCTCATGCAGAATTCCCAGGGGTTCCTCGGCTTGGGTGCTCAACACCTCATGAGCGGCTGGCTCCGTTTGGTAATGGTGAGCAGCCGCCCTTGGGGCCAGGTTCTGTCTGACCTGGTTCCAAGCTTGTCTGCTCCGATTTTGGGTGCACTCACGTGCCATATGTCCCCACTGCTTGCAGGTGTGGCATTGTATATTAGCCCGTCCGTTGTTAGGCTGTAGTCCATGGTGCCTCCTGGCATCAAAATGCTGGTCTGCTAATCTGGCTGCTTCGGTTAAGGTGAGGGGTTTTCGATCTCTCACCCATTCTTGGGCTTCTGGGGACAAGCCGTTAAAGAATTGCTCCAACAGCATCAGTTGTCGCAATTCTTCCATGGTGGTAGCTTGGCTGGCCTGTATCCACCCCTGAGATGCTTGATCCAGCTTGTGGGCCCACTCTGCATGGGAATCTCTTTCTGGCTTGCGCAGGCCTCTAAACTTGCGCCGGTATGCCTCTGAGGTAATGGCATATCTTTCCAAGATCGCTCTCTTCACTTTAGCGTAATCCTTGCTGTCCTCCCTGGGTACAGCGCGATACGCTTCCGCTGCCCTACCGGCTAGCTTGCCTGCTAGCACCGGCACCCATACGGACTGCTCCAAATCATGTAACTCGCACAGTCTCTCAAAATCCTGTAAATACCCATCAATCTCATCCTTCTCCTCACAAAACATTTTAAATGCATGGTATGGGATTTTGGGTCTTACTGGGTTGCTGAGTGCGTCCAAAATGGATTCTGCTCGGGAGGATGCATTCCGCGGACTGTGTGCCATCACGTACTCCTGCACATCTGCCATTACCACGGATAGCATATCCCGTGGTACAGGTTGGGGTAAAAATTCCAGCCTGGTCCTCATTTCCCTCTGGTATAGGGTCTCCTCCATGGCTGCTGGAGGCGTAGCGCTGCGAGCTCTGTCTCCCTCCATCAGCTCAGCAATTAATATAGCCTTGGGTTTGCTGCTGCCTATCTTTCCCCTGGCTTCTAGCAGTTCCTTTTACGTTTGTCTCTTTAGCTTAGAATAATCCATCTCCATTCACTTCGGTCCCTGGTACTCCTTTCATCTTAGTCAGTATTGTAGTAATCCCCCTCTTCCTGAGGTTACTGGCTTGTGTAGTTGCTCTTCTGGGCGATAAGGTTCATCCCTCCGCTGCCACCAATTGTAACGGTACCAACCGGATACCAAGGGTTAACACCAGGGAACAATGTCCTGCATAGGGAATCAGCAATTCACAACCCAGCCAGTTTTCAGGTTTTAAACAGAATGAATTTTATTAAGGCTCATATGCCCAGTATTTATGCAGGTCTGACCCCCCCAGAAGGGGGGTTGAAAGAATGTTGTACATTGAATGGAGGGAACACGCCCTTTTACATGATACAATAGAATACCTTGCTCAAGCTGATAACAATTTAAACACAGACACACACTTGGCTTTCCTTATCATCTAGGGTCTGCTCTCTGAGGTTGATTAAACAATGGACTGTGTATCAATAACATTAATGACAGTGCACAATAGCTGAACACAGTTAACTCTTTCAGTGCTGACAGAAGGGTCTGTCACATCTACATAGCACAATATACAGCCTATAGCCAACCTTTCTTATGTTATAGTCCAGAAGTGGCTAGGTTTGCCACACTTGTCTTCACCATACCAGGTTCACCGATCCGTCCTGGCTCCAACATCTTCATCCAACCCAAGCGGGGGTTGGCGATCCATCATCCGGTGCTGAAGAGGTCCAGAAGAGGCTCCAAAGTCTTCCTCCTATCCGGCAAGAAGAGGACATCCGGACCGGCAAACATCTTCTCCAAGCGGCATCTTCAATCTTCTTCCATCCGGTGCGGAGCGGGTCCATCTTGAAGCAGGCGACGCGGATCCATCCTCTTCTTCCGTTGTCTCCCGACGAATGACGGTTCCTTTAAGGGACGTCATCCAAGATGGCGTCCCTCGAATTCCGATTGGCTGATAGGATTCTATCAGCCAATCGGAATTAAGGTAGGAATTTTCTGATTGGCTGATGGAATCAGCCAATCAGAATCAAGTTCAATCCGATTGGCTGATCCAATCAGCCAATCAGATTGAGCTCGCATTCTATTGGCTGATCGGAACAGCCAATAGAATGCGAGCTCAATCTGATTGGCTGATCAGAAAATTCCTACCTTAATTCCGATTGGCTGATAGAATCCTATCAGCCAATCGGAATTCGAGGGACGCCATCTTGGATGACGTCCCTTAAAGGAACCGTCATTCGTCGGGAGACAACGGAAGAAGAGGATGGATCCGCGTCGCCTGCTTCAAGATGGACCCGCTCCGCACCGGATGGAAGAAGATTGAAGATGCCGCTTGGAGAAGATGTTTGCCGGTCCGGATGTCCTCTTCTTGCCGGATAGGAGGAAGACTTTAGAGCCTCTTCTGGACCTCTTCAGCACCGGATGATGGATCGCCAACCCCCGCTTGGGTTGGCTGAAGATGTTGGAGCCAGGACGGATCGGTGAACCTGGTATGGTGAAGACAAGGTAGGAAGATCTTCAGGGGCTTAGTGTTAGGTTTATTTAAGGGGGGTTTGGGTTAGATTAGGGGTATGTGGGTGGTGGGTTGTAATGTTGGGGGGGGGTATGGTATGTTTTTTTTTACAGGCAAAAGAGCTGAAATCCTTGGGGCATGCCCCGCAAAGGGCCCTGTTCAGGGCTGGTAAGGTAAAAGAGCTTGTAACTTTTTTAATTTAGAATAGGGTAGGGCATTTTTTATTTTGGGGGGCTTTGTTATTTTATTAGGGGGCTTAGAGTAGGTGTAATTAGTTTAAAATTGTTGTAAGATTTTTCTTATGTTTGTAAATATTTTATTATTTTTTGTAACTTAGTTCTTTTTTATTTTTTGTACTTTAGCTAGTTTATTTAATTGTATTTATTTGTAGCAATTGTGTTTAATTAATTTATTGATAGTGTAGTGTTAGGTTAATTGTAGGTAATTGTAGGTAGTTTATTTAATTATTTTATTGATAGGGTAGTGTTAGGTTTAATTATATCTTAGGTTAGGATTTATTTTACAGGTAAATTTGTTATTATTTTAACTAGGTAACTATTAAATAGTTCTTAACTATTTAATAGCTATTGTACCTGGTTAAAATAATTACAAAGTTGCCTGTAAAATAAATATTAATCCTAAAATAGCTATAATATAATTATAATTTATATTGTAGCTATATTAGGATTTATTTTACAGGTAAGTATTTAGCTTTAAATAGGAATCATTTATTTAATAAGAGTTAATTAATTTCGTTAGATTTAAATTATATTTAACTTAGGGGGGTGTTAGTGTTAGGGTTAGACTTAGCTTTAGGGGTTAATCAATTTATTAGAATAGCGGTGAGCTCCGGTCGTCAGATTAGGGGTTAATAATTGAAGTTAGGTGTTGGCGATGTTAGGGAGGGCAGATTAGGGGTTAATACTATTTATGATAGGGTTAGTGAGGCGGGTTAGGGGTTAATAACTTTATTATAGTAGCGCTCAGGTCCGCTCGGCAGATTAGGGGTTAATAAGTGTAGGCAGGTGTCGGCGACGTTGAGGGGGGCAGATTAGGGGTTAATAAATATAATATAGGGGTCGGCGGTGTTAGGGGTAGCAGATTAGGGGTACATAGGGATAACGTAGGTGGCGGCGCTTTGCGGTCGGAAGATTAGGGGTTAATTATTTTAAGTAGCTGGCGGCGACGTTGTGGGGGGCAGGTTAGGGTTAATAAATGTAATACAGGGGTCGGCGGGGTTAGGGGCAGCAGATTAGGGGTACATAAGTATAACGTAGGTGGCGGTCGGCAGATTAGGGGTTAAAAATTTTAATCGAGTGGCGGCGGTGTGGGGGGACCTCGGTTTAGGGGTACATAGGTAGTTTATGGGTGTTAGTGTACTTTAGGGTACAGTAGTTAAGAGCTTTATGAACCGGCGTTAGCCAGAAAGCTCTTAACTCCTGCTATTTTCAGGCGGCTGGAATCTTGTCGTTAGAGCTCTAACGCTCACTTCAGAAACGACTCTAAATACCAGCGTTAGAAAGATCCCATTGAAAAGATAGGCTACGCAAATGGCATAGGGGGATCTGCGGTATGGAAAAGTCGCGGCTGAAAAGTGAGCGTTAGACCCTTTAATCACTGACTCCAAATACCAGCGGGCGGCCAAAACCAGCGTTAGGAGCCTCTAACGCTGGTTTTGACGGCTACCGCCGAACTCCAAATCTAGGCCTTAATAAACCTATTAACCACTAAACCGCCATTCCCAAACATCGCCAACACCAACTAAACCTATTAACCCTTAAACCGCAGTTCCCCTGACATCGCTGATACTAACTAAACCTATTAACCCCTAAACCGCCGTTCCCAAACATCGCCAACACTAACTAAACCTATTAACCCCTAAACCGCAGTTCCCCCGACATCACCGACACTAACTGAAACACTAAACCGCCGTCCCCAAACAGCGACAACACTAACTAAACCTATTAACCCCTAAACCGCCGATCACAAACATCGCCAACACTAACTAAACTTATTAACCCCTAAACCACCGGCCCCCACATAGCAACAACTGAAATTAAACTATTAACCCATAAACCTAACACCCGCTAACTTTAACACAACTAAAATAGACCTAAATTAAAAGTAAAAATTTTTAACTAACAACCTATCTATACTATAATTGCATTTGTAATGTCCGTCACCGTTGGCAGTTGCGCACGCATCCTCAAAGGAATGTTGGCAGCACAAGAAAGCCAACAGACTGTTGGCTGCACGCACAGCCAAAATAATTCACCTGGATGCAGCAAATCTGCATCCAGGTAGATTCCGAAAATGGCAGGGTGGTGAAAGAATCCACCGACCGAAGGTGGATTCTTTCACCACCCTGCCATTTTCGGAATCCACCGGAATGCATCGAAGGCAAATGGAGCATTACAAAAAAAAAAAAACACCACCCGCACAAAGTATATATAAAAAAAACCATAACCTCCCACACAAAGTATTAACACCTAAACCGTAAACCCACACATCGCAAAATAATCAAGTAATTAACCCCTAATCTGCAAATAACGTAACATATTAATCTCTTAACCGTCAACCACCCACATCGCAATAAACCTAATTACCCTATTAACCCCTAAACTGCAAAACCCCCACATTGCAATAAGCCTAATTAACCTATTAACCCCTCAACCGAAAAACCCCCACATCGCAATAAACCTAATTACCCTATTAACCCCTAAACTGCAAAACCCCCACATCGCAGTAAACCTAATTAACCTATTAAATCCTAAACCGCCAAAACCCACAATGCAAATAATTAATTAAATTACTAAGCCCCCAAACCTATCACCCCCTAAATTAAACCCAATTACCTAAATTAAAAATACAAAATTACAAACAAAATAAAAAAACCTAACATTACTTTAAAAATAAAAAAAACTAAGTTTAAATTAAGCTAAAATTACACAAAATAAAATGTATTACATTACAGAAAATAATAAACAAATTATCAAAAATAAAAAATTAAACCTAATCCCTATGAAAATAAAAAGCCCCCCAAAATTAGAAACCACCCCCTAATCTAATGCTAAACTACCAATAGCCCTTAAAAAGGCTTTTTGTAGGGCACTGCCCTAAGTTAAACAGCTCTTTTACAGTTATAAAAAATTCAAAGTCCCCCCTAACAGTAAAACTCACCACCCACCAAACCCCTTAAAATAAAAAAAACTTCACATTGTCCTGAAAAGGGCATTTGTATGGGCATTGCCCTTAAAAGGGCATTTAGCTCTTTTAAGAAGTGCCCATCCCTAATCTAAAAAAAACAAACCCTCTAAAATTTAAAAAAAACCCTAAGTCTAACCCCCAGGTTGGTACTCACGGTTGCTGAAGTCCTGAGGAGAAGGTCCTCTTCTAGGCGTTGAAGTCTTCTTCCAAGCGGCCAACATCTTCTTCCAAGCAGGGACCTCTTCTATCTTCTTACAGGAACAAGCCAGTGTGGAGCAGAGGGCAGAACTATAGACCAATGACTGTGGAGCCATGGAGCGTGGAGGATCCTCTTCTTCCGATCGCCATCATAAACTGAATAGTAAATTCAAGGTACGCTATTAAAGATGGCATCCCTTGAATTCCTATTGGCTGATTTGATTCTTAAAATTCAAATCAGCCAATAGGATGAGAGCTACTGAAATCCTATTGGCTGTTCAAATTAGCCAATCGGATTTCAGTAGCTCTACTCCTAATGGCTGATTTGAATTTGAAGAATTAAATCAACCAATAGGAATTCAAGGGACGCCATCTTTAATCACGTACCTTGAATTTTATATTCAGTGTATGGCGGCGATCAGAAGAAGAGGATCCTCCACAATCCATGGCTCCGCGGTTGCCGGTCTTGAGTTCCGTGGTCGCTGGTCTTCAGTTCTGCTGTCCTGGATGAAAAAGAAGATGTCGGCTGCTTGGAAGAAGATTTCAATGCCTAGAAGAGGACCTTCTCCACTGGACTTTCGCAAACGGGAGTACCAACATGTGGGTTAGACTTAGATTTTTTTTACATTTTTTTAAACGGGGTATTAGAATAGGAATAATTTTTTTTTTTTGGTAATTTCATTTGTTATTTTTTGTAATGGTAGTTTTTTTATTTTTTGTAATTGTAGTTTTAATTTTTTAGTAATCATACAGCGAGATTACGAGTTTTGCGGTAACAGGGGTGCGGTGCTAATGAGCAGTTTCAGCTCACTGCTCACCTTCAGACAACGCTGGTATTACGGTTTTTTTTCAACCCGGCGTACGCTGGTATTATGGGTTTTTTTCAACCCGGCGTTAGCCTCTAAAAAGTGAGAGGAATGTAAAATTTAGCTCCACATCTCACTGTAATACCAGCGCTGCTTACGGTAGCGGTGAGCTGGCCAAATGCGCTTGTGCACGATTTCCCCATAGGAATCAATGGGACAGAATCTGCTGAAAACCCCCCAGCAAAAAAGCAGCGTTCAGCTCCTAACACAGCCCCATTGATTCCTATGGGGAAAGTAAATTTATGTCTACACCTTACACCCTAACATGAACCCCGAGTCTAAACCCCCTAATATTACACTTATTAACTGCTGCTCCCGACATCGCCGACACCTGCATTATATTATTAACCCCTAATCTGCCGCTCAGGACACCGCCGCCACCTACATTATACTAATGAACCCCTAATCTGCTGCCCCCAACATCGCCTAACCCTACATGTTATTTATTAACCCCTACTCTGCCGCCCCCAATGTCGCCGCCACCTACCTACACTTATTAACCCCTAATCTGCCACCCCCAACGTCGCCGCCACTATAATAAGTATATTAACCCCTAAACTTAAGTCTAACCTTAACCCTAACCCCCCCCAACTTAAATATAATTTAAAATAATCTAAATAAAATTACTACAATTAAATTAATTATTCCTATTTAAAACTAAATACCTGTAAAATAAACCCTAAGATAGCTACAATATAACTAATAGTTACATTGTAGCTAGCTTAGGATTTATTTTTATTTTACAGGCAACTTTGCATTTGTTTTAACTAGGTAGAATAGTTATTAAATAGTTATTAACTATTTAATAACTACCTAGATAAAATAAGTACAATTTACCTGTAAAATAAACCCTAACCTAAGTTACAATTATACCTAACACTACACTATAATTAAATTAATTACCTAAATTAACTACAGTTAAATACAATTAAATTAAATAAACTAAAGTACGAAAAATAACAAACACTGAAATACAAAAAAATGATAAAATAATTACAAGAATTTTAAACTAATTACACTTAATCTAATCCCCCTAATAAAATAAAAAAGCCACCCAAAATAAAAAAATCCCTACCCTACACTAAATTACAAATAGCCCTTAAAAGGGCCTTTTGCGGGGCATTGCCCCAAAGTAATCAGCTCTTTTACCTGTAAAAAAAAATACAATACCCCCCAACATTACAACCCACCACCCACACACCCAACCCTACTCTAAAACCCACCCAATCCCCCATTAATAAAACCTAACACTACCCCCTTGAAGATCACCCTACCTTGAGACGTCTTCACCCAACCGGGGAGAAGTGGTCCTCCAGAGGGGCAGAAGTCTTCATCCGATCCGGGCAGAAGAGGACTTCCAGATGGGCAGAAGTCTTCATCCAGACGGCATATTCTATCTACATCCATCTGACGAGTAGCGGCTCCATCTTGAAGACATCCGAAGCGGAGCATCCATCCAGACCGACGACTACCCGACGAATGACGGTTCCTTTAAATGACGTCATCCAAGATGGCGTCCCTTGAATTCCGATTGACTGATAGGATTCTATCAGCCAATCGGAATTAAGGTAGGAAAAATCCTATTGGCTGATGCAATCAGCCAATAGGATTGAGCTTGCTTTCTATTGGCTGATTGGAACGGCCAATAGAATGTGAGCTCTATCCTATTAGCTGATTGGATCAACCAATAGGATTGAACTTCAATCCTATTGGCTGATTGCATCAGCCAATAGGATTTTTTCTACCTTAATTCCGATTGGCTTATAGAATCCTATCAGCCAATCGGAATTCAAGGGATGCCATCTTGGATGACGTCATTTAAAGGAACCGTCATTCGTCGGTCTGGATGGATGCTCCGCGTCGGATGTCTTCAAGATGGAGCTGCTCCTCGTCGGATGGATGAGGATAGAAGATGCCGCCTGGATGAAGACTTCTGCCCGTCTGGAGGTCCTCTTCTGCCCGGATCGGATGAAGACTTCTGCCCCTCTGGTGGACCACTTCTGCCCAGTTGGGTGAAGACGTCTCAAGGTAGGGTGATCTTCAAGGGGGTAGTGTAAGGTTTTATTAAGGGGGGATTGGGTGGGTTTTAGAGTAGGGTTGGGTGGGTGGGTGGTGGGTTGTAATGTTGGGGGGGTATTGTATTTTTTTTTTAAGGTAAAAGAGCTGATTACTTTGGGGCAATGCCCTGCAAAAAGCCCTTTTAAGGGCTATTTGTAATTTAGTATAGGGTAGGGATTTTTTTATTTGGGGGGGCTTTTTTATTTTATTAAGGGGATTAGATTAGGTGCAATTAGTTTAAAATTCTTGTAATTATTTTATTTTTTTGTATTTTAGTGTTTTTTTCCCCGCTCTTTAGTTTATTTAATTTAATTGTAGTTAATTGTAGTTAATTTTGGAAATTATTTTAATTATAGTTGTGTTAGGTGTAATTGTAATTTAGTTTAGGATTTATTTTACAGGTAAATTTGTCTTTATTTTAACGAGGTAGTTATAAAATAGTTAATAACTATTTAATAACTATTGTACCTAGTTAAAATAAATACAAACTTGCCTGTAAAATAAAAATAAAACCTAAGCTAGATACATTGGCCTCTAGTTATGAAGCCGTCTACTTAGCTGCATTCGCCGGCCCAATACGCTCGCCTAAGCTCGCCTACTATCGATGCCGCGGACCTGAATACGTTCGCCAAAGTTATCAAGAAAGCTGTCAAGAAGCCGCGCACCAAGTACGGTGCGATGAGCAGTGGACTGTTGTTAACTGACAGTCATCGATCTCGCTGCTCATCGGCTTCTTCGCAGCTTTCTTGCTAGCCTGTCACTAAGCACCCACACTAACTATACTGTTTTACCCCCTAAACCGCCGCTCCCAGAGCCCCCCGCACCTAAATAAAGTTATTACCCCCTAATCTGCCGTCCCCTATACCGCCGCCACCTATATTCAAGTTATTTACCCCTATCCTGCGGATCCCGAACCCCGCCGCAACTAAATAAATGGTTTAACCCCTAAACTGCCGCACACGGAGCCCACCGCCACCTATATTAAACTTATTAACCCCTATCCTGCTCTCCACTACACCGCCGCCACCTACATTAAACTCATTAACCCCTAAACCGCCGCTCCCGGACCCCGCTGCCACCTATATTAAACTTATTAACCATGCAGATAGAGGTAAGAACTTGGACCAGCGCCAATTTAACCCCTATTAGCCTGAGGGTGGTGGCACCTAGTAGCCACCGGGGTGACAGAATAAAAAAGATTAGAGTCCCCCAGGCGCCTATCAAAGGAAGGCAAAGGGGATGCTGTGTGACTATGGATGATCAGGACAGGGAAATCACTTGACACTCGAACAGTTGTGATTTAGACAATGTTTGATTAATAACTTTAATACAATTCTTATATATGGTAAAACATCAATGATTACAGTAGATATCAATGATTACAACAAATATCATGGATCCATGAAAAAACTACGACAATTAAAATGGTTAAAAATTGAATACAATAAAAGAATAAAAACAATAGATTCTGTGGGTCGGCACCTAGTAGCCAACGGGGTGACAGAATAAAAAAAGATTAGAGTCCCCCAGGCGCCTATCAAAGGAAGGCAAAGGGGATGCTGTGTGACTATGGATGATCAGGACAGGGAAATCACTTGACACTCGAACAGTTGTGATTTAGACAATGTTTGATTAATAACTTTAATACAATTCTTATATATGGTACTGTCGATATCTTACTCATTGTTTTATAATATTCAAGAACTGTAAACGCTACCTCGACCCACAGAATCTATTGCTTTTATTCTTTTATTGTATTCAATTTTTAACCATTTTAATTGTCGTCGTTTTTTCATGGATCCATGATATTTGTTGTAATCATTGATATCTACTGTAATCATTGATGTTTTACCATATATAAGAATTGTATTAAAGTTATTAATCAAACATTGTCTAAATCACAACTGTTCGAGTGTCAAGTGATTTCCCTGTCCTGATCATCCATAGTCACACAGCATCCCCTTTGCCTTCCTTTGATAGGAGCCTGGGGGACTCTAATCTTTTTTAAACTTATTAACCCCTATCCTGACCCCCTATACCGCCACCACCTATATAAAACTTATTAACCCCTAAACCTAAGTCTAACACTAACACCCCCCTAACTTTAATATTATTTTAATAAATCTAAATAAAACACTATTATTAACTAAGTTATTCCTATTTAAAAATAAATACTTACCTATAAAATAAACCCTAAGATAGCTACAATATAACTAATAATTATATTGTAGCTATTTTAGGATTTATTTTTATTTTACAGCTAACTTTGTATTTATTTTAACTAGGTACAATAGTTATTGGTGAGTACACATACATGTTTGTGTTACAGTTTGTGTGTATAGGTTTCTGTGTGAGTACACATACATGTGTGTGTTACAGTTTGTGTGTATATGTTTGTGTGAGTACACATACATATGTGTGTTACAGTTTGTGTGTATATGTTTCTGTGTGGCTACACATACAAATGTGTGTTACAGTTTGTGTCTATATGTTTCTGTGTGAGTACACATATATATGTGTGTTACAGTTTGTGTGTATATGTTTGTGTGAGTACACATACATGTGTGTGTTACAGTTTGTGTGTATATGTTTCTTTGTGAGTATACATATATGTGTGTGTTACAGTTTGTGTGTATATGTTTCTGTGTGGCTACACATACATATGTGTGTTACAGTTTGTGTGTATATGTTTCTGTGTGAGTACACATACATATGTGTGTTACAGTTTGTGAGTATATGTTTGTGTGAGTACACATACATATGTGTGTTACAGTTTGTGTGTATATGTTTCTGTGTGGCTACACATACATATGTGTGTTACAGTTTGTGTGTATATGTTTCTTTGTGAGTATACATACATATGTGTGTGTTACAGTTTGTGTGTATATGTTTCTGTGTGACTACACATACATATGTGTGTTACAGTTTGTGTGTATATGTTTCTGTGTGAGTACACATACATATGTGTGTTACAGTTTGTGTGTATATGTTTGTGTGAGTACACATACATATGTGTGTTACAGTTTGTGTGTATATGTTTTTGTGTGGCTACACATACATATGTGTGTTACAGTTTGTGTGTATATATTTCTGTGATAGTACACATACATATGTGTGTTACAGTTTGTATGTATATGTTTCTGTGTGAGTACACATACATATATATGTGTTACAGTTTGTGTGTATATGTTTCTGTGTGAGTACACATGGATATGTGTGTTACCGTTTGTGTGTATATGTTTCTGTGTGAGTACACATGGATATGTGTGTTACCGTTTGTGTGTATATGTTTCTGTGTGAGTACACATGTATATGTGTGTTACAGTTTGTGTGTATATGTTTCTGTGTGAGTACACATACATATGTGTGTTACAGTTTGTGTGTATATGTTTCTGTGTGAGTACACATACATATGTGTGTTACAGTTTGTGTGTATATGTTTCTGTGTGAGTACACATACATATGTGTGTTACAGTTTGTGTGTATATGTTTATGTGTGAGTACACATGCATATGTGTGTTACAGTTAATGTGTATATGTTTCTGTGTGAGTACACATACATATGTATGTGTTACAGTTTGTGTGTATATGTTTCTGTGTGACTACACATACATATGTGTGTTACAGTTTGTGTGTATATGTTTTGTGTGCGTACACATGCATATGTGTGTTACAGTTTGTGTGTATATGTTTGGGAACGGTGGTTTAGGGTTTAATAGGTTTAGTTAGTTTTGTCGATGTTTGGGAACGGCGGTTTAGGGGTTAATAGGTTTAGTTAGTGTCGGCGATGTTGGGGAACAGCGGTTTAGGGGTTAATAGGTTTAGTTAGTGTTGACAATGCCAGGGAACGGTGGTTTACGGGTTAATAGCTTTATTTAGTAAATTTAGTTAGTGTCAGTGTTGTCGGGGAATGGTGGTTTAGGGGTTAATAGCTTTAGTGCTTTAGTTAGTGACGGCAATGTTGAGGAACTGCGGTTTAGATTAGAAAAATGAATGAAGAATAGATCTGAAAATTCAGAAAACTGATTTATTTTCTGAGGCCTAGATTTGGAGTTTGGCGTTAGCTGTGAAAACCAGCGTTAGAGGCTCCTAACGCTGGTTTTAGGCTACCGCCGGTATTTGGAGTCACTCAAAATAGGGTCTAACGCTCACTTTTCAGCCGCGACTTTTCCATACCGCAGATCCCCTTACGTCAATTGCGTATCCTATCTTTTCAATGGGATTTTTCTAACTCCGGTATTTAGAGTCGTTTCTGAAGTGAGCGTTAGACATCTAACGACAAAACTCCAGCCGCAGGAAAAAAGTCAGTAGTTAAGAGCTTTCTGGCTAACGCCGGTTTATAAAGCTCTTAACTACTGTGCTCTAAAGTACACTAACACCCATAAACTACCTATGTACCCCTAAACCGAGGTCCCCCCACATCGCCAACACTCGAATAATTTTTTTTAACCCCTAATCTGCCGACCGCCACCTACGTTATCCTTATGTACCCCTAATCTGCTGCCCCTAACACCGCCGACCCCTGTATTATATTTATTAACCCCTAATCTGCCCCCCTCAACGTCGCCTCCACCTGCCTACACTTATTAACCCCTAATCTGCCGACCGGACCTGAGCGCTACTATAATAAAGTTATTAACCCCTAATCCGCCTCACTAACCCTATAATAAATAGTATTAACCCCTAATCTGCCCTCCCTAACATCGCCGACACCTAACTTCAATTATTAACCCCTAATCTGCCGACCGGAGCTCACCGCTATTCTAATAAATGGATTAACCCCTAAAGCTAAGTCTAACCCTAACACTAACACCCCCCTAAATTAAATATAATTTTAATCTAACAAAATTAATTAACTCTTATTAAATAAATTATTCCTAATTAAAGCTAAATACCTGTAAAATAAATCCTAATATAGCTACAATATAAATTATAATTATATTATAGCTATTTTAGGATTAATATTTATTTTACAGGTAACTTTGTATTTATTTTAACCAGGTACAATAGCTAAAATAGTTAAAATAATTACAAATTTACCTGTAAAAGAAATCCTAACCTAAGTTACAATTAAGCCTAACACTATACTATCAATAAATTAATTAAATAAACTACCTACAATTACCTACAATTAACCTAACACTACTCTATCAATAAATTAATTAAATACAATTCCTACAAATAAATACAATTAAATAAACTTGCTAAAGTACAAAAAATAAAAAAGAACTAAGTTACAAAAAATAAAAAAATATTTACAAACATAAGAAAAATATTACAACAATTTTAAACTAATTACACCTACTCTAAGCCCCCTAATAAAATAACAAAGCCCCCCAAAATAAAAAAATGCCCTACCCTATTCTAAATAACTAAAGTTCAAAGCTCTTTTACCTTACCAGCCCTGAACAGGGCCCTTTGCGGGGCATGCCCCAAGAAGTTCAGCTCTTTTGCCTGTAAAAAAAAAACATACAATACCCAAACCCCCAACATTACAACCCACCACCCACATACCCCTAATCTAACCCAAACCCCCCTTAAATAAACCTAACACTAAGCCCCTGAAGATCTTCCTACCTTATCTTCACCATACCAGGTTCATCGATCCGTCCTGAAGAGCTACTCCGATGTCCTGATCCAAGCCCAAGCGGGGGGCTGAAGAGGTCCATGATCCGGATGAAGTCTTCATCCAAGCGGGAGCTGAAAAGGTCCATGATCCGGATGAAGTCTTCTATCAACGGCATCTTCAATCTTCTTTCTTCCGGATCCATCTTGCAGACCTCCGACGCGGCACATCCTGCTGGCCCGACGGACTAACGACGAATGACGGTTCCTTTAAGGGACGTCATCCAAGATGGCGTCCCTCGAATTCCGATTGGCTGATAGGATTCTATCAGCCAATCGGAATTAAGGTAGGAATATTCTGATTGGCTGATGGAATCAGCCAATCAGAATCAAGTTCAATCCGATTGGCTGATCCAATCAGCCAATCAGATTGAGCTCGCATTCTATTGGCTGATCGGAACAGCCAATAGATTGCGAGCTCAATCTGATTGGCTGATTGAATCAGCCAATCGGATTGAACTTGAATCTGATTGGCTGATTCCATCAGCCAATCAGAATTTTCCTACCTTAATTCCGATTGGCTGTTAGAATCCTATCAGTCAATCGGAATTCGAGGGACGCCATCTTGGATGATGTCCCTTAAAGGAACCGTCATTCGTCGTTAGTCTGTCGGGCCAGCAGGATGTTCCGCGTCGGAGGTCTGCAAGATGGATCCGGAAGAAAGAAGATTGAAGATGCCGTTGATAGAAGACTTCATCCGGATCATGGACCTTTTCAGCTCCCGCTTGGATGAAGACTTCATCCGGATCATGGACCTCTTCAGCCCCCCGCTTGGGCTTGGATCAGGACATCGGAGGAGCTCTTCAGGACGGATTGGTGAACCTGGTATGGTGAAGATAAGGTAGGAAGATCTTCAGGGGCTTAGTGTTAGGTTTATTTAAGGGGGGTTTGGGCTAGATTAGGGGTATGTGGGTGGTGGGTTGTAATGTTGGGGGGCTTGGGTATTGTATGTTTTTTTTTACAGGCAAAAGAGCTGAACTTCTTGGGGCATGCCCCGCAAAGGGCCCTGTTCAGGGCTGGTAAGGTAAAAGAGCTTTGAACTTTAGTTATTTAGAATAGGGTAGGGCATTTTTTTATTTTGGGGGGCTTTGTTATTTTATTAGGGGGCTTAGAGTAGGTGTAATTAGTTTAAAATTGTTGTAATATTTTTCTTATGTTTGTAAATATTTTTTTATTTTTTGTAACTTAGTTCTTTTTTATTTTTTGTACTTTAGCAAGTTTATTTAATTGTATTTATTTGTAGGAATTGTATTTAATTAATTTATTGATAGTGTAGTGTTAGGTTAATTGTAGGTAATTGTAGGTAGTTTATTTAATTAATTTATTGATAGTATAGTGTTAGGGTTAATTGTAACTTAGGTTAGGATTTCTTTTACAGGTAAATTTGTAATTATTTTAACTATTTTAGCTATTGTACCTGGTTAAAGTAAATACAAAGTTACCTGTAAAATAAATATTAATCCTAAAATAGCTATAATATAATTATAATTTATATTGTAGCTATATTAGGATTTATTTGACAGGTAAGTATTTAGCTTTAATTAGGAATAATTTATTTAATAAGAGTTAATTAATTTTGTTAGATTAAAATTATATTTAATTTAGGGGGGTGTTAGTGTTAGGGTTAGACTTAGCTTTAGGGGTTAATCCATTTATTAGAATAGCGGTGAGCTCCGGTCGGCAGATTAGGGGTTAATAATTGAAGTTAGGTGTCGGCGATGTTAGGGAGGGCAGATTAGGGGTTAATACTATTTATTATAGGGTTAGTGAGGCGGATTAGGGGTTAATAACTTTATTATAGTAGCTCTCAGGTCCGGTCGGCAGATTAGGGGTTAATAAGTGTAGGCAGGTGGAGGCGACGTTGAGGGGGGCAGATTAGGGGTTAATAAATATAATATAGGGGTCGGCGATGTTAGGGCAGCAGATTAGGGGTAGGGGCTTTTTTGCAGGTGTTTTTTTCAGCTCAAACAGCCCCATTGTTTCCTATGGGAGAATCGTGCACGAGCACGTTTTTGAGGCTGGCCGCGTTCGTAAGCAACTCTGGTATCGAGAGTTGAAGCTGCGTTAAAAATGCTCTACGCTCCTTTTTTGGAGCCTAACGCAGCCTTTATGTGGACTCTCAATACCAGAGTTATTTTTATGGTGCGGCCAGAAAAAAGCCGGCGTTAGTTTTTCGGGTCGTTACCGACAAAACTCCAAATCTAGCCGTGAATTTCTCTGGATTTTAGTTATGCCAATTCAGAAATTCGTATGCATTTAAATCTCCGAATCGGCCAAAATTTGGCCGAAAACAAAATTTGGCCGAAACGAATCGCACATGTCTAATATATATGGGTGTGCTACTGTTTGTGTTTATATGTTTCTGTGTGACTACACATACAAATATGTGTTACAGTTTGTATGTATATGTTTCTGTGTGACTACACATACATATGTGTGTTACAGTTTGTGTGTATATGTTTCTGTGTGACTACATATACATATGTGTGTTACAGTTTGTGTGTATATGTTTCTTTGTGAGTATACATACATATGTGTGTGTTACAGTTTGTGTGTATATGTTTCTGTGTGACTACACATACATATGTGTGTTACAGTTTGTGTGTATATGTTTCTGTGTGAGTACACATACATATGTGTGTTACAGTTTGTGTGTATATGTTTCTTTGTGAGTATACATACATATGTGTGTGTTACAGTTTGTGTGTATATGTTTCTGTGTGGCTACACATACATATGTGTGTTACAGTTTGTGTGTATATGTTTCTGTGTGAGTACACATACATATGTGTGTTACAGTTTGTGTGTATATGTTTCTGTGTGACTACACATGCATATGTGTGTTACAGTTTGTGTGTATATGTTTTGTGTGACTACACATGCATATGTGTGTTACAGTTTGTGTGTATATGTTTCTGTGTGAGTACACATGGATATGTGTGTTACCGTTTGTGTGTATATGTTTCTGTGTGAGTACACATGTATATGTGTGTTACAGTTTGTGTGTATATGTTTCTGTGTGAGTACACATGTATATTTGTGTTACAGTTTGTGTGTATATGTTTCTGTGTGAGTACACATACATATGTGTGTGTTACAGTTTGTGTGTATATGTTTCTGTGTGAGTACACATGTATATGTGTGTTACAGTTTATGTGTATATGTATCTGTGTGAGTACACATACATATGTGTGTGTTACAGTTTGTGTGTATATGTTTCTGTGTGAGTACACATACATATGTGTGTTACAGTTTATGTGTATATGTTTATGTGTGAGTACACATGCATATGTGTGTTACAGTTTATGTGTATATGTTTCTGTGTGAGTACACATACATATGTATGTGTTACAGTTTGTGTGTATATGTTTCTGTGTGACTACACATACATATGTGTGTTACAGTTTGTGTGTATGTTTTGTGTGCGTACACATGCATATGTGTGTTACAGTTTGTGTGTATATGTTTTGTGTGACTACACATACATATGTGTGTTACAGTTTGTGTGTATATGTTTCTGTGTGAGTACACATACATATGTGTGTTACAGTTTGTGTGTATATGTTTTGTGTGCGTACACATGCATATGTGTGTTACAGTTTGTGTGTATATGTTTCTGTGTGACTACACATACATATGTATGTTACAGTTTGTGTGTATATGTTTCTGTGTGACTACACATACATATGTGTGTTACAGTTTGTGTGTATATGTTTCTGTGTGACTACACATGCATATGTGTGTTACAGTTTGTGTGTATATGTTTTGTGTGAGTACACATACATATGTGTGTTACAGTTTGTGTGTATATTTTTCTGTGTGACTACACATACACATTTGTGTGTTACAGTTTGTGTGTATATGTTTGTGTGTGAGTACAAATGCATATGTGTGTTACAGTTTGTGTGTATATGTTTTGTGTGAGTACACATACATATGTGTGTGTTACAGTTTGTGTGTATATGTTTCTGTGTGAGTACACATACATATGTGTGTTACAGTTTGTTTGTATATTTTTCTGTGTGACTACACATACATATGTGTGTGTTACAGTTTGTGTGTGAGTACAAATGCATATGTGTGTTACAGTTTGTGTGTATATGTTTTGTGTGAGTACACATACATATGTGTGTGTTACAGTTTGTGTGTATATGTTTCTGTGTGACTACACATACATATATGTGTTACAGTTTGTGTGTATATGTTTCTGTGTGACTACACATACATATATGTGTTACAGTTTGTGTGTATATGTTTCTGTGTGAGTACACACACATATGTGTGTTACAGTTTGTGTGTATATTTTTCTGTGTGACTACAAATACATATGTGTGTGTTACAGTTTGTGTGTATATGTTTCTGTGTGAGTACAAATGCCTATGTGTGTTACAGTTTGTGTGTATATGTTTCTGTGTGAGTACAAATGAATATGTGTGTTACAGTTTGTGTGTATATGTTCTGTGTGAGTACACATACATATGTGTGTTACAGTTTGTGTGTATTTTTCTGTGTGACTACACATACATATGTGTGTGTTACAGTTTGTGTGTATATGTTTGTGTGTGAGTACAAATGCATATGTGTGTTACAGTTTGTGTGTATATGTTTGTGTGTGAGTACAAATGCATATGTGTGTTACAGTTTGTGTGTATATGTTTTGTGTGCATGCATGCTTGAGTTTACGTGCATGGTTGTGTATTATGTGTAAACCTGAAAAAAAAAAAAAACATAATTAGATCACATTGCCAGGCAGATATTAACACATCTTTAAGACAAAACAATAGCCTAGTTCTAGCAAAAGCAAAAGCATTGCTTTCCTTTACTTAGGTGCACTATCTATTTTTTCCATTAGTAATATTTCTAACATTTTGTCACCAGCCCTCCAAGAGAAAAAAACAAAACGTGTGACCCTTCACATGAAAATATTGGATACAGCTGTGCTGTTAGCTCAAACTACTGAATAAGCTATCAGCTCTTGCTATGAGGCAGTATAGATTGTTATATACACCAGCTTAACTCATTGTTTGATAAATAACATTGGAATATATTGCTGCATATTGTACTGAGAGCTCTCTGACTGAGCAGAGTGGAATCACAGCCATAGATATAATATATATATATATATATATATATATATATATATATATATAAAAATGATTACTATATTCATGTAACATCTATCTGCAGTTAAAAATTGGGACCTGGCGAGGAATGTCTAGGCATATGCTTGTTTAATACAGTATTTAATTACTTATTTAAAATGATCTAATAACAATAAGCACTGTCGGCACCATACGGTTGCTCTGTAATCGACAACTGAGATTTGGCTGCAAGACGTCTGTGTGTGATACAGAAGCAGGGTATAGGCCTTGCATAAAAGAAACTGTACACAATAGCCATTTGTCTTGCACAAAAAAACAAACAACAGATATCTGTGCACATAGCAACAGTAATTGTGTGACATATAAATACTCTGGTGTCCCTGAAGAAATCATTTATCTTGTTTTTTTTGGGGGGAAAAGGCAGCTTCCACTCTCTCTCTTTCCTATTGGTGTATTAAGCAGAGTTCAACCCTTAGCCAATAACTTGCAAATATTAGAGACCATAATCCCTAGATAAATGTCCCCCAAGATCCATTAAGCTAAGCTCCATAGCATACGATACATATGCTGCAACAGCTGGGGCTTAAGGAGAAAGTGAGATCCGTGGTTTAGCAGATTCATTCAATACTGGCTACTTCTACGGTTCTTTGTCATATATACAGTGCAGAACTGTTCTAATATCCAGCTGGTTATTAAAAGTGCAGCACTGAGTTGCTTTACAGAAAGCGCACAATGAAACGGCCTATAGTGGTTGTCAGTTTACAAATATTGTATTAAATATCATAAGCTCCCAGGAGATAACGTTGCTTTCTGGGAAACTTGCATTAATACCACAATAAAAAGCAAACTATATAACCACACAACTGTACTCTCAGTCATTCCAAAATGTCTACTTCTTTCTGAATGAAATGAGAATATTTTATAACCAGTATCAAAGGCAACAATAACATTGAAAAACTGAGATTTGCAGTGCTTGTTTGGGAATGAAGGAACATACTGCACGTACCTTTTCTACAGTTCAATTAAAATGACAAATTTAACACATTTTTGCTGTTATTTTATTTTCACAACCTATTTAAAGAGACATAAAAATGAAAACTGAAATACATTTTACTGTTGAAAAGATTTTTTTTTTGCAGTGCACGTTTGTAGTGAAGGTTATCACTGTTTTAGAGATAGCTGTTTGGGAGCAGGGCATATGTACATATGCCCCATGCACCCTCATTCAAATACCTTACCTGCTCATTGAGCATATAATGTGTCATTATTACTGATACGCCACTGCTGGCTCTTCAAGCAATGTATTGATTGCATGTGCACTGTGCATATGTACCCTACTGTGGATGCAAGACGTCTACACACCCTTATCGAATTGCAGGTTTTTTAAATGTAAAGACAGAAATAACAACAACGTAAATGTCATCTGTAATGTGATCTTCCAACAAACAGAAATCAAGAGGAAAAATAAAATAATTAAACGGACATGAAACTACACTTTTTTCTTTCATGATTCAGACAGACAGAGGAGCCGAATTATCAATGTCTGCCTGACATGATACGATGTAGCGTATCATGTCCGACAGCCTTCAGGATCGCGCGGAAACAGGGGCATCAAGGGCCGTTCAGCCCTTGATAAATTGGCCTCAGAAAATACAATTTTAATCAACTTTTCCAATTTATTTCTATGATCTAATTTGCTTCATTCTCTTGGTATCCTTTGTTGAAGAAGCAGCAACGCACTGCTGGGAGCTAGCTGAATGCATTGCGGGAGTCAATAACATGAGGCATACAGTGGGGCAAAAAAGTATTTAGTCAGCCACCAATTGTGCAAGTTCTCCCACTTAAGAAGATGAGAGAGGCTTGTAATTTTCATCATAGGTATACCTCAACTATGAGAGATAAAATGTGGAAACAAATCCAGACAATCACATTGTCTGATTTGGAAATAATTTATTTGCATATTATGGTGGAAAATAAGTATTTGGTCACGCAGCTTGGTGTGAAGAAATCAACTGTGGGAGCAATAATTAGAAAATTGAAGACATACAAGACCAGTGATAATCTCCCTCTATCTGGGGCTTCACGCAAGATCTCACCCCGTGGGGTCAAAATGATCACAAGAACGGTGAGAAAACATCCCAGAACCACACGGGGGGACCTAGTGAATGACCTGCAGAGAGCTAGGACCAACGTAACAAAGGCTACCATCAGTAACACACTACGCTGCCAGGGACTCAGATCCTGCAGTGCCAGACGTGTCCCCCTTCTTAAGCCAGTACATGTCCAGGCCTGTCTGAAGTATGTTAGAGAGCATTTGGATGATCCAGAAGTGGATTGGGAGAATGACATATGGTCAGATGAAACCAAAGTAGAACTGTTTGGTAGAAACACAACTCGTCGTGTTTGGAGGAGAGAGAATGCTGAGTTGCAACCAAAGCACACTATACCTACTGTGAAGCATGGTGGTGGCAACATCATGCTTTGGGGCTGTTTCTCTGCAAAGGGATCAGGACGACTGATCTGTGTATATGAAAGAATGAATGGGGCCATGCATCGTGAGATTTTGAGTGCAAACCTCCTTCCATCAGGCATCAGCAAGGGCATTGAAGATGAAACATGGCTGGGTCTTTCAGCATGACAATGATCCCAAACACATCACCCGGGCAACGAAGGAGTGGCTTTGTAAGAAGCATTTCAAGGTCCTGGAGTGGCCTAGCCAGTCTCCAGATCTCAACACCATAGAAAACCTTTGGAGGGAGTTGAAAGTCCGTGTTGCCCAGCGACAGCCCCAAAACATCACTGCTCTAGAGGAGATCTGCATGCAAGAATGGGCCAACATACCAGCAACAGTGTGTGACAACCTTGTGAAGACTTACAGAAAACGTTTGACATCTGTCATTGCCAACAAAGGATATATAACAAAGTATTGAGATGAACTTTTGGTATTGACCAAATACTTATTTTCCACCATAATTTGCAAAATGTGGTTGTCTGGATTTGTTTCCACATTTTGTCTTAGTTGGGGTATACCTATGATGAAAATTACAGGCCTCTCTCATCTTCTTAAGTGGGAGAAATTGCACAATTGGTAGCTGACTAAATACTTTTTTGCCCCACTGTATATGTGCAGCCACCAATCAGCAGCTCCTGAGGCTATCTAGGTATCCTTTTCAACGAAGGATACCAAGATAACAAAACAAAATAGATAATAAAAGTAAATTGGAAAGTTGTTTAAAATCACATGCTTTATCCGAATTGTGAAAGAAAAAAAGTGGGTATCATGTCCCTTTATTTATTAGAAACATTTTAAATACATAAAAATACTACAAAACCCTAATTGCATGAGTCTGCTCTCCAACTTTGTGGAAACCCCTTTTATATTTATAACAGCAGCAAGTCTTTGTGAAGAAGTCTTTATTATCTTTGCACAGCTAGACCTTGGAATTTTATCCCACTCTTTTTTGCAAAAAAGTTCAAATTATAAGGGGATCTCCTGTGTCCACCTCTCTTTTGGTCATTCCACAGGTTTTCAATAGGATTGGGGTCTGGGCTCTGACTGGGCCATCCCAAGACTGCCAACTTCCACATACAGGAAACTATATATATTATTTATGCTGTAATCATATAAAATAGACCTCTTATAACAGTTTAATGTATACACTATTAACAGTTTTGTGGAAATAACAGTGTCTTTGGGTAGCTGCACAGTATAAGACAAGGCAGAACAGCACAGTATTGAGAGGTTGTAAAGCTATATTTTTTAATGATGGTATCAGTGCTGCGGTGCAATAGAGGCTTCTTATATGGTGGTCTATCTACCATATCCATCCTCAGTTGAATAAGGGAAGTTAAAGGGACATTACAGTCAAAATGTAAATGCACACAGATAAATTACATTTCTGAGTAGAAAGATATTTATAATAAACATGTATTGGCAAAAATTCTTCTAGTACAAGTTTTCACTGTTTTACTGTTAATATTTTTCTCTGCGCGTGCATGTGAAGCATAGCTAGATATTCTCAGTGCACCAGCATTTTAAATACTGCAGCTGCTCAGAGAGCCAGTTAAAGGGACAGTCAACACCAGAATTTTTATTGTTTTAAAAGATAGATAATCCCTTTATTACCCATTTCCCAGTTTTGCATAACCAACACAGTTATAATAATATACTTTTAATCTCTGTGATTATCTTGTATCTAAGCCTCTGCAAACTGCCCTTTTATTTCAGTTCTTTTGACAGACTTGCAGTTTAGCCAATCAGTGCCTGCTCCCAGATAACTTCACGTGCACAAGCACAGTGTTATCTATATGAAATGCGTGAACTAACACCCTCTAGTGGTGAAAAACTGTTAAAATGCATTCTGAAAAGAGGTGGCCTTCTAGGTCTAAGAAATTAGCATATGAACCTCCTAGGTTAAGCTTTCAACTAAGAATACCAAGAGAACAAAGCAACATTGGTGATAAAAGTAAATTGGAAAATTGTTTAAAATGACATGCTCTATCTGAATCATGAAAGTTTATTTTGGCCTTTAAGTCATTACCAGATGCTACAAGCACCTTAGGCTGTCTGAGCAGGTGCTGTGTTTAAAATGCATGGTGCATACTTAAATAGACTTTTGAGACAGCTATAGGTTTAATAAGCATTTTTGCTAATATATGTATATTTTAAAACTGAAATGCATCTATGTGGGTTCCAACTTGGCTGGAATGTCCCTTTAAGTATTATGTATTATATAACTTAAAACCTGTTTTGGTATTGCATTATAATTTACAAATAGTTGACTTAAACATAATCAGTTGCATTTGCTTTACTGTTTAATTGTAATTAATAATAAACTGTGCAATTGCATAAATCCTTTTGTCTGAAATTAACTTGTTACAATCTCACTATCACAGAGAACTCATCTGCTCCTTTGTGGCTGTCGCATCAGATTTCACTCATTTCAGATAGCCACAAAGGGCAATATTAAAATAGGGGGCCCTATAGCAGGCTTTGCCCTGGGGACCTCTTTTAACCTTTTCTTCTTTATATTGTCTACAATTTCAATTAAACAAATGATGCAGTCAGTGGCAGTTCTATATCATACTATTTGGAGGGGGGTAATTGAGGGGCTGACAGAGGTGCTGAAAAAGATGAAAGACACAATTTATGGAGCGCTTCACAACCGAAAAGGGGTGCTACACATGGGTTTTAAGGTGCATAGCACCCCCATAGAACTCCCACTAGATGCAGTATGTATGTAAACGTATTTAATCGATACCGTCTTAACTCTGCATCAATATTTTCTATAGTGACAGGTTTCCCTTCAACTACAGACCAATAGGTTTATAATGCTTATGCATCTGTTTATAATTGTTTTATGTCTAGAAAACCTAAATAACAATACACTTAAAAAGAAACTGATCATTTTGTCTCCTTAACTCCTTGGTTGCCCAATCAGGCTGTAATTTATTGCTGGCAAGGGATTTAATGTCCCGTTACATATCTGATTTGTTCAGAAAGATAAGTCTTGATCTATTTTCAGTGACTCACTTCAAATCTACCCCCCCATGGATTCTATGGCAGTATTAATAATGGTCCTAAGCCTATGTGCCAGCCTGGAGGGTGAGCAAGATTTTATATTCTACAGATACAAAGATCTAATCTGATCCTTGTAGCCATGTCAGTCCAGTTGAAATTGAACAAGAATGATTGTGTTCTTCAGTTGTAAATGTCATTTTTATCTCAGCTGACATGATATATCTTTCACAAGAAACCTTATCAAGTAGCTGGTGAGAGATTTATCTTAGAGTGCTAGTAAGTTGTTGCATGAATGGAAAACTTTTTTTAATACCTTAAAGAGCCAGTATAGTCCATAAGAGTATGTAATTTTATGACTATCGACCCTGCAGTACTGTGTTTTTAACCCATGTAAAGAGGTTAAAAACACAGTAGACGTGGTGCTTTGTGGTAGAAGTGGTGCACTGCTGGTCCCGAGTGGAACCCGCTGACAATCTAATCAGCAGCGCTAGCTACACATCTGAGACGTGCGACTAGTGATGCTGATTGTAACAACAGTGCTCTGCGGGTCTCAAGAGGCACTTCTACTGTGTGTTTAACCACACTACTTCAGGGTCGATAGTCATATAATTACATGCTCTAATGGATTAGAATCATTAGCGCATGTCATTTTTCAAATATAATGGCAATTTAAAGTAAGGCGCCAAAGGGTAATCACAAATAGATATTCACCCACACATACAAGCACTGGCACATATACAAACACACACATAGGTATACATATACATACACACACATACAGATATGCACACACACAAGCACACAGGCACACATATATATATATATATATATACACACAGATATGCACACGCACATATACAAACACACACATAGGTACACATACATATACATACACACATACAGATATGCACACACACATGCATGCACTGGCAAATATAAACACAAACTAACACAAATATAAATGCACACATACACATATACACACATACAGAAATGCACACACACATATATGTACTGGCACATACACACAAGCACACACACATATATATATATATATATATATATATATATATATATATATATACACACAGATATGCACACACACGAACATGTACAGGCACATATACAAACACATACGTAGGTACACATACATATACATACACACATACAGATATACACACACATGCATGCACTGGCAAATATTCACACAAACGAACACAAATATACATGCATGCACACATATATGTACTGGCACATACACACAAGCACACACACACACACACACACACATATATACACAGTAAAAGAGAGTGCACTCACCAGGACTTTTTCATCTATTTTATTCTTTAGATGTGTATATATATATATATATATATATATATACTCATACAGATATGCACACACATGCATGCATTGGCAAATATACACACACATGCAACATACACGTATATACACACACATTCATGCACTGACACACACACACATATATATATATATATATATATATATATATATATATATATATAGCTAACTAGATGTGTTCAGCTGCTGCCAGTAGTGCAATGCCATTCCTTTGGCAAAAGATAACAAGAGAATGAAGCAAATTTGATAATAGTAGTAAATTGGAAAGTTGTTTCCAGTCCCTTTAACAGAATATGTTGAATTTACCAAGTTTGTTGTCCTTTGGCTTTGCCATAATTGTTAAAAACAAAAATGAATAGCAAGAGAGGGAGTTCAATTAGAAAGCGATTTAGAATTGTCCACTGAAGTCTATAACATTTAATTACGCCTTCCATTTCCCTTTAAGACAGGAGCAAGAGCCTTTTGTGCAAAACATCTATGGGTCTTGTTACTGAGCTTTGCCTAATGAGATGTCTTCTATATGTTTATAAAACCCTTGTGACTTGCACATCCCAGCTGAGTGTACTTGTGTTCTGTTCATCCGTATACAAAAGTATTATGCACTTTGTGTTGTGAGAATGGAAAACGTCCGCACTGCATTATACAATGTACATTTCAGATCAAGTATCACTCTTAAAGGGACACTAAAGCCATTTTTTTTCTTTTATGATTCAGATAGAGCAGCAGTTTTAAGCAACTTTCTAATTTACTGTCAGCTAGATTACGAGTTATGCGCGCTATAGGGAAATTAACGAACGCAACAAAAGTTGCGTTATTTAACCCCCTATAGCGCAGCCATTACAAGTTTTTAAACAGCCGGCTTGTGCGTGCGATATGGGGTTTTTAAGCTCCATACCGCACACAATTCAAGCGCTGTTTTGACGTGCTTGTGCATGCTTCCCCATAGACATCAATGGGGAGAGCGAGTCAGAAAAAAGTCTAACACCTGCGATCGCGGAATGAAAAGCTCTGTAATGCAGCCCCATTGATGTCTATGGGGAAAAAAAACTAACGTTTAAACCTAACCCCCTAACATAAACCCTATGTCTAAACACCCCTAATCTGCTGCCCCCGACATCGCCGACACCTACATAATGTTATTAACCCCTAATCTGCCGTCCTGACATTTCTGCCACTTACCTACAGTTATTAACCCCTAATCTGCTGCTCCCGATATCGCCACTACATTAAAGTTATTAACCCCTATTCTGCCGCACCCCGACATCGCCACCACTAAATAAATATATTAACCCCTAAACCGCCAGACCCCAACATCGCAACAACCTAAATTAAACTATATTAACCCCTAAACCTAACCCTCACCATAACCCTAAACCTAATCCTAACCCTAACATCCCCTAACTTTAACATAATTAAAATAGAGCTAAACTAAAGTTACAATTATTTACTAAATAATACCTATTTAAAACTAAATACATACTTACCTGTGAAAAAAAAACCTAAGCTAGCTACAATATAACTAATACTTATATTGTATCTAGATTAGGTTTTATTTTTATTTCACAGGTAAGTTTTAGCTAGGTAGACTAGTTAGTAAATAGTTATTAACTATTTACTTACAACCTAGTTAAAATAGATACAAACTTACCTGTGAAATAAAATCTAAGCTACCTTACACTAAACCCTAACATTACAAAAAATAAAAAACACTAAAATTGACAAAAATAAAAAAACCTATTACAAATAATAACAAATAAAATTATACAAACCAATAAAAAATATTCCTATTCTAATACCATTAAAAAAAAAAAAAATCCCACCCCAAAATAAATCTATAATAATCTACTAAGGGTCCTTAAAAGGGCCTTTTGCAGGGCCTTAAAAGGGTTTTTTGTAGGGCATTACCCTAAAGTTAACAACTCTTTTGCTACAAAACAAAGCAGCCTTAACAGTATACAAACCCCCACCCCCCAAACCCACAAAATAAAAATAAAGTAAAACCTTATCTACCCATTGCCCTGAAAAGGGCATTTGTATGGGCATTGCCCTTAAAAGGGCATTTGGCTCTTTTGCTGCCCAATCCATAATCTAAAAATAAAAACCCACCCCAAAACGAAAAAAATACATTACACAAAATAACAAACAAATTATCAAAAATAATAAAAATATTCATATTCTAATACCCATTTAAAAAAAAAAAAAAAACATCCCAAAATAAAAAACCTAATCTAGAATAAACTACCAACAGGGGCTTTTGTAGGGCATTGCCCTAAGTTAAACAGCTCTTTTACCTGAAAACAAAATTACAAACAACCACTAACATCCCACAAAATAAAAAAAACTATCTAAAAAACCTAATCTACCCATTGCCCTGAAAAGGGCATTTGTATAGGCATTGCCCTTAAAAGGGCATTTAGCTCTTTTGCTGCCCAAACCCTAATCTAAAAAAAAAAAAACACCCAAAAAACCCTTAAAAAATCTTACACTAACCCCCGACGATCCACTTACAGTTTTGGAAGTCCCGTTTGAACGATCATCATCCAGGCGGCGAGAAGTCTTCATCCAGGCGGCATCTTCTATCTAGATCCCAGCAGAGCGGGTCCATCCTGAAGACATTCAGCGCGGAGCATCCTCTTCATACGGTTGCTGCCGTATACTGAATCTTCAATGCAAGGAAGCCGTTTCAAAATGGTGCCCCTTGCATTCCTATTGGCTGAAAATTATGAATCAGCCAATAGGAATTAGAGCTGTTACAATCCTATTGGCTGTTCAAATCAGTCAATAGGATTTAAGCAGCTCTCATTCTATTGGCTGATTTGAACCAGCCAATTGAATGAGAGCTGCTTAAATCCTGTTGGGGGGGTCTTTGTATTTCTTTACAGGTAAAAGAGCTGTTTAACTTAGGGCAATGCCCTACAAAAGGCCCTTTTAATGGTTATTGTTAGTTTATTGTAGGCTAGAGTTTTTTTATTTTGGGTGGACTTTTTATTTTTATAGGGCTATTAGATTAGGTGTAATTCTCTTTTATTGTGGATTATTTCGTTTGTTATTTTTCGTAATTTAGTGTTTGTTATTTTTTGTAATTTAGTCTTTTTTATTTTTTGTAATTAGATACTTTGTAAATTTTTAGAGTAATGTTAGGATTTTTTTAATGTGTAGTTTAGTTTTATTTAATTGGTAGTTAGTTTAATATTAGTTAAATAGTTATATTAGTTTAATTGTTAGTTTAAACTTAGTTTTTTTAATTTAATAGGTAAGTTTTAATTTAAGATAAGGAAATTGTAATTTTAATATAAAGTTAGGCGGGCGTTAGGTTTAGGGGTTACTAGTTTAAATTAGTTTATTGCGATGTGGGGGGCTTTCAGTTTAGGGGTTAATAGGTTTATTTAGTATATTTCGTCATTAGGTTTTAATAATATTTAAATTGTGTTTGCAATGCGGGAGGGCAGCGGTTTAGGGGTTAATACCTTTATTATAGCGGTGACAATGTATGGGAGCGGCGGAATAGGGGTTAATAATTATTTTTAGTGGTGGCTATGTTGGGAGCGACAGATTAGGGGTTAATAAGTAATATAGTATTTGTGATGCGGGAGGGCCTCAGTTTAGGGGTTAATAGGTAGTTTATGGGTGTTTAGTGCACTTTGTAACAGTTTAGTTATGAGTTTTATGTAACAGTTTTGTTGGATAAAACTCATAACTACTGCTTTTAGATTGCGGAACGGATCTTGTCGGTATAGGGTGTAACGCAAGCTTTTTAGCCTCACCGCAAAACTTGTAGTGGCAGTGCTATGGAAGTCCCATGAAAAAATGTAATTTTTACGAATGCGGGACTGACGTTGCGTTTCAGGCTAAAAGGCTTGCTGTACCGCTATACCAACAAGACTTGTAATGGCTGCAGTGCTGTTTTAACGCGGAAATAGCCATTTTTTCAGTGTTAAAACACAAACGCAAAACTTGTAATCTAGGTGTGAATGATCATTTTTTCTTCTGTTAAATTTTTAATTTTCTTGCTATCTTTCAGCAAGATTACAAGTGTCGCGGTACGGCTATACCACTGAAAAATTGGCCATTGCGCACAGAATATGCAGGTCTCCCGTATTACAAGTCGCGGTGTTACGGCTATACCACTAGCATTTTAGCCTTTACACAACTCTCCATTCCGTATCCGAAAAATGGCTTTTGAGTGCGGGATTTTTGTTGTGCCTGTATTACAGGTTGTGCGGTCTGGCTATAATGTAGCGTTATAGTCTATACCGCCGCGATCCATTCCGCTGAGACCAGTAGTTACGGAGTATGCAAAATAAAAATGTTTCACAAAAATGTTACAAAGTACACTAACACCCATAAACTACTCTATTAACTCCTGCCTACCTGCATAGCCAACACTAAATAAACCTATTAACCCTAACCGCTGGCCCCCCACATTGCTTCTACTATAATAAACCTATTAACCCCTAAACCGCCGGCCCCCCACATCACTACTACTATAATAAATCTATTAACCATTTGGGTTACATCATATAATTTCCTACTTCACTATCTCTAAAGAACACAGGATATAGTTAGAAGCACCTCAGAAGTATGTTTGCAGTACACTACAGTTTCCAAAAATGTTTGTGTTAATAATTACCACTATAAGAGTCACATATTCAGTCATTAGAGCATATATGGCACACAAATGTGGGCACCTATATACCCCTGCTATAGGGTTCCTAGGGTTTGTTAAATGTATTTCTAAACAATGCTAACTTATATAGTATGCTCCTGTAAAACAGAGTAGAGAGATTCCAGCCTCTCCTAAATTTGCAGTAGTCCCACAAGTCCGGAGTGTGTCAGTCAATATACTAGCAAGTAACAGACAAAGTACATTAATTAACTCATCAGTACTGGGAAGGCATGCGTGCGAATATAAATTGGATATGGATTTATAAATATGAGTGTATTTTATAGCTGTCAGACTGTTCAATGCTCCACCTTGTGATTTAAGAGCTTGTAACTTGCTGAACAAAGTTCTTTGAAACATAACAGTTTTGTGGGCACCTCAGATATTTTTAGTTATCATGTGTTGATAAAAAGGTACATTTCAATGTAAGAAATAGAGAAGCAATTAGCCAAACCTTCAGCAAACAATGATCTATGATCTTTATGAGTGTTGGCATGCAGATAGATTAGCTAGTCGGCACCTTTTTATATGATGAACATAACTGGGAAACAAGACTATCATATTGAAAGCTGGCATTTCAGTCCAGTATTAAAGAAATCATAAATTAGTATTTTTAGGAAGATTTTCTTTGTTTAGAAGATTTTCCTCTTATGATTGAAGAGAAGTTAAGGAGGCACAGTCTGTTGTTTTGTTTCTTTGCTGCTTCAGACGCAGGGAATTGGAATTATATGTGGCTTGAAGATAAATAATCCCAAGAAACTAGTGTTTCATGTTTTGGCTATTGTGAATTAGTAAATGTATTGAAAACTCTCTCCAAATAGGTTATCTTCAATAAAACCAGCCGTCTAGGGGCTCGATCACATATGCAGCATCGCCCGCAACAGCCGGCATCGTTTTTTTTTTTAGATAGATATATTGTGATCACATATACAGCGCCGCATATAAATGCGGCATGTATATTTCACCCGTTGGCCGCTATTTTTACTCCCATAAACTAACATAGAACCGGCGATGCAAGTCGGTATCACATATTCAGCGTGGCGAAAAAGGAGAAATTTTACTTCATATTCACTTCGCCACACATAGGCAGGCGCAGCAAGCCTTACGCTGAGTATATGAGCACTGTAACTCCCTATTAATCTAATCACTCCTAACCTAACACCCCCTAAATAAACCCCAATTACATAAAATAAAAAAAGACTATCTTACTAATAAATTAAATACAATTTACCAAAATAACAAAATCCTAACTTAAAATTAAAATAAAAAAATCCTAACATTACATAAAAAACTAAAATTAAATTAAAAAAAAATCTAAGATTACAAAAAATAAAAAATTCTAAAATTACAGAAAAAAAACCCCGAAATTATCCAAAATTAAAAAAATTAAACCTAATCTAATACCGCTATACAAACAAAAAAAGCCACCCCAAAATAACTATTAGTAGCTGCGATGTGGAGGGATGTCGAATACAGGGGTTTTGATGTGTCACGTTTATTTTTGGGAGGCGGGTTAGACCTTTACGGGTGTTAACTTTTTTTTCTTTTTTTCTTAGGTGCTTAAAGGGACAGTACACTGTAAAATTGTTTTTCCATAAATGTATTTTAAATGACTTGTTATACCAACTGCAAGGTATAAAATATTTGAGAAATTGCATTTTCGGGTTTATTTGTGTATCTGAAGTAGCAGGTTTTGTGCTTTGAAACCACAGCCTATTACAATGGGTTGAGCTTCAGGTAATATCAGATCTCATTATGTTATCACTTTTATGTGCACAGACTTGCTTCCTTATCTTATATTTGTCTGGAACACCAAAGCTCAATACATAGAGAGAACAATGGAAAATTATCATTTTATTACTTAACTATCCTGCATTCCACTGGAAGTGTAATCTCTTCTGCTGACTGTGTTTACTTAGGCTTGTCAATAGCGTATACGCCAGTATCAAAACTTTCAGTATAGGTTGGGAAACCACAGGCTAAATCAGCTATTTCAAATGCTGAAATATGAGTAAAGGAGCTACTTGCAACCAATTTAATACACTCTAGCAGGTAAAAAGGATCATTGGGAATAATTTAAAGGGGAGAAAGTTTTTGGGTGAACTGTCCCTTTAACTCCAGAAATGTCTATTTCCGCACATTTCTGTACCTTGCCGGTTTATCGGACTTACGGTAGTATATGAGCTGCCGCTGCTGTATATGTGATTCACCAGATGTGTGAGGTGAACCTACGGGCGGCATGGGTTTCAGCAGTTGTGCTGAAACCTACGCCATATATGTAATCTCTCCCCAGGTATAATGCTTCTATACATTAATTAGAGCAAAATATAAGAGCAAGGTGTAATCTATCTATGTGTTTAAAAAAGTGTGCATGACTTTTACCTAGAGCAACATTCCAGGCAGAGGCAGAACTACTCACCGGGTCTTCAACATCTTAATAAAACAAAGTTTATTCACACACATATATATAGTTGAAATAAAGTTAAGATTTCGCAAACAAAACTACATTCCAGTTGCCTGTGCCCCCGGTGTCCAGTGCGAGAATTGCAGCCAGAGATATTCAATATATCAAAGGTGATTGAATTACAAATGGGCATTCCACAGTAACCTATGAGAGGTGAGCTCAGACTCAAAGGGCGTAATCAGAGATTTCTTTGGGTGATTAGAAATGAAGGTGGGAGTTTATTGAGATATAAAACTCCTTGCACAGGAGGTGAAAGGGGCTGATGCTGCTTACCCTGCCTTACTGACTGAACTGCTGCCTGGAAAATACACAGTCTTTGTGAGACAAACTTTTGATACCAAAAAGAGCAAACTAAATTGGGCCTACTATTCACCTCCAGATTTGGGCAAAACCTTTTCATATGACGGTGAAACAGAATTCCGATTGAAGAGCTGAACTCTCAAATTGGTTAACTGGTTAGCGATTGTTTTAAATATTTTTGAAAGATTTTGGCTGAAAATTCTTTATAGCAGAGTATAGCTATCCAGCATATGGGATCTTAGTGGACGCTTTGATCTACATTTCCTGGAGGAAAGTATATAGAGACACTATATATATGTCTTAACCTGAGTAGTTACAAAACTTTTGGTTTATTTTCACGCCTGTGATTTTGATTTTGGATATCCTATATTTATTGGCTGAAGGGTTATTTTAGCATTCTTTTGTTTATAGTATAGCTGTAATTTATAGTGATAATTTAATATTCATAGGCCACTGTAACCTATAAATAATCATATCTAACACTAATCAATTTACTATTAAGAGGGAATTATTTTTGTATTTTGAAGTCATACTTTATTTTGGAGCTACTGTGATATACAGTATTTTGAATTGATAATATAATATATACATCTCTGGTTGTTTAATTGAAGTACATTAGATTATCTGGATCTAAAATTGTGAATTATATTTCTCTGGAAATCACATTAGATTGTAGGAGTTAAGCTAAGATTTTATTGTGAGATTTGGACATAGGTGAGTGCAAGCGTTGTTAAATAAGCTATATATATATAGAATTGGTTAAACTTTCTGGTTATTTATAAATTGTTCTATTACAATTCATGTGTGATATTTAATAAGCGATTCATTTTGAGTTAAGGTTAATTTATAGAAATATTGTATCCATAATACTGAGGTACCATACAATTAATTGAATATTGATTAATCTAAGTATTTTATAGCTTGATTAATATGGAATATTGTAACATCTAGACATATATATTTGATCATAATCAATACCCTATTTTCTGCATAAATATAATCAATGTGTATATAAAGATTAACTGGTCTGAACTTAGGAAATATCTTAAAGTGTTATTGAATATTAATATCGATAACTGACGGCAATATTATTACTGCTATTAATTATTAATATTCATAATCAAACATACTAACAGAAGAGAGGGTTAAAAATTAGATTACTTGAAATTCCTATGGTCTATAATTACGGCACTATGTACAGCCAAAATGCGTCAGCATTGATTCCTTCTTTTATATTTATTTAATAAAGTTTCCTTTTTATAACTTTTTAACCACTGGAGAAGGATTCCATCTTTTTTGCTTTACATGAAAATCCTGTCTGGCTTCAATCACCTCTGTGTCAGATGGACACACTAGCTGTAATAGCAGGAGAGTGACCTTAACCCTGACCTGCACTTTCCATCCCTTGGGGGAGGGAAGGAGATAGCTTAGCTCTATGTAAGACATCAAGAGCAGAGGTGACACTGACAGGTCCTGCAGTGGCATTGCTGTCCTGCTCTGCCCACTTCCTCCTTCTCCACAGAAGCCTGCACGGTACTGATTTACAGTGGTCAGGGACAATATTTAATTTAAAATATAAATAAAACAAATAAAGCTATACAAGTCTCTATTGAGTAGGTGACAGTCCTCTACTAATTTCAGGGGGGTGCGAGTGCCCCCATTTGCCCCCCCTCCGGACGCCCATGACTGAAGGTAGAAAGTCCAAATCAATATAACCAACTCTCTCTGCTTTTTTTTTCAGTTCAGTGTGTCTGTCTGTACAACTGTAATCATGTGTAAGCTGCTATACATAATGGTCTAGATCCATAGATACTGATGAGGTTGCTGAGCTGTAGACATGTGCGATTCATTTCGGCTGAATTTTGGCCAAATTTTGGCCGATTCAGAGATTAAAATGCATCCGAATTTCCGAATCAGCACGATAACTAAAATCCCACAAAATCCTGAAAATGAACAAATCAGTTTCCGAGTTCTTGAATCCATTCTTTATTCATATTCGGAATTTTTCATTGTTCTAATCTAAACCGCAGTTCCCCCACATCGCAGACACTAACTAAATCAGTAAATAAAGCTATTAACCCCTAAACCGTCTTTCCCCGATATCGCCAACATTAACTAAATCACTAAATAAAGCTATTAACTCCTAAACCGCCATTCCCCGACATCACCGACACTAACTAAACCTATTAGTGAGTGTTTATTCACCGACACTAACTAAACCTATTAGTGAGTGTTTATTCAAACTAAATATGGAAACTCAGTTTTGCTCTGTCTAAGTATGAATAAGCAGCACATTGGGAGGGTGTTTTTTCTTAAACAATGGGAAGAGCTCACTGCCTTTTTAAACACAGGATGATGGTCACTAATTATGCTATGACTACGGCGGGGAAAGCCGAAACGCGTCAGCAGTAGTGACCACCACCCAGTGCTGCACCGCAGAAGGCTGTAACAGTGATGTTGTTGCAATTTTTAACCCAATAAAACTATGGATTGTGATTTACAAGAGACCGGAACTCCTTATTCTTTCTTCTTACATTTGCATTTGAACCAGCAAGGAGACTCCTGCACTTCTGCTTTACCTATCGCACCTGTTACTTTTTGATTTACCGCAGCAGGACAAACTGGAGCTGTGACAGGGACGTGACGTCACAATCTCAGCGGAACGGAACACAGACACGCTTGCACGGACGGAATCACAGGCAGTGGCAGCTTGAGGAGGGGAGCGAACAGAAGAGCCGGAACCCTGCAAAAGGCAGTTTGGATACATCTTCCCCAGGACCGAGCACCGGACGCCCGTGAAACGTGAGTCCCATACATGTGATTGTTCTTATACATATACATGCAAGCATAATACATCTGTGATCGTACTCTTAAAAGAGTAATACTTTTAGAGTACAAATATAATATTTAGTCTTAAAGGTTATTTAATATGAGGAATTTTAGATCCTTAATCTGACTTGTAAAGTGCATATATATATGTATATTTATGCAATATTTTCTGATTTTTATTCCAGAGTGACAATATAGCATACGTCCATAAAATATATCTGTTTATTTACACAGCTTTTATGGCTCATTGAGGAATTAACAATTCAACTCTAACTAATCCAGATATATATACACGTTATGTTTTCTTGACCATGCAAGGCATAAATTATATGAAATCTGGCTTATTATTTAGCTAAAAAGGGGCTTACAATGTACACATTGTAGCTATGGGATTAAACATTTCTATATTATATTAATAGATAGAACTGACTAAGTTCTAGTTTAAAATATTGCATAAATACACATATAGATGAGAAACTGATAAATAACCCAATGTAATAAGACTCTTAAAATTACTGTTGGTTTCAAAATATACAATTATTTATTAGATCAGCTATAAAACATAAAATGGCACAATATTCAATGCATAGGCCTAAAGACAATAACAATTAACATTTACTTATCAGACAAATATACATTCACACAAACATACATGACATAGGTACCTTGGGATTATCTTGTGGACAGTTTGGATGTTTCAGCTAGCTCTGTTCTGTGTCATATCTCCTTCCCTTCTGACTCCTCACTCCTGACTACCTGAATCTACTACTATATATTCAATCCTTGCCTCACCTGTTAGTATTACTCTTGATACAATTGGTTCATTTGTTCCCGCCTCACCATATTTGGAAAACTGAATGCCATTGGTCCTAGCTGTTTACATGTAAATAGGGGCTATTGTAGGGGTGGATAGCTATAAATCATGATAACCTGTTATCTACCACATCCACACCCCAACAGCCAAAGATTCCTATTTGCATGTAAACATTTGGTGACTCTTTTGAATGAAAGGAAGCCTGAGAAAATAACTCCTTTGTTTACCATATCTTGATTCTTTTTGAGATAGACAGGGCATGGTAAACAAAAAGGCTTGTATGGCTTTTCTTCTTGAGACAGGGCAGTAAACAAAAGACTTCATAGCTTTTGTAACTGAAATAGGGCATATAAAGATATACAGCTTCTATATTTCTCATGGCTAAATAATATGACTAGATTATTATACAAATACTTAAATATGCTCATACATACAATATATACATTGGAATGGAACTATAACATAAGCGATTTGCCAAACTGTAACAGTCCCCCGCTTTGTGGCCTTGAAAGCTTTAGCCAATGGCCACACATTATGTATCTTGCTTATGTATTTCTCCCATGATCAGACCCTTACTAGACAACCTATGCATTATTAAAAAGTATTATGTACAGTATCATGCTATAACCCATGGTAATGTGTTCCGTGAGATGAAGTTTAATTTAGCAAAGATTAACACGACTAGCCAATAGCATTAATTATGCTATTTGACACTGGTGCTGGCATTTGGAAGCTTGGTATCCTTATGTAAGACAAGATCTGTACATCCATCAGTCCATTTTGTACGTCTTAAAACTGACGTGACACCTTCTTGTACAAACGTTTGTTATGAGGGCAAAGGCACGTATACACTTTCGTATTGGAACAGTTTTTCTTTTCTTTTGCCACAGGGGCCTGCTAGATAAGTGGTGATATTTTTGTAAACTGTTATCACCTTGCAGCGCCACAAGTCCATTTTCTTAGTATATGCACATGCAAGTAAAGGGTTTTGAATTCAGTGGAAATGTTGTGAACACAGGAACCTCTTCTCATGCTGTAGTCACCGTGAAATGATGTGGGTCCCTGGCTCTGTAACATAAATGCACCCCTTTTGATGATCCACTTGCATAACTGCACTATACTTCCTTCAGGGATGTTGATAGTGTCTTTGTGATAGGTTGTGACAGGATCTTGAATCTTCCATCTTCCTTCTGTCTCTGTGATGTTATTTTCTATCTTGAAGTAATATCATCAGCAGAGAAGTCCCAGATCTACACAGCACATCTTCAGTAGTTAAAAAAAAAAAAACTTGCTTGGCATAATCAAAGCTATTGACAGTGGTGTTGGTATCCCAAATCTTGGAGAGGCAAATACTGCCATTATTCTCCTGAGAATTACATTCTCTTTTGACATTCATCTCACACCTGATAGGTTTGAACACAAAACCATATAGGTTATAACTGAAAAATCAACATATTTATGTTACTCCGATTAAAATATTAACCAACATATAAACACAACAAAATAAAAACAAAAATAATTCCCTACACCTTCTACACTAAGTATTAAAACAAAAGCATTACTCACTCTATGTCAATATGCCTATAATACACTTTAGACCAGATGTCTACCTGACTTCCCTAAAATGGTCTAACACCTATTATGTATATTATTTTATATCATAGTATTCATGATGTTTTTAAGGTCATAAATGTACTGGGTAAGACACATTTCTATCAGAACCTCAATACCTTATAGAGATGGTATTACAACTGGAATCCCACTTTGTTTTAATAAATATATATAATTAATCATTAGGATTTGTGGATAAATACTAATTTATAATTAATCTTTTCCTCAGGCTTTAATAATAAAGAAAAAAAATAAATTTAGTTAATTTTTGGATTTTAATGAGAAAGGGATACCATCCTATATGGAGGTATTGAGCTTCTGTTAATTATTTAGATTGAATGGAAGTTCTGTATGATAAAGTAAGTCTCTGAATTAAAATTTATCATAACATATTTAAAACTAAATTAAGATACACATATATACAACTTTCAGCGATAACATGCTGCAATGCTGCTTTTTGCTTTGGTTGCTACAGTAAGTCTATCCAAAAATGCCCATTAATTGTGATACAAATTATTATTAACAGGCATAGTATATCAGTACAATAACTATATAATGAAATATCAATGGAGATGTTGTTTCTGCATTTCTGCTCAGCTGTTGGGATTCTGAGGAAGCATTTACAGATATCCATCACTGGTTTTGGATCTTCTAGAAAAAACTAACAAAACAAATGTAATTACTTTTCTAATTTGAACAACTATTATTTACATTTTGGAAACATCTCTTGGACATCCCTCTCTTAAATTGTATAATAGTGCTCTAAAGCAATCCAAAATATTTTGAGCACATAATATTGTTAAAATCATTTAAGATTATTTTTCCTAGGGGAAATACAACTGGCAAATGTGCTTGAAACATGCCATTTTGATCTCAGGTCTGTGACAAAACAAACAATTGCTCTAGGAATAGTCTGCTTAAACAAACAATGGAGTGAGATATTTCCAAATTAAAGATAGACAGGAAGAACATTTTGTAAACATGCTGGGAGACAAAGGGTGAATGTGCCTCAGGACCACCAATAGGTAATTCTATTCTAAGGTAGGCACACCCTATTTTAAAGGGACACTGTACCCAAATTTTTTCTTTTGTAATTCAGAAAGAGCATGCAATTTTAAGCAACTTTCTAATTTACTCCTATTATCAATTTTTCTTCGTTCTCTTGCTATCATTATTTGAAAAAGAAGGCATCTAAGCTTTTTTTTGGTTTCAGCACTCTGGACAGCAATTTTTTATTGGTGGATGAATTTATCCACCAATCAGCAAGGACAACCCAGGTTGTTCACCAAAAATGGGCCGGCATCTAAACTTACATTCTTGCATTTCAAATAAAGATACCAAGAGAATGAAGAAAATTTGATAATAGGAGTAAATTAGAAAGTTGCTTAAAATTTCATGCTCAATGTGAATCCCAAAAGAAAATTTTTGGGTACAGTGTCCCTTTAACTGTTTAACAATTTAACAAACAAGTGCCCAGACAGGAGGACACTTCCCTGAAAGACATCTCTCCCCCCCCCCCCCTTGGGCACAATGTTTGTTTAGAACTAATTAAAGGCTGTAGTAGTTCCAAGAACAATGGTAATACAATTATACTCACCATTGCTGTAAAAATACCACCTATCTCTGTAAGAAAGATTCATCCATGCTTCTCTTCGTTACATGTGTTGGGTTGGAGCTGAAAAATATTCTTTGTGGAAAATAGACTTAGATCATGTAACCATTTTGCATATGATTTTGGGTAACAATGGGATCTATCCAAACCCCAAGTGTACCTCTGTTTTTCCAAGAAATGAGGAAAAACAGGTTTATATTGGGGATCATAACAATACTGTTTTTCTTTAAAACCATTAATTGTATCCATGATTTCCACCCATCTGTTGCTCTGTAAATCATTTCTTAATATTTCAAGTTCCAAAACATTAACTACAATATCTGTTTTAGTTTCTAATGCATTCCCCAAACATATTTTGAAGAGATCCATGTTCTCATTTTTAAGCAAATCACTGCAGATATCATTGTGTAACTGTGGCACTTTTACAATATCATTTGTTAATTTAGATACACATTTATCACACTCTTTTTGAGCTGTGCAATTTTGGCCTGAATTTGCTATAAAACTTGAATTGGGCATTGTAGTAATTGAGATTGGTGTGGAGTGAATGTTAGATACAGTATTTGAATTATTACCTCCAGTAGAGGGGCATAGCATAGGTGTTTCTAGAAAAACTGGGATTTCACCTATGTTTACTGCATTTGCATTATATTTATTCACTGTATCTTTTAAAATCAAATTGATTGTTTTATCAGTTTTGTTGGGATTATCAAATAAAATTACATTCCTTGTCTCCCCCACTTTGTCACAGTTATTCAATGAATATGTTTGGGTGGATGCATCTTTTTTCAAAGTTTGTAGCAAATGAGTATTTTGTACACTTTGTGATTGTGTAAGTTTATTTTGGATACCTTTATTTTCACAAATTATATTATCCATTTCATTTTCTGTTTTAATAAATTTTTCCTTACACATTTTAAGTTCTGTTTGTGCAGTAGCACAGTTCTCATCACTTTTTTCTTTTAAGTATTTTATTTCATCATTAAGTGATGTTAAGAAACTGACTTTACATTCCAATTTGTCAATTTATTTTTCTTTCTGGTCAATTTCTTTTTCTTTGAGAATTAAATTTACTTTAGAATTGTGAAGGGCGTCATTTAAAACTTCTATTTTGGCATTCATTGCCAAGCATGCAGCAAACATACTTGCTACTGCTCTGCCCTTTAATTTTTTACTTTTTTTTAGAGAAAGTCATCTCTTTTTCAAATAAATCCTGGACATATTTCCAAGGATTCTCTTTTTCATAAACATCACAAGCAAAATCTTTACTTTTGTGACTTGTGATGTAAGTAACTACAAAACTTTCTAATGCAGATATTGTAGCCATCTTGGAAAAAACTCAAACAAAATGATAATAAAGTAAAAAAAAAAAATCAAATAACAAAAAAATTTCCCTTAATTATGTACTACTTGTAATACCATTAATTGCCAAAACAAAACAAAAATAAAAAATATCAAAGGCAAGACAAGTTAGTAGAGGGAAACCTTTTCAATATTAATAAAACAAAGCTTCCCTTTGCTTAGCCGGCAACATTATTTATTTATTAATTCAAAAAGAAACGTTTCAAATTTAATCCTTTCTTTTCAAGGATATTCTGGTTAAAAATGATACCAGTAATAAGCTTATTTTATGGCATTGAATAAATGTGGTTTTATGACTGTTGAGCGGCTGGAGCAGCCTGGACTCACCTAATAATCTTCTATGGTTACAACCATAGCTAGAAATTGTTGTAAATGAATACCAACAGTTAAACTATATTTGTTTCAAATGATGAGGATTCTTTGAATAGAAGTAAACGTTCCAACAAGGTATTACTACTAGCTCAATAAACAGAATATATTATAATTCAGTTATTGCTGGTGGCTGCCTCAGCCTGACACTGCTAGTAGCCTCACCATACGTGTAAAACGTATATGCCAGATAAAATATCTTAATGGAGACGTAAATTTCTATTACCTGACGTGGTTCGCCAACTCTTAAAAGAGTAATAATTTTAGAGTACAAATATAATATTTAGTCTTAAAGGTTATTTAATATGAGGAATTTTAGATCCTTAATCTGACTTGTAAAGTGCATATATATATGTATATTTATGCAATATTTTCTGATTTTTATCCCTGAGTGACAATATAGCATACGTCCATAAAATATATCTGTTTATTTACGCAGCTTTTATGGCTCATTGAGGAATTAGCAATTAAACTCTAATCCAGATATATATACGTTATGTTTTCTTGACCATGCAAGGCATAAATTATATGAAATCTGGCTTATTATTTAGCTAAAAAGGGGCTTACAATGTACAAATTGTAGCTATGGGATTAAATATTTCTATATTATATTAATAGATAGAACTGACTAAGTTCTAGTTTAAAATATTGCATAAATACACATATAGATGAGAAACTGATAAATAACCCAATGTAATAAGACTCTTAAAATTACTGTTGGTTTCAAAATATACAATTATTTATTAGATTAGCTATAAAACATAAAATGGCACAATATTCAATGCATAGGCCTAAAGACAATAACAATTAACATTTACTTATCAGACAAATATACATTCACACAAACATACATGACATAGGTACCTTGGGATTATGTTGTGGACAGTTTGGATGTTTCAGCTAGCTCTGTTCTGAGTCCTATCTCCTTCCCTTCTGACTCCTCACTCCTGACTACCTGAATCTACTACTATATATTCAATCCTTGCCCCACTTGTTAGTATTACTCTTGATACAATTGGTTCATTTGTTCCCGCCTCACCATATTTGGAAAACTGAATGCCATTGGTCCTAGCGGTTTACATGTAAATAGGGGCTATTGTAGGGGTGGATAGCTATAAATCATGATAACCTGTTATCTACCACATCCACACCCCAACAGCCAAAGATTCCTCTTTACATGTAAACATTTGGTGACTCTTTTGAATGAAAGGAAGCCTGAGAAAATAACTCCTTTGTTTACCATATCTTGATTCTTTTTGAGATAGACAGGGCATGGTAAACAAAAAGGCTTGTATGGCTTTTCTTCTTGAGACAGGGCAGTAAACAAAAGACTTCATAGCTTTTGTAACTGAAATAGGGCATAGAAAGATATACAGCTTCTATATTTCTCATGGCTAAATAATATGACTAGAATATTATACAAATACATAAATATGCTCATACATACAATATATACATTGGAATGGAACTATAACATAAGCGATTTGCCAAACTGTAACAGTACTTAAGGACATATCCTTACTGACCCTAAGGCTGCTGTATTTATTGATAACAAGGAGTGTGATGCTGTCCATTTACGGAAGGGAGAAATAACTCTGTGCTTACAGGGAGTGCAGAATTATTAGGCAAATTAGTATTTTGACCACATCATCCTCTTTATGCATGTTGTCTTACTCCAAGCTGTATAGGCTCGAAAGCCTACTACCAATTAAGCATATTAGGTGATGTGCATCTCTGTAATGAGAAGGGGTGTGGTCTAATGACATCAACACCCTATATCAGGTGTGCATAATTATTAGGCAACTTCCTTTCCTTTGGCAAAATGGGTCAAAAGAAGGACTTGACAGGCTCAGAAAAGTAAAAAATAGTGAGATATCTTGCAGAGGGATGCAGCACTCTTAAAATTGCAAAGCTTCTGAAGCGTGATCATCGAACAATCAAGCGTTTCATTCAAAATAGTCAACAGGGTCGCAAGAAGCGTGTGGAAAAACCAAGGTGCAAAATAACTGCCCATGAACTGAGAAAAGTCAAGCGTGCAGCTGCCAAGATGCCACTTGCCACCAGTTTGGCCATATTTCAGAGCTGCAACATCACTGGAGTGCCCAAAAGCACAAGGTGTGCAATACTCAGAGACATGGCCAAGGTAAGAAAGGCTGAAAGACGACCACCACTGAACAAGACACACAAGCTGAAACGTCAAGACTGGGCCAAGAAATATCTGAAGACTGATTTTTCTAAGGTTTTATGGACTGATGAAATGAGAGTGAGTCTTGATGGGCCAGATGGATGGGCCCGTGGCTGGATTGGTAAAGGGCAGAGAGCTCCAGTCCGACTCAGACGCCAGCAAGGTGGAGGTGGAGTACTGGTTTGGGCTGGTATCATCAAAGATGAGCTTGTGGGGCCTTTTCGGGTTGAGGATGGAGTCAAGCTCAACTCCCAGTCCTACTGCCAGTTTCTGGAAGACACCTTCTTCAAGCAGTGGTACAGGAAGAAGTCTGCATCCTTCAAGAAAAACATGATTTTCATGCAGGACAATGCTCCATCACACGCGTCCAAGTACTCCACAGCGTGGCTGGCAAGAAAGGGTATAAAAGAAGAAAATCTAATGACATGGCCTCCTTGTTCACCTGATCTGAACCCCATTGAGAACCTGTGGTCCATCATCAAATGTGAGATTTACAAGGAGGGAAAACAGTACACCTCTCTGAACAGTGTCTGGGAGGCTGTGGTTGCTGCGGCACGCAATGTTGATGGTGAACGGATCAAAACACTGACAGAATCCATGGATGGCAGGCTTTTGAGTGTCCTTGCAAAGAAAGGTGGCTATATTGGTCACTGATTTGTTTTTGTTTTGTTTTTGAATGTCAGAAATGTATATTTGTGAATGTTGAGATGTTATATTGGTTTCACTGGTAAAAATAAATAATTGAAATGGGTATATATTTGTTTTTTGTTAAGTTGCCTAATAATTATGCACAGTAATAGTCACCTGCACACACAGATATCCCCCTAAAATAGCTATAACTAAAAACAAACTAAAAACTACTTCCAAAACTATTCAGCTTTGATATTAAGGAGTTTTTTGGGTTCATTGAGAACATGGTTGTTGTTCAATAATAAAATTAATCCTCAAAAATACAACTTGCCTAATAATTCTGCACTCCCTGTATATATAAACCTATTAACCCCTAAACCGCCATTCCCAAACATCACCAACACTAACTAAACCTATTAACCCCTAAACCCCAGTTCCTCGACATCGGCAAAACTAGCTGAAACACTAAATAAATCCCAAGCATCGCCAACACTAGCTAAAACTACTAACCCCTAAACCGCTGTTCCCAAATATCGTCAACACTAACTAAACCTATTAACCCCTAAACCACCGGCCCCCACATCGCAACAACCTAAATTAAACTATTAACCCCTAAACCGCAGTTCCCTGACATCGCTGACACTAACTAAACCTATTAACCCCTGAACCACAGGCTCCACATCACAACAACCAAAATAAAACTATTAACCCCTAAACCGCAGTTCCCCAACACTAACTAAACCTCTTAACCCCTAAACCGCAGTTCCCCAACACTAACTAAACCTCTTAACCCCTAAACCGCAGTTCTCAAGCATCGCCAACACTAACTAAACCTATTAAACCTTAAACCGCCGTTCTCAAACATTTCCAACACTAACTAAATCTATTAACCCCTAAACCACCGGCCCCCACATCGCAGCAACCTAAATTAAACTATTAACCCCTAAACCTAATACCCCCTAACTTTAACATAATTAAAATAGACCTAAATTAAAGTTACAATTATTAGCTATTAGCTATCTATTTAAAAATAAATACAAACTTACCTGTGAAATAAAAATAAAACCTAAGCTTAAACATTACTAAAAATAAAAAAACCTAACATTACTAAAATAAATAAAAAAAAAAATTACAAAACAATTACAAAAAATAATAATTACAAAAAATAATAAACACTAAAATTTCAAAAAATAAAAAAACTACCATTACAAAAAATAACAAACAAAATTATCCAAAAAAATAAAAATGATTCCTATTCTAATACCCTGCTTTTAAAAAAAACAACCCAAAATAAAAAATAAAAAAAATCTATAATAAACTACTAAGGGCCCTTAAAAGGGCCTTTTGTAGGGCATTGCCCTAAAGTTAACAGCTCTTTTGCAAACAAATAAAAACAAACACCCCCTAACATTACAAACCCCCCACCTACAAAATAAAAAAAAACTAACAAAAAAACCCCTAAGCTATCCATTGCCCTGAAAAGAGCATTTGTATGGGCATTGCCCTTAAAAGGGCATTCGGCTCTTTTTCGGCCCATTAAAATGAAAAAGCCCTAATCTAAAAAAAAAAACCCCCAAAAAACCAAATACCTAACACACACCGCACCATGGCGGTTTCGGAGTTAATAGCTTTATCAGTACTCACAGTTGCTGAAGTTCGGCGAAAGATCTTTATCCCAGCAGCGAAGCATTTTTATTCATGCGGCTCCATCTATATCCATAGCGGTACCGGCATCTTCTATCTTCATCCAAGTGGAGGCGGAGTGGTAGGTGGATGCGCGGAGGCAGAGGTCCATCGGTCCGACGTGGAGGTCCTCTTCATGCGATCATCCCCCGCACACTGAGGATTCAATGCAAGGTACTCCTTTTATATTGGGGTACCGTTGCATTCCAATTGGCTGAAAAATTTAAATCAGACAATAGGAATGAGAGCTGCTTAAATCCTATTGGCTGATTTGAAAAGCCAATAGGATTTAAGCAGCTCTCATTCCTATTGGCTGGGATGAGGATCTTTCGCCGGACTTCAGCAACTGTGAGTACTGATTTTGGGGTTAGTGTTAGTTTTTTTTTTTTGTTTTTTTTGGGTCTTTTCTTTTTAGATTAGGGCTTTTTTTATTTTAATGGGCCAAAAAAGAGCTGAATGCCCATACAAATGCCCTTTTCAGTGCAATGGGTAGATTAGTTTTTTTTTAGTTAGGTTTTTTTATTTTGTGGGTTTTGGGGGGGTTGTAATGTTAGGGAGGTTTGTAATTTTTTTTAGCAAAAGAGCTGTTAACTTTAGGGCAATGCCTACAAAAGGCCCTTTTATGGGCTATTGGTAGTTTATTATAGATTTGGGCTTTTTATTTTGGGGTGTTTTTTTTTTTTTCAAACGGGGTATTAGAATAGGAATTATTTTTTTATTTTGGATAATTTAATTTGTTATTTTTTGTAATGGGATTTTTTTTTTTTTTAGATTAGGCATTTTTTATTTTCAATGGGTCGAAAAAGAGCTGAATGCCCATACAAATGCCCTTTTCGGGGTAGATTAGGTGTATTTTTATTTTGTGGGTTTGGGGGGTGGAGGTTTGTAATGTTAGGGGGTGTTTGTTAACTTTAGGGCAATGCCCTACAAAAGGTCCTTTTAAGGGCCCTTGGTAGTTTATTATAGATTAAGGTTTTGTATTTTGGGGTGTTTTTTTTTTTAAAACGGGGTATTAGAATAGAAATTATTTCTATTTTTTTGGATAATTTTGTTTGTTATTTTTGTAAAGGTATTTTTTTTTAATTTTAGTGTTTATTATTTCTTGTAATTGTTAGGTTTTTTATTTTTAGTAATGTTACTAAAAAATGCACTATATGACTTATCAAGAAGGCAACAATATCACTGATCTGTGACTGTACACTGCTTGTGTCACAGGGTACAAGAGTACTTACATTCCAAGATGGCAGCGCCCAGTGTAAATATGCAGAGCTTCACTAACCAGTACTTGTGAAGAGTTAAAATAAGAGGATGGTTTGAAAACAGCTGCAGGCACAGGACAAACAAATCAATAGCATGGTGCTCCTGTAGTTGTACAAACAGAGAAGCAGTCTGCCAGGAACAAACAACAGCTCAGTGGCTTGTTCTATGGCCAGTTACCACCTGGGAGCAGCCTCATTTTGCCCAATTTTGATTTTCACAGAGGAAAACTGTAGTATATCAGTCTGATCCCGTCAATATGGTCAGTCCAGCCCCGAAATACCAGGGAATTCTCCTCTGAACAAGGAACATGACAACCCCAGATGATCGTTTCATCCTTCTCTGGGCCTCATTAGTGAGGTGCAGCCATATTCCCAAAAGCACATTGGGCAAGGAGTCCACGTCTGGTTTCCCCCATCACCCTTAGGGAGAATTTCCCCAGGGTCATAATACAAATAGAAAGAGAAGCAGGAATGAATAACAGCTCAGTGGCTTGTTCTATGGCCGGTTACCACCTGGGAGTTACTTCTTTTTGCCTAATTGTGCTTTTCACAGAAGTAACTGTAGCTACTTCAGTTGTACTCAGCAGTTTAATGTCCCTTTAAGGTGAGATGACTTTTGAAATTCATTGAGCATCCCTTTGCTTATCTTTTAACAAAAAATCATTATTGGAGATTCCTTTCATTAACATGTATAGTTGTGTGAGGTGTTTAATGCATAATATATCCCCCATAAATTGTGACTTTTCATAAAGGAACAATAATTTCAAACACAGCAATTAGGAAACTCACTGGCAAAATGTTTTTTTTTTTTTTTTTTGTTCAAAAAAATTTGAATTGTACTTTTAATAGTTGATAACATGAGAATTATGCTGACTGTTGTTTACATCAATTATTTAGGCAAATGAGAAAGATATCATTGGTATAAAAATTTGGAACAGGGTGTATATGTATAAATATACATACATATTTCAATAACGCCCATATTTCAATAACGTTCATTGAAGTTAGCATTGAAGTTAGTTCTTCATGTGCGCTAACCCGACACTGCGTTAGACCTAAATCATGAACCCTTATGGGCCAAACGCATATTTTACATTCCTATGTTCTTTACATATAACATTTTTTTTTTTTTGTAAATAATTTTTATTGAGGTTGAAGATATACATATAAATGTGTACTTTTACAATAGTGATTACATCGTTAATCCGATCCTGTTACATCACAAGATAAATGAAGAACAAACCTCATATTTTTGGCTTATTTTTTCTTACAACCTAGGCATAACATGAATTATATTAACAGTGCCATATAACAATGTGCAAATATATAAACTCAGTTGTAGACTTCCATTGAAGAAAAGGGGGGGGGGAGGGGAGGTTACAAAGATAAATACATATATATTGAAAATGGACTATGTTAATGTTTATGGTTTGTCTGTTTTATTAGGGTAAAGTCGTCTCATTGATGAGAAGGAGAGGTGTCTGCAGGTGCTGGCTATGAACCTTCCAGGATGTTCTAGAAGTGTGGTCAGAACTATTCACCTACAGCTCAGCGCAGCATGTAGAATTTGTAAAGAGACTATTACCCCTGGGAAGTATCTGGCCTCACGGTCGTGTATCGCTATTTCAAAGCTGTTTACATTGTCTTATTGTATTTTTCTTTTATTTCTCTTTAACAAATGAATAGCGGACGGTTTTATAGAGGTTGGTTTGTTATTTAACATCCTTTACATGGGAACTATGCACGAGAAGTGAATAATTACACTAAAGTCAGAATTTAACTTACATTCATCAATTACATAGATTATGCAATTAAAAACAATAAAAAAACTTTCAAATTTACTTTTGTTACTAAATTGTACAAAGTATTTTTATGTGCATACTTTCTGAGGCACCAGCCACTAATGTGCATTTTCAGGATATATATATATATATATATATATATATATATATATATATATATATATACACACACATTTGAAAACAAGCAAGAGCAAAACAAGTAAATTAGCGCACTTGAAACCCCAGTCTAAAAATGAATCCAATAAATAATGGTAATAGTAATGATGGTAACAGAAAAAAAAAAGATATATTTAAAAAGTCCATTTATAATAAATAATAATTGGATCCAACACGGAGATCAATAATCAGAAGATATTTTCCCATCAATTACAATGTCCACAACAGGCTATTGATGAATACTTACAAAACCCTACCACAATCCTATGAGATAAGGGTAGCACTCTGTCAATGAGAGGTAAGACAATCTTTTTTTTCCACCAAATATTGTCCTTCCAATCGTCTCCTGGGTCTTCAGACTTTATATTACTTTTTAGACTCCTGTGCCTTCTGATGCTGTCCATATGGTGGGAGTAAGGAAGAGTGCAGGAGAGCACTTGATAAGTTTGAATCATATCAAGACGGTGGGCAGTGATCTTCAGCCAGCTTTTGTGAACTCCCTTGTGCGTACGTGACAATTTTTTTAAGAAACTGTTTGCCTGTGGGTGGTTGCGCTTGTTCCACTAGTTACAGATCAAAAGGCCAGAGCATATATATCCAGTAAAAGAAGGCAGTCACTGGTCTTGTATAATAAAACTTCACGTTTATTTCATCCTTATAAAAATGAAATAACGTTTCGGTGTATTCCTCACACCTTTGTCAAATGTCAAAATATAGTCCACCAATGTGAACCTAAAAACAATAATCCCCATGTACCCATACCTGTCTTATATAGATCACAGTGCAACATCCCCCTCTAATGACGTCATCACACACCGACCCCGGCGTGCAGTATTAGAACGAATGGGCGTGTATTAGGTTGTCATGGCAACAGGTAAACAATGTGATGTGATAAATCTGATCAGATCATTCCTAAAAGGCAGAATACCAGCTAAATTAAACCAGTGCTTGGTAATATACTTATCATGGGATACAGATCCCCATATACATGGAGTGGTCTTGCAAATCACAGGAACAAACACCAATACGCCACAAATGAGGCATGTGTACTAGTATCGTCCTGATGCGACACCATCTTTATGAACCCAAAAAGGTACCTGCCCATGTTAACAAAAATTAAAATAAAACATAATACAAAAAAAAGCAACAAACAGAAAATATTTACATTATGTCACACAGATATTATGATTATTCCTAAATAACAGATTCCTATATTATCCACCCACACACTTCATAGCCCCCTGGAGTATTGGTAGAAACTCATAAGGTACCCACTAGAATGAACATTCATGTGGATCCTAGGTAGCTTCCTCCTTGCCAATGTAGTTATGCCAGTCAAATTTTTACTTCATATAAAACGGTCCAAAGTCCAGAAAGGTATTAAGCCCCTTTGGTTTCACTGTGTTAAGCATGTATATCCACTTGGTCTGCACTTAAAGGAGCTTTTTTGCTCTGCTGCCACCTCGAGCCAGAGGTGACACATGATCGATTATCATGGATCTCAAGCTTGAAACACTATAATTGCATTTAGCAAAGTGGCGTTTTCAGAGTCGCCTTTGTCCAATGCATCCTGTATGGTACATGGATAGTTCGCCATCCGATCCGATCCCTGAAGGACGTGATAATTTTCCCTATGTATACCAAGGAACACGGGCAAATAAGCATGTATACCACGTACGTGCTTGTGCATGTCAGCCTATGGCGTATTGTATACCTCTTTTTGGAATGCGGATGTTGGAATGATTGGCCTCTTAACATGCTGTTACAGGTTATACATCTCCCGCATGTGAAGCACCCTTTCTTGGATGATTTCAGCCACGTGTTCTGGTAACACTGGGTTGGATCTGTCTTTACCAACATGTCCCTCAGGTTGTCTGCTCTCCGATAGACCATCCTCGGCGGTCTCATGTGTTGAAACATTAAGTCGTATAGAGTTAGTCAAGGTTTTATGAACGTGGGTATATGTAGTGATGAAATTAATTTGTTGACCCATTTTTCTTGTACTAAAGGCCCTTCTCCGTTCTTTCTCTTTCGGGTATTAATTAACCTTCCTTGATGTTGTTTATCATTTCCCTATCATAGCCTCTGGAGACCAGTTTCTCCTCCATTTCCGCTAGCTGGGTCATCATCATGGGTACCTCACTGTTGTTCCTGATAACCCTTGTGAGTTGCGAGGTGATGATCCCTGTCTTTTGGTGCCTGGGGTGGAAGCTTGTGGCTTCCAACAAAGAATTACGATCCGTAGGTTTCGTGTATAGAGATGTGCCAAAATAGCAACCACTGCAGGCATCCATTTTGTAAATATTCAGGTACAAAAAATGTATCATAGACTCACTGTACTCAAGCTTAATCCTAATGGGACAGTCCATGGAGTTCAAACATGACACCCACTCAATTAACTCATTGACGCTACCCCCCCACACAAAAAACATGTAATCAATGTAGCGTGTGTAATATTTGATGTTGGGGTTTATAAATGGCTGCATGGCGTCTTGTTCATACCATGCCATGTAAAGATTGGCATAAGTGGGTGCCATGTTTGAACCCATTGGCGTTTCAAGAAATCAGTAGGTAATAGTTTACTATAAATTTGAAAGAATTATTTTCCAGGCAGATGGTTAACAATTCACAAATAAATTCCACTGGTGGTCCAGTGTACAAGGGGTTACCAGTTACCATGGACCTGACAGCAGGGTCGGCTCCAAGGGGGGGCATTGGGGGGCAATGCTTACCCAAATGGAATGCTGTGCCCCTTCAAAAAATATTGATATGATCATACGCTTTAAAAATAATAAATAAAATAATGATTTGTTATGTAATACTGCATGCTGGGGGCGGAGTTAGCTGCCGAACTGTGAGATTGCATCGCACATCTTCAAGGAGCTTTGTGTCTTAACCTCTTATTTGGAATTGGAAGTTAATTAAAGACTTTTTGGACTTGTCTTTAACCCTATTAATTTTACCTGATGATCGTGAGTTACTCATTTTCTTAAACAATAGACCATGATAAGCATATGAGTGTATCATATAAATATAAGTCTATAAATGGCTACTGGCTTCTATCAACGCCTCAAAATTGCACTGTGATCTTAGGCCGGGCCTAAGATCACAGTGCACTTTTGAGGCATTGATAGAAGCCGGTAGCCATTTATAGACTTATATTTATATGATGCAATCATATTCTTATAGGTTCACAGAACATAGGTTGTATTAAGTATCTTAATATCCGTTAGTTATTGTGAAACAGGTATAGCTAAATCTAATCTACAAAATTACCAGTACCTGAAAACCTAGTATCCTCACTGCTATTGCAAACAAAGGGGTTAATTGCATTGGGGGGTTTGGGGTGCATGGCTGTTTAGGGAACATGATTGAGATTTGAGAATGAGTTTAAGGGCTTTGGATCATGGTGATTAAGGGGTGAATTGTTTTTAAGGAGCTATTGCACTGGGGGTCTCAAGTTTAATGGATCTGTTTTAGTGCACTGCATAGGATTTAGACTTCATTCTTTTACCTAGGGATTTAGCACATATTCTCCAAATGTTAATAGTGGGGGATAAACCAGCCAGAAGCTACACTTTCCTGCAGAATATGTAGGTCTGCTCTTATTTTGACTCTCATACATGCTTTGTAAATGTGTGCCTCTTCGTGAAAAAAAATGCCCCCCATTTCATTTGTTCTGGAGCTGACCCTTCCTGACAGCCCTAACACCACTATCATAATGCGGATGGAGGTGTACAGGCTGCCTACATCCATGGTCACCAAGATATCATCAGATAGTAAATGTTCATAACTGCTTAATAACTCAATTAACTCTGGAGAGTCCTTCAGATATGCTGGAGTCCCCTTGGCAACTGGCTGTAAGTAAAAATCAATGAAAATGGATACGTTGGACAGTAGGGAGTCCCCTAGCAGACACTATTGGTCTACCAGGGGGGTGATTAATTGTCTTATGCACTTTAGGCAGTAGATACAGTACCGGTATTTTTGGGTAATCAGTAGTTAGAAAGTTTAGGTCCTGCTCAGTTAATATACCGTATTCTAACCCCCTTCTGAGGTACTCATCAATCATTCTCTTAAAACCTGCCATAGGATTCCTTCTGAGTTTGATGTATACATTAGAGTCAGCTAATTGTCTTAAGGCTTCAGTTCTATAATCTGAATAGTCTTGTATAACTATAGATACCCCCTTGTCCGCCGGGCGCATAATGATACTGCTGTCCTTGCTCAAACTTTTAATGGCCAGCTGTTCATCCCTACTTAAAGGGACATGAAACCCAAACACTTTCTTTCATGATTCAGATAGAGAATACATTTTAAACAACTTTCTAATTTACTCCTATTATCAATTTTTTTCCGTTGTCTTGGTATCTTTATTTGAAAAAGCAGGAATGTACGCTTACGAGCCGGCTCATCTTTGGTTCAGCACCTGGGTGATTGGTGGCTAAATGTAGCCACTTTGTTTCAGTATCCCTTTAAGTTAACTTTTATTATATGTCCATAGCACACATAAATTAAGCACTGAATTGCACAAAACCTACATTTAAAACTTTATTTGTCACTTTTGTAGTGATTTGCAAAACTACTTGAGAATGCTAATGATTATTTTGTATCTCATCTCCCTTAATTGTGGCCAAATAGGGCTAGTTTTTCCACTGCTTTAAGCAATCAATTTCTAGTATGTAGCTGGATTAGCCAATTTGAAGTGATTTTAAGGAAGCTTAGGTTAGACAATTTGCTTTTCTGCTTCTTTAGGAACAAACACTATTTTATACTTTGGAACTCTTTGTAAGCACTGTGAAGGGACAATGGGGTATAGAGGAGTTGATCTTGGCCCAGAAATTGGGAATTATTATACCCAGGGACGGACCTACTAGCGGTGCAGGTGGTGGCACTGCACCGGGGCCCCAGTGCTGGAAGGGGCCCACAAATAAACCTGGTTAAAAACAATTAAAAGTTTACTGCCTATTTTTTTTGTTGAAACTCTAACCACCGCCCCGGACAGTGGCAGTCACATGATAACTTTTAGGGGGGCGGGGCACACATAGTGTGAGCTAAATCTTTTGCAACAATAACTCTGTTGTAAACTTCTTCTTTTTTTTTATTTGATAACGGCCCCGGGACCCTGCTGAGTCACATGACATAGTTATGTTGTGCTGCTCTTGTAATCCCGGTCCTGCCAGCCAATCCATTCCTGCTGCGTTTCAAAGAAGTGCCATCACTCATTCCTGTACCAGTCCGTTACCTCCTAGGGTATTTACTTTTTACTGTGGTGTGGATGGGCACAAATTTAGAGCTGCAGGCTGTAGCAGCAAAATCATATAATTGTGTTTACATTGTTTGTTTTACATTGTTTAAACGCTTTCGGCCAGATAGAGCACTTTCATATCTGCCATTTTAGTTTGAAATGGAGGCTGATGTCAAAATATTGACCGGATGGTGATATTTAGCTGTTTGGAGTGCAGATCTCGCTCAAACATTAAACATTAAAACATAAACAAAAAACATTATCTGCTAGATTACGAGTCTTGAGTTAGCCTTAAAAAGCAGCGTTGAGAGGTCCCAACACTGCTTTTTAACGCCCGCTGGTATTATGAGTCTGGCAGGTACAGGTGTACCGCTCACTTTTATTCCGCGACTCGAGCTTACCGCAAATCCCCTTATGTAAATTGCGTATCCTATCTTTTCAATGGGATTTTCCTAATGCCGGTATTACGAGTCTTGGAAGAAGTGAGTGGTAGACCCTCTCCTGTCAAGACTCCTACCACATTTAAAAGTCAGTAGTTAAGAGTTTTATGGGCTAACGCCGTAACATAAAACTCTTAACTAAAGTGCTAAAAAGTACACTAACACCCATAAACTACCTATTAACCCCTAAACTGAGGCCCCCCTCACACCGGAAACACTTAAATAAAGTTTTTAACCCCTAATCTGCTGACCAGACTTCGCCGCCACTGTAATACATATATTAACCCCTAAACCGCCGCACTCCTGCCTCGCAAACACTAGTTACATTTTATGAACCACTAATCTGCCGTCCCTAACATCGCCGACACCTACCTATATTTATTAACCACTAATCTGCTACCCCCAACGTCGCCACTACTATATTAAATTTATTAACCACTAAACCTAAGTCTAACATCCCCCTAATTAAATATAATTTAAATAAAACAAAATAAAATTACTACAATTAAATAAATTAATCCTATTTAAAACTAAATACTTACCTGTAAAATAAACCATAAGCTAGCTACAATATAACTAATAATTACATTGTAGCTATCTCAGGGTTTATATTTATTTTACAGGCAACTTTGTATTTATTTTAACTAGGTACAATAGTTATTAAATAGTTATTAACTATTTAATAACTTCCTAGTTAAAATAAGTACAAATATACCTGTAAAATAAATCCTAACCTAAATTACAATTACACCTAACACTACACTATAATTAAATTAATTACCTAAACTAAGTACAATTAAATACAATTAAATTAAATAAACTAAAGTACAAAAACAAACAAACACTAAATTACAGAAAATAAAAAAATAATTACAAGAATTTTAAATTAATTACACCTAATCTAATCCCCCTAATAAAATAAAAAAGCCCCCCAAAATAATAAAAATCCCTACCCTACACTAAATTACAAATTGCCCTTAAAAGGGCTTTTTGCGGGGCATTGCCCCAAAGTAATCAGCTCTTTTACCTGTAAAAAAAAATACAATACCCCCCACATTAAAACCCACCACCCACACACCCAACCCTACTCTAAAACCCACCCAATCCCCCCTTAATAAAACCTAACACAAACACCTTGAAGATCACCCTACCTTGAGCCGTCTTCACCCAGCCGGGCACAAGTGGTCCTCCAGAGGGGCATAAGTCTTCATCTGATCCGGGCAGAAGAAGACCTCCAGATGGGCAGAAGTCTTCATCCAGGCGGCATCTTCTATCTTCATCCATCCGGAGCGGAGCGGGTCCATCTTGAAGCCAGCCGACGTGGAGCATCCTCTTCTACCGACGACTCCCGATGAATGAAGGTTCCTTTAAATGACATCATCCAAGATGGAGTCCCTTGAATTCCAATTGGCTGATAGGATTCTATCAGCCAATCGGAATTAAGGTAGGAAAAATCCTATTGGCTGATACAATCAGCCAATAGGATTGAACTTCAATCCTATTGGCTGATCCAATCAGCCAATAGGATTGAGCTTGCATTCTATTGGCTGTTCCAATCAGCCAATAGAATGCAAGCTCAATTCTATTGGCTGATTGCATCAGCCAATAGGATTTTTCCTACCTTAATTCCGATTGGCTGATAGAATCCTATCAGCCAATCGGAATTCAAGGGACGCCATCTTGGATGACGTAATTTAAAGGAACCTTCATTTGTTGGGAGTCGTCGGAAGAAGAGGATGCTCTGCGTCAGCTGGCTTCAAGATGGACGCGCTCCGCTCTGGATGGATGAAGATAGAAGATGCCGCCTGGATGAAGACTTCTGCCCATCTGGAGGTCCTCTTCTGCCCGGATCAGATGAAGACTTCTGCCCCTCTGGAGGACCACTTGTGTCCGGCTGGGTGAAGACGGCTCAAGGTAGGGTGATCTTCAAGGGGTTAGTGTTAGGTTTTATTAAGGGGGGATTGGGTGGGTTTTAGAGTAGGGTTGGGTGTGCGGGTGGTGGGTTTTAATGTTGGGGGGTATTGTATTTTTTTTTTACAGGTAAAAGAGCTGATTACTTTGGGGGAATGCCCCACAAAAAGCCATTTTAAGGGCTATTTTTAATTTAGTATAGGGTAGGGAATTTTATTATTTTGGGGGGCTTTTTTATTTTATTAGGGGGATTAGATTAGGTGTAATTAGTTTAAAAAAATTGTAATTATTTTTTATTTTCTGTAATTTAGTGTTGTTTTTTTTGTACTTTAGTTTATTTAATTTAATTGTAATTAATTGTAGTTAGTTTAGGTAATTAATTTAATGATAGTGTAGTGTTAGGTGTAATTGTAATTTAGGTTAGGATTTATTTTACAGGTAAATTTGTACTTATTTTAACTAGGTAGCTATTAAATAGTTAATTTAACTATTTAATAACTATTCTACCTAGTTAAAATAAATGCAAAGTTGCCTGTAAAATAAAAATAAACCCTAAGATAGATACAAATGTAACTATTAGTTATATTGTAGCTATCTTATGGTTTATTTTACAGGTAAGTATTTAGTTTTAAATAGGATTCATTTATTTAATTGTAGTAATTTTATTTCTTTTTATTTAAATAATATTTAAGTTGGGGGGGTGTTAGACTTAGGTTTAGATTTAGGGGTTAATAAATTTAATATAGTAGCGGCGACGTTGGGGGCGGCAGATTAGGGGTTAATAAATGTAGGTAGGTTGTGGCGACATTGGGGGGGCAGATTAGGGGTTAAAAATATAATGCAGGTGTCGGCGATGTTGGGTGCGGCAGATTAGGGGTTAATAAGTGTAAGATTAGGGGTGTTTAGACTCGTGGTTCATGTTAGGGTGTTAGGTGTAGACATAAATTTTATTTCCCCATAGGAATTAATGGGGCTGCGTTAGAAGCTGAACGCTGCTTTTTTGCAGGTGTTAGGTTTTTTTTCAGCTGAATCTGCCCCATTGTTTCCTATGGGGAAATCGTGCACAAGCACGTTTTACCTGCTCACCGCTACCGTAAGCAACGCTGGTATTGAGGTGAGATGTGGAGCTAAATTTTGCTCTACGCTCACCTTTTTGCGTATAATGCCGGGTTTAAAAAAACCTGTAATACCAGCGTTGTCTTAAGTGAGTGGTGAAAAAAAAATGCTCTTTAGCAACGCACCCCTGTTACCGCAAAACTCGTAATCTCGGTGTATATATGTTATTAGCTTGTGATGATACCATTAATTTTATAACTGTATTTTTATTCTGGGTACAGATATGTTTCCATTGTTTTTTGTTACATAGCCTGAAAAATACAGTTATAAAATGAACGCTATGATCACAAGCTAATGCCATACAAATATTTGGTGTTTATGTTTTAATTATTTATGTTTGAGCGAGATCTGCACTCAAAACAGCGAAATATAAGGTGGTAGGAAAAGTATACAGCATACGAACACTATTTAAACATCAGCCTCCTTTTGAAACAAATATGGCGAATATGAAAGTTCTGTATCAAGATGTAGGCTTGGCTGTACGTGTTACGTAAGTATTACAACATAACAAGATAGGGAAATATTACAGAACACCTGCCCTCTTCCCAGCTGGGCTGATCTCATTCTCATTCCCCAAACACAACAGCACCAGGATAGTGACAGAGAGGAAGAGGGAGGAGCATGACCCGATGAATCTGCTCCCTCTGCCTGCACATGCTGCTGATTGACATATTCCTATTTAACATATGTGCAGTGTGATTACGTCATACACAGCATGTGCAGTAAGAGGGAGCAGATTCTGACAATGGAGCAGAATCTGATAGAACACCGGTGCTGCAAGCAGAGAGCGGGAAGAGCAGTGACTGACAGGAGCATAGTGAAAGCTAAGAAGATCAGTGAGTAAGCAAGTACTGCTAGCTGCTTCAAAATCATTTATTGGTTTTATGGTTTAAATGTTTTATGTTGAATGAATTTTACTGTAGCAGTTACACCAGACATATGATATCATACCTTGTACAATATTAATTTACTAGTCCTAAAGCCCGTGTACACGGCCATTTTTTTCAGTACAGCAGCCCCACCCCTTGCTCTCTCTCTCCCCCTCTCTTTTGCTCTCTCTCTCCCCCCTTTCTTTTGCACTCTCTCTTCCTCTTACTTTTGCATTCTCTCTCCCCCTTTCTTTTGCACTCTCTCCTCCCTCTCTTTTTTTTATCTCTCTCTCCCCCCTCTCTTTTGCGCTCTCTCTCCCTTCTCTCTTTTGCACTCTCTCTCTCCCCCGTCTCTTTTGCACTCTCTCTCCCCCTCTCTTTTGCTCTCCCCCTCTATTGCTCTCTCTCTCTCCTCTTTTGCTCTCTCTCTCTCCTCTTTTGCTCTCTCTCCCCCTCTCTTTTGCTCTCTCTCACCCCTCTCTTTTTCTCTCTCTCCCCCCTCTCTTGCTCTCCCCCCTCTTTTGCTCTTTCTCCCCTCTCTTTTTCTCTCTCTCCCCCTCGTTTGCTCTTTTGTCCCCCCTCTCTTTTGCTCTCTCTCTCCCTCTTTTGCTCTTTATCCCCTCTCGTTTGCTCTCTCATCCTCTCTTTTGCTCCCTCTCTTCCCCCTCTATTTTGCTCTCTACCCCCTCTCTTTTGCTCTCCCCCTCTCTTACTCTTTCTCCCCCTCTTTTGCTCTCCCCTCAATCATTTGCTCTCTCTCCCCCTTTCTTTTGCTCTCTATCCCCCTCTTTTGCTCTTTTTCCCTTCTTTTTTGCTCTCTCTCCCCTCTCTTTTGCTCTTTCTCCCCCTCTCTTTTGCTCTCTCTCCCCCTCTCTTTTGCTCTCTTCCCCCTCTCTTTTGCACTCTCTCCCACCTCTTTTGTTCCCTCCCCCCTCTTTTGCTCTCTCTCCCCCCTCTCTTTTGCTCTCTCTCCCCCTCTCTTTTGCTCTCTCTCCCCCTCTCTTTTGCTCTCTCTCCCCCCTCTCTTTTGCTCTCTCTCCCCCCTCTCTTTTGCTCTCTCTCCCCCCTCTCTTTTGCTCTCTCTCCCCCCTCTCTTTTGCTCTCTCTCCCCCCTCTCTTCTGCTCTCTCTCCCCCCTCTCTTCTGCTCTCTCTCCCCCCTCTCTTCTGCTCTCTCTCCCCCCTCTCTTCTGGTCTCTCTCCCCCCTCTCTTTTGCTCTCTCTACCCCCTCTCTTTTTCTCTCTCTACCCCCTCTCTTTTGCTCTCTCTTACCCTTTGTTGCTCTTTCTCCCCTCTCTTTTGCTGTCTCTCCCTTCTCTTTTGCTCTCTCTACCCCCTCTCTTTTGCTCTCTCTACCCCCTCTCTTTTGCTCTCCCCCTCTCTTACTCTTTCTCCCCCTCTTTTGCTCTCCCCTCAATCATTTGCTCTCTCTCCCCCTTTCTTTTGCTCTCTATCCCCCTCTTTTGCTCTTTTTCCCTTCTTTTTTGCTCTCTCTCCCCTCTCTTTTGCTCTTTCTCCCCCTCTCTTTTGCTCTCTCTCCCCCTCTCTTTTGCTCTCTTCCCCCTCTCTTTTGCACTCTCTCACACCTCTTTTGTTCCCTCCCCCCTCTTTTGCTCTCTCTCCCCCCTCTCTTTTGCTCTCTCTCCCCCCTCTCTTTTGCTCTCTCTCCCCCCTCTCTTTTGCTCTCTCTCCCCCCTCTCTTTTGCTCTCTCTCCCCCCTCTCTTTTGCTCTCTCTCCCCCCTCTCTTTTGCTCTCTCTCCCCCCTCTCTTCTGCTCTCTCTCCCCCCTCTCTTCTGCTCTCTCTCCCCCCTCTCTTCTGCTCTCTCTCCCCCCTCTCTTTTTCTCTCTCTACCCCCTCTCTTTTGCTCTCTCTACCCCCTCTCTTTTGCTCTCTCTTACCCTTTGTTGCTCTTTCTCCCCTCTCTTTTGCTGTCTCTCCCTTCTCTTTTGCTCTCTTCCCCCTCTCTTTTGCTCTCTCTACCCCCTCTCTTTTGCTCTCTCTACCCCCTCTCTTTTGCTCTCCCCCTCTCTTTTGCTCTCCCCCTCTCTTTTGCTCTCTCTTACCCATTGTTGCTCTTTCTCCCCCCTCTTTTGTTCTCTCTCCCCCTCTTTTGCTCTCCCCTCTATTGCTCACTCTCCCCCTTTCTTTTGCTCTCTCTCCCCTATCTTTTGCTCTCTCTCCCCTATCTTTTGCTCTCTCCCCCCTCACTTTTGCTGTCTCTCCCCTCACTTTTGCTGTCTCTCCCCTCTCTTTTTTGCTGTCTCTCCCCATCTGTTTTGCTGTCTCTCCCCATCTGTTTTGCTCTCTCCCCCTCTTCTGCGCTCTCTCCCCCTCTTCTGCGCTCTCTCCCCCTCTTCTGCTCTCTCTCCCCTCTTCTGCTCTCTCTCCCCTCTCTTTTGCTCTCTTCCCCCTCTTCTGCTCTCTCTCCCTTCTCTTTTGCTCCCTCTCTTCCCCCTCTCTTTTGCTCTCTACCCCCTCTCTTTTGCTCTCCCCCCTCTCTTTTGCTCTCTCTCCCCCCTCATTTGCTCTCTCTTACCCTCTTTTACTCTTTCTCCCCCTCTTTTGCTCTCCCCTCAATCATTTGCTCTCTCTCCCCCTTTCTTTTGCTCTCTATCCCCCTCTTTTGCTCTTTCTCCCCCTCTCTTTTGCTCTCTCCCCCCTTTCTTTTGCTCTCTTCCCCCTTTCTTTTGCACTCTCTCCCACCTCTTTTGTTCCCTCCCCCTCTTTTGCTCTCCCCCCTCTTTTACTCTTTTCCCTCCTCTCTTTTGCTATCTCCCCCTCTCTTTTTCTCTCTCTCCCCTCTCTTCTGCTCTCTCTCCCCTCTCTTTTGCTCTCTCTCCCCTCTCTTTTGCTCTCTCTCCCCTCTCTTTTGCTCTCTCTCCCCTCTCTTTTGCTCTCTCTCCCCTCTCTTTTGCTCTCTCTCCCCTCTCTTTTGCTCTCTCTCCCCTCTCTTTTGCTCTCTTCCACCTCTCTTTTGCTCTCTCTTACCCTTTGTTGCTCTCTCTCCCCCTCTTTTTCTCTCCCCTCCCTCATTTGCTCTCTCTCCCCCTTTCTTTTGCTCTCTCTCCCCCCCTTTCTTTTGCTCTTTCTCTCCCTCTCTTTTGCTCTCTCCCCCCTCTCTTTTGCTCTCTCCCCCCTCTCTTTTGCTCTTTCTCCCCCCTCTTTTGCTTTTACTCCCCCCTATTTTGCTCTCTCCTCTATTGCTCTCTACCCCTCTTATGCTCTCTCTTTCACCCTCTTTTGCTCTCTCTCCCCCTCTTTTGCTATCTCTCTCATCCTCTTTTGCTCTCTCCCCACTCTTCTGCTCTCTCCCCACTCTCTCTGACCCTCTTTTGCTCCCCCCCTTCTGCTCTCTCTCCCCCTCTTTTGCTATCTCTCTCATCCTCTTTTGCTCTCTCCCCACTCTTCTGCTCTCTCCCCACTCTTCTGCTCTCTCCCCACTCTCTGACCCTCTTTTGCTCCCCCCCTTCTGCTCTCTCTCCCCTCTCTTTTCCTCTCTTCCCCCTCTCTTTTCCTCTCTTCCCCCTCTCTTTTCCTGTCTTCCCCCTCTCTTTTCCTCTCTCTCCCCTCTCTTTTGCTCTCTCTCCCCTCTCTTCTGCTCTCTCTCCCCTCTCTTTTGCTCTCTTCCCCCTCTTCTGCTCTCTCTCCCTTCTCTTTTGCTCCCTCTCTTCCCCCTCTCTTTTGCTCTCTACCCCCTCTCTTTTGCTCTCCCCCCTCTCTTTTGCTCTCTCTTACCCTCTTTTACTCTTTCTCCCCCTCTTTTGCTCTCCCCTCAATCATTTGCTCTCTCTCCCCCTTTCTTTTGCTCTCTATCCCCCTCTTTTGCTCTTTCTCCCCCTCTCTTTTGCTCTCTCCCCCCTTTCTTTTGCTCTCTTCCCCCTTTCTTTTGCTCTCTCTCCCACCTCTTTTGTTCCCTCCCCCTCTTTTGCTCTCCCCCCTCTTTTGCTCTCTCCCCCATCTTTTACTCTTTTCCCTCCTCTCTTTTGCTATCTCCCCCTCTCTTTTGCTCTCTCTCCCCTCTCTTCTGCTCTCTCTCCCCTCTCTTTTGCTCTCTCTCCCCTCTCTTTTGCTCTCTCTCCCCTCTCTTTTGCTCTCTCTCCCCTCTCTTTTGCTCTCTTCCACCTCTCTTTTGCTCTCTCTTACCCTTTGTTGCTCTCTCTCCCCCTCTTTTTCTCTCCCCTCCCTCATTTGCTCTCTCTCCCCCTTTCTTTTGCTCTCTCTCCCCCCCTTTCTTTTGCTCTTTCTCTCCCTCTCTTTTGCTCTCTCCCCCCTCTCTTTTGCTCTCTCCCCCCTCTCTTTTGCTCTCTTCCCCCTCTCTTTTGCTCTCTCTCCCCTCTCTTTTTTGCTTTTTCTCCCCCTCTCTTTTGCTCTCTCCCTGTCTCTTTTGCTCTCTCCCTGTCTCTTTTGCTCTCTCCCCTTCTTCTGCTCTTTCTCCCCCTCTCTTTTGCTCTCTATCCCCTGTCTTTTGCTTTTTCTCCCCCTCTCTTTTTCTTTTTCTCCCCCTCTCTTTTGCTCTCTCCCCCCTCTCTTTTGCTCTCTCTCCCTTCTCTTTTGCTCTCTCTCCCTTCTCTTTTGCTCTCTTCCCCCTCTCTCTTTCTCTCTCTCCCCCCTCTCTTTTGCTCTTTCTCCCCCCTCTTTTGCTTTTACTCCCCCCTATTTTGCTCTCTCTCTCCTCTATTGCTCTCTACCCCTCTTATGCTCTCTCTTTCACCCTCTTTTGCTCTTTCTCCCCCTATTTTGCTCTCTCTCCCCCTCTTTTGCTATCTCTCTCATCCTCTTTTGCTCTCTCCCCACTCTTCTGCTCTCTCCCCACTCTCTCTGACCCTCTTTTGCTCCCCCCCTTCTGCTCTCTCTCCCCCTCTTTTGCTATCTCTCTCATCCTCTTTTGCTCTCTCCCCACTCTTCTGCTCTCTCCCCACTCTTCTGCTCTCTCCCCACTCTCTGACCCTCTTTTGCTCCCCCCCTTCTGCTCTCTCTCCCCTCTCTTTTCCTCTCTTCCCCCTCTCTTTTCCTCTCTTCCCCCTCTCTTTTCCTCTCTTCCCCCTCTCTTTTGCTCTCTCTCCCCTCTCTTTTGCTCTCTCTCCCCTCTCTTTTGCTCTCTCTCCCCTCTCTTTTGCTCTCTCTCCCCTCTCTTTTGCTCTCTCCCCCCTCTCTTTTGCTCTCTCCCCCCTCTCTTTTGCTCTCTCTCCCTTCTCTCTTTTGCTCTCTCTCCCTTCTCTCTTTTGCTCTCTTCCCCCTCTCTTTTGCTCTCTCTCCCCCCTCTTTTGCTCTTTCTCCCCCCTCTTTTGCTCTTACTCCCCCCTCTTTTGCTCTCTCTCTCCTCTAATGCTCTCTCTCTCCTCTTTTGCACTCTTTCTCTCCCCTCTTTTGTGCTCTCTCTTGACCATGCCCATTCCGCCGGACCACGCCCCATAATGGATGCTCCCATCAATCACGCCCCCATCACGTACGCTCCTGGCCATGCCCCCTCTTCATGCCCACCTGGTCCTGCTCCCATCATAGCACACCCGCCCGGTCACGTCCCCCACCATAGCTGCTTGGCCTACTATCTCGGCTGCTCAAGGCCAGGTATGTTTGTCCTTGCGCAGTCTCTACTGCGCATGACTGCATCTGACAAACATACCTGGCCTTTTATTATATAGGATACTATACAGTTTACTGTTAAATATTGCAATAGGTATGACAATTATTAGTTTGATTTTCCAATTTTACTAATAATCATCTTTTAATTGTAAACAAAGACAATGATGGAATATAGGAGGGACTGGGAGTGGCTACTTGATGACAGGCTTGTAATTAACATGCAGAGCAGTGAGTCTTCCACTGGTGAATTCCTTCTGCCTGGCTGGTGAGTACTGCTCTGCTCTTGGCAGTATTCAAATAATTTGCCTCTGCAAAATGTGAGGTCCTTAGCCTTGTCTCTCAGAGCCAGAAAATGTGTATATGAGCTTTAGAGTACTTCACTTTACAGCATGTTCATGCAGCTTGGTTTTTCATATCAGGTGTATAATTAATACCTGTTTATTATTGTGCGAGCAGACATGATCTGATATTGCGGATCATGTCCGCTGCACATCGATAAATGCAGACAGCATATGCTCTCAGCATTTATCATTGCACCAGCAGTTCTTGTGATCTGCTGGTGCAATGCCGCCCCCTGCAGATTCATGGCCATTCGGCCGCTAGCAGGGGGTGTCGATCAACCCAATCGTATGGAGCTTGATAAATATGCCCCTAGCCTGTGTTCTAACAGAAGCTGGTCATTTTTTATTAAGTTTATATTTAATCATTGTGTTATGCCTGTGAATATTCCCTACACACCATATTGTTATAGAACTCAGGCATTAGGACACAGCAGGGGCAGGGTATGCAGAAAGAGCTGCAGAGACAAGGTATAGTGTCAGTAAGAGTGGAGGTATAAGAAGCAGCCTATTGCCTGCATAAGCCCTGCAGTTTCTGTAAGGAGTGGTTTCTCTAGTTTTGGCTATTCTGTATCGCTTATATTTCACAGCTACAGAGTCATCTGGCTGCCTGGCACAAACTAACACCACACCTCTTTGGTCTAGATGTGGAGGTCTATCATGCCTTCTTATTTAACCCCTCTTGGCTGATAGGGTAGGATGGAACACTACATTACAGTTCATGGCAGTCATGTCTGACAGACAAAGGCCCCAATTTATCATAAGAGCTGCTGGTGCAACGCCGTCCCCTGCAGACTCGCGGCCAATGGGCCGCCAGCAGGGGGTGTCAATCAACCCGATCGTACTCGATCGGGTTGATTTCCGTCGATGTCGGTCCACCTGCTCTGAGCAGGCGGAAAGATTATGGAGCAGAGGTCTTTGTGACCGCTGCTTCATAACTGCTGTTTCTGGCGAGTCTGCAGGTTCGCCAGAAACACGGGGCATCAAGCTCCATTCAGAGCTTGATAGATAGGCCCCAAAGTGATTAATGCATGGCTACAACAAATAGTTATAAGGCTAAGCTTGCAGGAAAGCAGGAGCAGAACTGTCTGGCTAATACCCCCAATGTAATAAAATGCTGAAGTTGAAGTTTTTATACAATAGTGTTAATAAATTACTTTTTATGTTAATTTATGTCTTTGCTTTTAACTATTTTAAGTATAAATCTTGCTCTCCACGCTTAACTCAAACAAGCTGTTGCATCCTATTATTTAAGTATATTTTTAGAAGCTGTATTTTGAAAAATAAAAGAAGGGGATAGGAAACTTTCTTTGTAAAAACAATGCCCTCTCAGCTGTTCTTGGATGCACCAAAGGGGTTAAAGGAATATGTTTGACCAAGAAGCTGTGCAGTTCATAAATTACAAGTAAACTTTTCCTCCTGACTTGTAGTATCATGGTGTATTTTTCACCCCTGCACATATTCATGTATATGTGTGTATATACTGTATGTAGGTATTGGTACTTGTAAAGCGCGGCTAATCACCCGTAAGGGTCTCAATGCGCTGCTCATTTTATCGACCTCGGAAAGGATGAAAAGCTGAGTGGACCTCACCGGGGATCGAACCTGCAACCTTGGGTTGCTACAGAGCTCAACCACAGTGCCTTAGCATGCTGAGCTACCTGTCCGGCTAGACCAGACGCCTTAGGCATCTTGGCATAAATGATAGAGCGCCACCAACACCACAGAAAATAGCTAGGCACAGCACATGTGTTATAGGGAGTGATGGAAAATGCACACAGTGCAAAGGTGATGCAGAGAGTGAGGGGGACAGTTCACAAGGGGAAAAAGTACAAAATGTGCAGTGAAATGTCTTTCTAGGTTCACTGAGCTGTCAGAGAAAACTTTCAATGGGAATCTACCTTCTGCACTGTTATTATTGCACTATTGCTTGGCCAGAACTGTGTTTAAGCTCCACAAAGTGCTTAAAGTGAATGTAAATTTTGATGCTAAAGTGCCCGGTTTTTAAAAATTTGATTAAAAACAGGGGCACTTTAAGTCATCAAAATTTACATTTCACACTCCTGTTGTGAAAAAAACCTTACCTTTTAATCTTCACAGCAGCTCCAGCTTCCTCCGGTCGTCGAAAAGCCTCTTCCTGGGTCTAAAATGAGGAATCTAGTTTCCTCCAATCACGGCATTGAATCAGACCCTGATTCCCCCCGGGGGGAAGCCGTGATTGGAGGATGACCTATCCATCATTTCTGACATCAGAAATGGCTTGCGACGACAGGAGGAAGCTGGAGCTGCTGTCAAGTTTAAAAGGTAAGAATTTCTTCACAACAAGTGAAATGTAAATATTGATGAATTAAAGTGCCCCTGTTTTTAATCGAATTTTTAAAAACCGGGCACTTTAGCATCAAAATTTACATTCACTTTAAACATATAGTTACAAGGACATTACACACTATTTGTTTTTGTGCAAAAATTGTGTTTTATTCAACACTCTCTAGGAGACCAAAAAGCAAATTCTGTAATTTGCAAATGCTGCAAATCATTAATTGTTTTAGCCAATTTGCAGCATCTTGCATATGGGGTATCATATGTTCATAGCAACCAATCACTGCCCCTGTTCAGCTCAGAATAGTCAGTGTAGTGCTGCTGCTGATCTGACTTAAACTGCACGTGTAACACCTTTGTCTTAAACACATAGGCCCCTATTTATTAAAGGTCTTGCGGACCTGATCCGACACTGCGGATCAGGTCCGCAAGACCTCGCTAAATGCGAAGAGCAATACGCTCTCCGCATTTAACATTGCACCAGCAGCTCACAAGAGCTGCTGGTGCAACGCCGCCCCCTGCTGACTCGCGGCCAATCGGCCGCCAGCAGGGAGCTGTCAATCAACCCGATTGTACTCGATCGGGTTGAATTGCGGTGATGTCTGTACGCCTGCTCAGAGCAGGTGGACAGGGTTATGGAGCAGCGGTCTTTAGACCGCTGCTTCCTAACTGGTGTTTCTGGCGAGCCTGCAGGGTCGCCAGAAACACGGGGCCTCATGCTCCATTCGGAGCTTGATAGATAGGCCCCTTAGGTTTGTTCAAGCAATAGTGCAATAATAAAAATGGTCCAGCAATTTAAGTAATTTTATCATTGTTCTTTAATGTCCCTTTATTCATACACTTGTTAGGTGAAGGAGTATAGGACATGTACCAGCGAGATTAATTATTGCAAAGCCAAAGCATCGCTGTTCACACAACTTATAAGCTTAGCTAGGGTTAGTTGCCCTCCTTCTCCCAGCTGATGAGTGGCATTGTGAACCTCATTTGCATATTTTACCCAGAATCCTTTGCTGCATTGGAAACAATGTAATTCAGAGGTTTTCCGTGGGAAAAACAAGCCTTCTGGCCTGTCTAGATTTGTTAATTAACTACACAATGAGTTATATTCTCTATATTTTGTGCGTAGTGGAGAATTTTAAACTCACTTTTTGTCTCCACCTAATTTTAAATGTTCAACTTTACCCAGCAGTGATTCAAACCTTCTTCCAGCTGATGAGTGGCAAACACCACGAAACAGGCTGTCCTGGGATGGATGGATCGATCTCTCTCTCTCTCTCTATCTATATATCTCTCTCTCTCTCTCTCTCTATATATATATATATATATATATATATATCTCTCTCTATATATATCTCTCTCTCTCTCTCATAGAGTGTCTGGGCTGAGCTCTGATTTTAAAATGAGCGTTTATGTTTACATTTATGTATGTGAGTGAGAGTGTTTGTGTGTGTATATGAATGTGTGTGTGTGTACATATATATATATATATATATATATATATATATATATATATATATATATATATAGTGTGTATACGATTGTGTATGTAAATAATTTAGTTTGTCTGTTTTTATAATAATTATTTTATTAACAGTTACTCATAATTTTATAAATGTTATAGTTAAATATTTATAATTAACTAAATAATAGTAATAAAATATGTGTGTTTGTGTATATCCATGTGAGTGTATATGCATGCGTATGTGTGTATATGTGTGTGTGTGCTTGCATCTGGGTATGCTGATGCACCATTTATTTACTTTTTTTATAGGGAGGCCCAAAAAAGAAATCTTGCACCAGGGCGCTCTGTTCATTAGGTCCGCCACTGATTATACCCACACTTTTGTCCACTGATGTGCCTCTGCTTTTGAGCTTGTCTGAAAGCTTAGAATCACGTGAGTAATCACATGAAAAGAAATCAACTGGATTACACTATTTTGTGTCTCTCACATTTTATCTCTTTGAGGTGGAGCTGTGAATTTGGAAGGAGAGATTCAAAGCGGATAAATGCTATTGGACAGTGTATCCTTTTAACCCCTTAATGACAGAGGACTTACCAGGTACGTCATTGGAAAAACTCCCCTTAATGACAATTGACGTACCTGGTACGTCCTCTGTTGTTAGAAGTGCTGGAAGCGATCATGATCGCTTCCAGCTGCTTACAAGGGATTGTAGTGATGCCTCAATATTGAGGCTTCACTGCAATCCCCTATTTTACCCACCGATGCAGAAAGGGCCACTCTGTGGCCCTCTCTGCATCGGCGATTGTTGTGCACACTTTCGTTGGTGGGTGGGAGCAGCTTGTAGGAGGAGGGTATGCTCCAACTTCCTTACCGGTGCAATCACAATGTAGCAATGCATTGTCGTGATTGCACGGTTCCGGTTGTAGCCGGGGGGGGGGGGGCGGAGGCGGCGGGTGCACGCGCAAAATGACCGCAAGTAAAAAAAATAAAAAAATACAGAGGCCGATGCAGGGGGAGCTCTATTGTTTAGTAAGGGATCTGGGAGGGGGAGGGAAGTAGATTATTTAGGGGGGGCAGCTACACTACAGAAAACAAAGGTTTTATATAAAAAAGTTAATAAAAACTATTTTTGGGGGCAAATTGGGTACTGGCAGACAGCTGCCAGTACCCAAGATGGCGGCAAATAGGAAGAGGGGGAGGGTTAGAGAGATGTATGGGGGGGGGGGGATCAGGGAGGTTGTGGGGTAAGGGGGGATCCATCACTGCAGACTATATGAAAAAAATAAAAAAAATAAAAAAATAATTTTTATTTCAGTACTGGCAGACTTTCTGCCAGTACTTAAGATGGTGGTGACAATTGTGAGGTGGGGGAGGGAAGAGAGCTGTTTGAGGGGGGTCAGGGGGTGGGATGTGTCAGGTGGGAGGCTGATCTCTACACTAAAGCTAAAAATTAACCCTACAAGCTACCTAATTAACCCCTTAACTGTTAGGCATATTACAAGTGTGGTGCGCAGCAGCATTTAACGGCCTTATTATTACCAAAAAGCAACGCCAAAGCCATATATGTCTGCTATTTCTGAACAAAGGGGGTCCCAGAGAAGCATTTACAACCATGTGTGCCATAATTGCACAAGCTGTTTGTAAATAATTTCAGTGAGAAACCTAAAATTTTGAAAAATTTTACAGTTTTTTTTATTGGATCATATTTGGCGGTGAAATGGTGGCATGAAATATACCAAAATGGGCTTATATCAATAATTTGGGTTGTCTACTACACTACACTAAAGCTAAAATTAAACCTAAACGCTCCCTACAAGCTCCTTAATTAACCCCTTCACTGCTGGGCATAATACACGTGTGGTGTGCAGCGGCATTTAGCGGCCTTCTAATTACCAAAAAGCAACGCCAAAGCCATATATGTCTGCTATTTCTGAACAAAGGGGATCCCAGAGAAGTATTTACAACCATTTATGCCATAATTGCACAAGTTGTTTGTAAATAAATTCAGCGAGAAACCTAAAGTTTGTGAAAAAATTTGTGAAAAAGTCAACAATTTTTTTTATTTGATCGCATTTGGCAGTGAAATGGTGGCATGAAATATACCAAAATTGGCCTAGATCAATACATTGGGATGTCTTCTAAAAAAAAATATATACATGTCAATGGATAGTCAGGGATTTCTGAAAGATATCAGGGTTCCAATGTAACTAGCGCTCATTTTGAAAAAAAGTGGCTTGGAAATAGCAAAGTGCTACTTGTATTTTTTGCTCTATAACTTGCAAAAAAAGTAAAGAACATGTAAACATTGGGTATTTCTAAACTCGGGACAAAATTTAGAAACTATTTAGAATGGTTGTTATTTGGTGGTTGTAGATGTGTAACAGATTTTGGGGGTCTAAGTTAGAAAAAGTGTGTTTTTTTCAATTTTTTCCTCATATTTTATATATTTTTTTATAGTAAATTATAAGATATGATGAAAATAATGGTATCTTTAGAAAGTCCATTTAATGGCGAGAAAAACGGTATATAATATACGTGGGTACAGTAAATGAGTAAGAGGAAAATTTCAGCTAAACGCAAACACTGCAGAAATGTAAAAATAGCCATTGTCATTAAGGGTAAGAAAATTGAAAAATGGTCCGGTCATTAAGGGGTTAAAAACATTTTTTAAATGCATTGCTGTTTATGTCACAAAATTATATTGGACTATTTTATACAATAACTTCATATTTTATATAAAAAACAATAGGTAATAAATGTACCTTCAATGGATATTTTGTCAAGAATATAAAAGTACAGCATGTTTAGATATGCTAAAAATATTTTGTTGCAAAAATATTAAGTAAAATCTGTTTATATTCAAACTGAAACAAGCACTTTCGGCTAATGACCTCTAGCTTAAAAAAATCCTACAGAACTTTTGGTGGAAAGAAACAATTACTTGCAAACCTGATAAAACATTGGCTTAGTCAGTATGTACATGTTTAATGTAATACTTTTAAAATAGATACAGATGAAAATAAAAACGAATGACTGTCCTTTTAATTGTGGATGTCTTACTATTTTTTAAATTAAGTTGCATGTCCCTTTAAGAACAAGCAGAGGCATTAAAGGGACAGTCTAGTCAAAATTTAAATTTCATGATCCAGATAGGGCATGTCATTTTAAACAACGTTCCAATTTACTTTTATCATCACATTGTCTTTGTTCTCTTGGTATTTACTTTGTTGAAAGCTAAACCTAGGTAGGCTCATATGCTAATTTATAAACCCTTGAAGGCTGCCATTTAGATATTTTTCACAGCTAGAGGGTGTTAGTTCATGTGTGCCATATAGATAACATTGTGCTCAATCACGTAGAGTTACCTAGGAGTCAGCACTGATTGGCTAAAATGCAAGTTTGTCAAAATAACTAAAACAAGGGGGCAGTCTGCAGAGGCTTAGGTACAAGGTAATTACAGAGGTAAAAAGTGTATTAATATAACAGTGTTGGTTATGCAAAACTGGGGAATGGGTAATAATGGGATTAGCTATCTTTTTAAACAATAAAAAGTCTTTAAACAGAATAAGGGCAATATGAGAAATGGCATAGGGAAGGGGGCAAGTAGGCAATCATCTGTATGAAGCAGTTGGGAAATATTTGGAGACCTCCAGAGAAATAATATTATAATTAAAATACTACATTACTAAATAAGGAAAACAATTCCACTTTGAACAACAAGTATACAGTTTTAATTTGTGAACATTATTACTAAGTGATAAGAAATCCGTGTGAAGAGGAAATATCCTGCTTAATTGAATGTTTATTTTTCTTTCCATCTCATGGTTAAATATTTTGCATTAATAATACACAACAATTACAGCAAGCACTGTAATAGAAGTTAGATAATAAAACTTGCAGATTACAAGCAAGTATTCAATTAGATATTATGATATAATTCACAATGCTTCATATAACTGCAAGAGCTCTAGTGATTATTTGTAAGAGTAAAACTAAAAAAAGCAATAACATTTCAGATGAATGCACTAATATTAGGCATTACAGAATTATACAAAATATAAACACAGAACAATTATGTTTTTCCTGTAATTAAAGCAAATATATTTAATGTTCAGTCTTAAAATGATTTTATGTTGTGTTAGATCAATCATTTCAATAAAGAAAGAATAATATGTTTTGCTAACTGGAGTTTATGTTACACAGATATAAACTTTACAGAATATATCACTGTGAAAGCAATTAGAATTCTTACCCTGTGATAGTCTGATATAGAGATGATTTTACTTTATTAATTATTGGATACATTGGTGTTGTTTTTGGTTGATACAACAAGGTTTTTTTTTTTTGGCTAAGCACACCACAAAAGGACTGGTTAATCTTAACACACATATTGTGGGAGTGCTACCAAAGTGACCAAAACAATTACAAAACAACAAAAAAGTATTGGTGCACATCCAACCACTTAAGTCCACATATTTATAGCATATTTATATATACTTCTGTCTGCTAAATATACTTACATAGTTCAAATAAGATTGGGACAAACATCTCACAATAATATTGATTTATATCTATGCTGCACACCACCCAGCACAGGTGTGTTCCAGACAAATTAACTGTGGTATACATATAAATCTAGGGAGTTTCACTCTGTGTAGACATGATTTGCTGCAGTGGGGAAACTGATTAGTGTTAGGACCAGTCTATTGTGGAACACCTTGTAAGTGGTGACTGGCTTAGCAGAATATGATCATATTGTGTGACTAAGATCCCTATTTTAATTTAAATTTAAACAGGCAGTTTTTTGCAGCATAAATATAAGTCAATATTATTGTGAGGTGTTTATCCCAATCTTATTTGAACTATGTAAGTATATTTATCAGACAGAAATATATATAAATATGTTATAAATATGTGGACTTAAGTGGTTGGATGTGCACCAATACTTTTTTGTTGTTTTTGGCTGGCCAATAGCTGTTACAGGGATAGAACAGTCAAACATAAAATGTGCATGAGTGCATTTCAATTTGAAATATAAGCAGTTTTGCAATATACTTTTATCAGCAAACATGTTTCTAAAAGTTAGTTATCACTGTTTATCTGTGGCATATGCACATATCCTGTGAGCGCCTGTGCACCGTATTCAAACACTATGCATGCTCATGAATGCAGTGGTATGGTTTGCTGCTGAAGACATAATTTGTGTCTGAGAAGGTGTGGTGTTTGAATACTGGTGCACAGGCCGGCAAAGCATATGCGAGTATGCCACTGAAAAACTGTAACAACTTTTACTAGAATTTTTTTTGCTAATGAAAGTATATTGCAAAAATGTTTTTATTGCAAATTGCAAGGCACCCATACATATTTTATTTTTGATATTTCTATCCCTTTAAGGCTGCTGAAAAGATAACACCATGTAGCATTTTACAAAGCTGATGCGTTTTTGAGTTTGTGGTTGCTAAGCTATGGCAGAGGAAGGTTGTGTTTGGCTCCCATTGATGCATTAAATAGATATATAACCCCAACATGTGATTTGTGTTTCAGGTTTAAACAAGTTTCCAGTTTGCTTCTTGCATCCTTAGTATTCCTTGTTGAAGAGATACCTAGGTAGATGTTGTGAACAGGAAATAGTGCTGCCATCTAGTATTCTTGCAAATGGATAACATTCTTGCAAAACTGCTGCCATATAGTGCACCAGACACGTGCACACTCCTGAGCTTACGTCCCTGTCTTTCAACAAAAGAGATAAAAAGGACAAAGAAAATGTTGATTATAAAAGTAAATTAGAAAGTTATTTAAAACTGCCTGCTCTATCTGAATCATAAAAGAAAAAAATGGGTTTCATATTCTTTTAATCTCAGTTTATATTAAGCCCATTAAAGAGATGGACTACTCCCAAAATGGTCTGTTATGGATATTAAAAAACAGCTGGCTCATAAGTCTCATTTTAAGAGACTTTTCAATTTAGTTTTATTATAAACCTTATTTACTTCTCTTGGTATCCTTTGTAGAAAATCATACCTAGGTAGGCAATGCACTACTGGGCGCTAGCTGGTGATTGGTGGCTACACACATATACTTCTTCTCATTGGCTCACCTGCATCTCTGCATTAAAGCTGAATTTAGCAACATGTGTAACCCTTTTGCAGGAGTTAATTAAACATTGTTATATGCAAGCAAGAATGAGATAATACAATGCTCTCATGCGTTTTCTTTTAGCACTTTTCTGCCCCTTTACATTAAGAAATATTTTTATACAACTGCTTTGCCAACAAAATACAGCTTTGAATTCTATAAAATAATATATTTTGTTTGCTGACCTTTATTGTTTTTATTGCTATTAAATATTATACTTTGTATGCCAATCTTTTCTATCGCAGTGCTTAATAGCTGATACACAATATTTAAATACATTACTGTCCAGTTTTATATATATATATATATATATATATATATATATATATATATATATATATATATATATATATATATATATACATACTGTATATATATTCATCTACATTGTATGCTGGATTCCAGTACATAAAATTGAATTATGATGATATCTGCATAGTGTCAGTCCCTCACTGATAGTCTGAGCAGAATTTTTGAGTAACATTAACTGTTTTGATTGCCTCTCTGTGCTTCTCGGCTAAGGGAAGAGCCAGCACTGAACTCATTGAACAGCTGCCAGGGTATAAAGTCTGATGAGTGACATGAAAAATTCACGATCATATGTGTGTGGTAAAAATCATGTTGTGTGCAGGGAAAAGGAGAAGATTTTGGGCCAGATTTATTAAAAGTTTGGTGCACTGTCGGCTGCAGGTTTGCATAAGTAAACCTGTAGCCGAGACTAAAGAAGCAGCTGTCATCAGATCGCTGCTTCCTAACCCACTTTACCACCTGTTATGTGGCGTATGTCAATCCCTCCTGGACCATTCCGACTGGGAAGATTGATGGCCTTTGCTCGCACAAGATTGGCACACTAGCCGTAGTGTGCAATAATAAATGTGGGCAATGTATTGCTGCCTGCTAGACATAAAGCCAGTTGGACAGGGGAGAAGATGTATGCCCCTGTATGCCTTACTTTGTTAAAGGGACACTGAACCCAAATTTTTTCTTTTGTGATTCAGATAGAGCATGCAATTTTAAGCAACTGTCTTATTTACTCCTATTATCAATTTTTCTTCATTCTCTTGTTATCTTTATTTGAAAAAGAAGGCATCTAAGCTAAGGAGACAGCCAATTTTTGGTTCAGACACTGGACAGAACTTGTTTATTGGTGGGTGAATTTATCCACCAATCAGCAAGAACAACTCAGGTTGTTTACCAAAAATGGTCCGGCATCTAAACTTACATTCTTCTTTTTCAAATAAAGATACCAAGAGAATGAAGAAAGTTTGATAAAAGGAGTAAATGAGAAAGTTGCTTAAAATTGCATGCTCTATCTGAATCACAAAAGAAAAAATTTGGGTTCATTGTCCCTTTAAATCTGGTGCTTTGCGTTACATTATATTAATGTGAGCTAGCTAAGTGCAGAGAGGGTTTGGTGAAAAAATGCACAGTTTATGGCCTCTATTTATCAAAGGCCTTGCGGACCTGATCCGACAGTGCGGATCATGTCCGCAAGACCTCTCTAAAGCGTATTGCTCTCTGCATTTAACATTTCACCAGCAGCTCACAAGAGCTGCTGGTGCAATGCCGCCCCCTGCTAACTCGCGGCCAATGGGCCGCCAGCAGGGAGCTGTCACTCAACCCAATCGTACTTGATCGGGTTGAATTGCGGCGATGTCTGTCCACCTGCTCAGAGCAGGCGGACAGGTTATGGAGCAGCGGTCTTTAGTCCGCTGCTTCATATCTGCTGTTTCTGGCGAGCCTGCAGGCTCGCCAGAAACACGGGGCATCAAGCTCCATTTGGAGTTTGATAGGCCCAATATATCAGCAATTAAGCAAAGATCTGAATACAAAATAAATATTTTAAAAGTTTTGGAATTCAACAGGACACATTCAAGTTAATCTAATGGTAGTGACAGAAAGAGATTACTTACAGGGAGAATAATAAAAAAAACTTATTACAATTTTTTTTCTTCCTACAAATAATTCAACTTTTTATGAAGAATTAAAGTTTGAGTTTGCCTCTTTACACGTTGTGAGTCACCTAGACCCTAAGGGCCAGATTATGAGTGGAGCTCTAACAGTTACGCATAAGCGAAAAGGGGTTAATAGCTGTTGGGTTAGCGCTTGAATTACAAATTGAAAGTAAATGGAATCCCTTGAGCACAATCATGATTTACGCTAGAATGATAACTGTGTCCTCAGAGCTCTGCTAAACTGTTTTGAGAAACACAAAAGTGTCACAAAAAACATTAAAAATACAGTTACACACATTAACACCATCTAATAAATATACATTACTCAGTACAGTTACACTCATAATAACACCATCTAATAAATATACATTACACAGTACAGTTACACACATAACACCATCTAATAAATATACATTACACAGTACACTTACACACATAACACCATCTAATAAATATATATTACACAGTACAGTTACACTCATAATAACACCATCTAATAAATATACATTACTCAGTACAGTTACACTCATAATAACACCATCTAATAAATATACATTACTCAGTACAGTTACACTCATAATAACACCATCTAATAAATATACATTACACCGTACAGTTACACTCATAATAACACTATCTGATAAATATACATTACACAGTACAGTTACACTCATAATAACACTATCTGATAAATATACATTAGACAGTACAGTTACACTCATAATAACACCATCTAATAAATATACATTACTCAGTGCAGTTACACTCATAATAACACCATCTAATAAATATACATTACACAGTACAGTTACACTCATAATAACACCATCTAATAAATATACATTACACAGTACAGTTACACTCATAATAACACTATCTAATAAATATACATTACACAGTACAGTTACACACATAATAACACCATCTAATAAATATACATTACACAGTAGTTACACACATAATAACACTATCTAATAAATATACATTACACAGTACAGTTACACTCATAATAACACCATCTAATAAATATGCATTACACTGTACAGTTACACTCATAATAACACCATCTAATAAATATACATTACACAGTACAGTTACACACATAATAACACCATCTAATAAATATACATTACACAGTACAGTTACACACATATTAACACCATCTAATAAATATACATTACACAGTACAGTTACACACATAATACCATCTAATAAAAATACATTACACAGTACAGTTACACTCATAAAAACACTGTCTAATAAATATACATTACACTGTACAGTTACACTCATAATAACACCGTCTAATAAATATGCATTACACTGTACAGTTACACTCATAATAACACCATCTAATAAATATACATTACACAGTAGTTACACACATAATAAAACTATCTAATAAATATACATTACACAGTACAGTTACACTCAAAATAACACTATCTAATAATTATACATAACAGTACAGTTACACTCATAATAACACCATCAAATAAAAATACTTTACATGGTACATTTACACACATAATAACACCATCTAATAAATATACATTACATAGTACAGTTACACACATAATAACACCATCTAATAAATATACATTACATAGTACAGTTACACACATAATAACACTATCTAATAAATATACATTAAACAGTATAGTTACACACATAATAACACCATCTAATAAATATACATTACACAGTAGTTACACACATAATAAAACTATCTAATAAATATACATTACACAGTACAGTTACACTCATAATAACACTATCTAATAATTATACATAACAGTACAGTTACACTCATAATAACACCATCAAATAAAAATACATTACATGGTACATTTACACACATAATAACACCATCTAATAAATATACATTACATAGTACAGTTACACACATAATAACACCATCTAATAAATATACATTACATAGTACAGTTACACACATAATAACACTATCTAATAAATATACATTAAACAGTATAGTTACACACATAATAACACCATCTAATAAATATACATTACACAGTACAGTTACACACATAATAACACCATCTAATAAATATTCATTACACAGTACAGTTACACACATAATAACACCATCTAATAAATATACATTACACAGTACAGTTACACACATAATAACACCATCTAATAAATATACATTACACAGTACAGGTACACACATAATAACACTGTCTAATAAATATACATTACACAGTACAGGTACACACATAATAACACCATCTAATAAATATACATTACACACATAATAACACCATTTAATAAAAATTCATTACATAGTACAGTTACACACATATTAACACCATCTAATAAATATACATTACACAGTACAGTTACACACATAATACCATCTAATAAAAATACATTACACAGTACAGTTACACTCATAAAAACACTGTCTAATAAATATACATTACACTGTACAGTTACACTCATAATAACACCATCTAATAAATATGCATTACACTGTACAGTTACACTCATAATAACACCATCTAATAAATATACATTACACAGTAGTTACACACATAATAAAACTATCTAATAAATATACATTACACAGTACAGTTACACTCAAAATAACACTATCTAATAATTATACAGAACAGTACAGTTACACTCATAATAACACCATCAAATAAAAATACTTTACATGGTACATTTACACACATAATAACACCATCTAATAAATATACATTACATAGTACAGTTACACACATAATAACACCATCTAATAAATATACATTACACAGTACAGTTACACACATAATAACACCATCTAATAAATATTCATTACACAGTACAGTTACACACATAATAACACCATCTAATAAATACACATTACACAGTACAGTTACACACATAATAACACCATCTAATAAATATACATTACACAGTACAGTTACACTTATATTAACACTATCTAATAAAAATTATAATAAAAAAAAATTGCACAAAAAAAGTTATAAGGTCTCAAAGATATGAGGTCTCAGGTGTTATATATATATTTAACAATAGCATGAGCTGTGCATCTCACTGGGGGTGCATTGCCTGGGCAGTGTGCATTGTCACAATAGCATAAGCTCAAATTTTTGAAGTGAATATTTTATAAGTGAGGCATTAAGAAAGAATTATATAAGAATTATACCCAGCACTCACCACAGTGCTGCTTATTAAGACTACATTCTGCCTATTGACATCTGCTGAAGAAATGCACACTACATCAAGCTAACCCTATTCTCTCTGTTCTGCTTTCAGGTACGTGAATAGAATCCCTGCTCATCTGCAACCTATTCACTGCATTCTAGTGCTCTCTCCACTCCTGTAACTCTCTTCTGGTACATTAATAGAATTCCTGCTCATCTGCATCCTTTTCACTGCATTCTAGTGCTCTCTCCTGTCTTGTAACTCTCTTCTGGTACGTGAATAGAATCCCTGCTCATCTGCAACCTTTTCACTGCGTTCCAGTCTTTTATGGTACGTGAATAGAATCCCTGCTCATCTGCAACCTTTTCACTGCGTTCTAGTGCTCTCTCCTGTCCTGTAACTCTCTTTTGGTTAGTGAATAGAATCCCTGCTCATCTGCAACCTTTTAACTGCATTCTAGTGCTCTCTCCTGTCCTGTAACTCTTTTATGGTACGTGAATAGAATCCCTACTCATCTGTAACCTTTTCACTGCGTTCTAGTGCTCTCTCCTGTCCTGTAACTCTCTTTTGGTACGTGAATAGAATCCCTGCTCATCTGCAACCTTTTAACTGCATTCTAGTGCTCTCTCCTGTCCTGTAACTCTCTTTTGGTACGTGAATAGAATCCCTGCTCATCTGCAACCTTTTCACTGCGTTCTAGTGCTCTCTCCTGTCCTGTAAATCTCTTTTGGTACGTGAATAGAATTCCAGTGTGCATTGTCACAATAGCATAAGCTCAAATTTTTGAAGTGAATATTTTATAAGTGAGGCATTAAGAAAGAATTATATAAGAATTATACCCAGCACTCACCACAGTGCTGCTTATTAAGACTACATTCTGCCTATTGACATCTGCTGAAGAAATGCACACTACATCAAGCTAACCCTATTCTCTCTGTTCTGCTTTCAGGTACGTGAATAGAATCCCTGCTCATCTGCAACCTATTCACTGCATTCTAGTGCTCTCTCCACTCCTGTAACTCTCTTCTGGTACATTAATAGAATTCCTGCTCATCTGCATCCTTTTCACTGCATTCTAGTGCTCTCTCCTGTCTTGTAACTCTCTTCTGGTACGTGAATAGAATCCCTGCTCATCTGCAACCTTTTCACTGCGTTCCAGTCTTTTATGGTACGTGAATAGAATCCCTGCTCATCTGCAACCTTTTCACTGCGTTCTAGTGCTCTCTCCTGTCCTGTAACTCTCTTTTGGTTAGTGAATAGAATCCCTGCTCATCTGCAACCTTTTAACTGCATTCTAGTGCTCTCTCCTGTCCTGTAACTCTTTTATGGTACGTGAATAGAATCCCTACTCATCTGCAACCTTTTCACTGCGTTCTAGTGCTCTCTCCTGTCCTGTAACTCTCTTTTGGTACGTGAATAGAATCCCTGCTCATCTGCAACCTTTTAACTGCATTCTAGTGCTCTCTCCTGTCCTGTAACTCTCTTTTGGTACGTGAATAGAATCCCTGCTCATCTGCAACCTTTTCACTGCGTTCTAGTGCTCTCTCCTGTCCTGTAAATCTCTTTTGGTACGTGAATAGAATTCCTGCTCATTTGCAACCTTTGACTGTGTTCTAGTGCTCTCTCCTGTCCTGTAACTCTATTTTGGTACGTGAATAGTATCCCTGCTCATCTGCAAACTTTTCACTGCATTCTAGTGCTCTCTCCTGTCCTATAACTCTCTTTTGGTACGTGAATAAAATCCCTGCTCATCTGCAACCTTTTCACTGCCTTCTAGTGCTCTCTCCTGTCCTGTAACTCTCTTTTGGTACGTGTAACTCTCTTTTGGTACGTGAAAAGAATCCCTGCTCATCTGCAACCTTTTCACTGTGTTCTAGTGCTCTCTCCTGTCCTGTAACTATCTTTTGGTACGTGAATAGTATCCCTGCTCATCTGCAACATTTTCACTGCGTTCTAGTGCTCTCTCCTTTCCTGTAACTCTCTTTAGGTAAGTGAATAGAATTCCTGCACATCTGCAACCTTTTCACTGCATTCTAGTGCTCTCTCCTGTAACTCTCTTTTGGTACGTGAATAGAATTCCTGCTCATCTGCAACCTTTTCACTGCATTCTAGTGCTCTTTCCTTTCCTGCAAGTCTCTTTTGCTAAGTGAATAGTATCCCTGCTCATCTGCAACCTATTCACTGCATTCTAGTGCTTTCTCCTCTCCTGTAACTCTCTTTTGGTACATGAAAAGAATTCCTGCACATTTGCAAACTTTTCACTGTGTTCTAGTGCTCAATCCTCTCCTGTAACTCTATTTTGGTAAGTGAATAGTATCCCTGCTCATCTGCAAACTTTTCACTGCGTTCTAGTGCTCTCTCCTGTCCTTTATCTCCCTTTTGGTATGTGAATAGAATCCCTGCTCATCTGCAACTTTTTCACTGCATTCTAGTGCTCTCTCCTCTCATGTAACTCTATTTTGGTACGTGAATAGTGTCCCTGCTCATCTGCAAACTTTTCACTGCATTCTAGTGCTCTCTCCTGTCCTATAACTCTCTTTTGGTACGTGAAAAGAATCCCTGCTCATCTGCAACCTTTTCACTGTGTTCTAGTGCTCTCTCCTGTCCTGTAACTCTCTTTTGGTACGTGAATAAAATCCCTGCTCATCTGCAACCTTTTCACTGCCTTCTAGTGCTCTCTCCTGTCCTGTAACTCTCTTTTGGTACGTGTAACTCTCTTTTGGTACGTGAAAAGAATCCCTGCTCATCTGCAACCTTTTCACTGTGTTCTAGTGCTCTCTCCTGTCCTGTAACTATCTTTTGGCACGTGAATAGTATCCCTGCTCATCTGCAACATTTTCACTGCGTTCTAGTGCTCTCTCCTTTCCTGTAACTCTCTTTAGGTATGTGAATAGAATTCCTGCACATCTGCAACCTTTTCACTGCATTCTAGTGCTCTCTGCTCTCCTGTAACTCTATTTTGGTACGTGAATAGAACCCCTGCTCATCTGCAACCTATTCACTGTGTTTTAGTGCTCTCTACTCTCCTGTAACTCGTTTTTGGTACATGAATAGAATCCCTGCTCATCTGCAACCTTTTCACTGCATTCTAGTGCTCTCTCCTGTAACTCTCTTTTGGTACGTGAATAGAATTCCTGCTCATCTGCAACCTTTTCACTGCATTCTAGTGCTCTTTCCTTTCCTGCAACTCTCTTTTGCTAAGTGAATAGTATCCCTGCTCATCTGCAACCTATTAACTGCATTCTAGTGCTTTCTCCTCTCCTGTAACTCTCTTTTGGTACGTGAATACAATTCCTGCTCATCTCAAACCTTTTCACTGCATTCTAGTGCTCCCTCCTCTCCTGTAACTCTATTTTGGTACGTGAATAGTATCCCTGCTCATCTGCAACCTTTTCACTGTGTTCTATTGCTCTCTCCTGTCCTGTACCACTCTTTTGGTATGTGAGTAGTATCCCTGCCCTCTGCAACCTATTTACTGCATTCTAGTACCCTCTCCTGTAACTCTCTTTTGGTGCGTGAATAGAATTCCTGTTCATCTGCAACCTTTTCACTTCATTCTAGTGCTCTTTCCTCTCCTGTAACTCTCTTTTTGTACGCAAATAGTATCCCTGCTCATCTGCAACCTATTCACTGCATTCTAGTGCTCTCTCCTCTCCTGTAACTCTCTTTTGTTACGTGAATAGTAATTCTGCTCATCTGCAACCTATTCACTGCATTGTAGTGCTCTCTCCTGTCCTGTAACTCTCTTTTGGTATATGAATAGTATCCCTGCTCATCTGCAACCTATTCACTTCATTCTATTGCTCTCTCCAGTCCTGTTACTCTCTTTTGGTACGTGAATAGTATCCCTGCTCATTTGCAACCTATTCACTGCATTCTAGTGCTCTCTCCTCTCCTGCAACTCTCTTTTGGTACATGAGTAGAATTCCTGCTCATCTGCAATCTTTTCACTGCCTTCTAGTGCTCTCTCCTGTCCTGTAACTCTCTTTTGGTACGTGTAACTCTCTTTTGGTACGTGAAAAGAATCCCTGCTCATCTGCAACCTTTTCACTGTGTTCTAGTGCTCTCTCCTGTCCTGTAACTATCTTTTGGTACGTGAATAGTATCCCTGCTCATCTGCAACATTTTCACTGCGTTCTAGTGCTCTCTCCTTTCCTGTAACTCTCTTTAGGTAAGTGAATAGAATTCCTGCACATCTGCAACCTTTTCACTGCATTCTAGTGCTCTCTCCTGTAACTCTCTTTTGGTACGTGAATAGAATTCCTGCTCATCTGCAACCTTTTCACTGCATTCTAGTGCTCTTTCCTTTCCTGCAAGTCTCTTTTGCTAAGTGAATAGTATCCCTGCTCATCTGCAACCTATTCACTGCATTCTAGTGCTTTCTCCTCTCCTGTAACTCTCTTTTGGTACATGAAAAGAATTCCTGCACATTTGCAAACTTTTCACTGTGTTCTAGTGCTCAATCCTCTCCTGTAACTCTATTTTGGTAAGTGAATAGTATCCCTGCTCATCTGCAAACTTTTCACTGCGTTCTAGTGCTCTCTCCTGTCCTTTATCTCCCTTTTGGTATGTGAATAGAATCCCTGCTCATCTGCAACTTTTTCACTGCATTCTAGTGCTCTCTCCTCTCATGTAACTCTATTTTGGTACGTGAATAGTGTCCCTGCTCATCTGCAAACTTTTCACTGGATTCTAGTGCTCTCTCCTGTCCTATAACTCTCTTTTGGTACGTGAAAAGAATCCCTGCTCATCTGCAACCTTTTCACTGTGTTCTAGTGCTCTCTCCTGTCCTGTAACTCTCTTTTGGTACGTGAATAAAATCCCTGCTCATCTGCAACCTTTTCACTGCCTTCTAGTGCTCTCTCCTGTCCTGTAACTCTCTTTTGGTACGTGTAACTCTCTTTTGGTACGTGAAAAGAATCCCTGCTCATCTGCAACCTTTTCACTGTGTTCTAGTGCTCTCTCCTGTCCTGTAACTATCTTTTGGTACGTGAATAGTATCCCTGCTCATCTGCAACATTTTCACTGCGTTCTAGTGCTCTCTCCTTTCCTGTAACTCTCTTTAGGTATGTGAATAGAATTCCTGCACATCTGCAACCTTTTCACTGCATTCTAGTGCTCTCTGCTCTCCTGTAACTCTATTTTGGTACGTGAATAGAACCCCTGCTCATCTGCAACCTATTCACTGTGTTTTAGTGCTCTCTACTCTCCTGTAACTCGTTTTTGGTACATGAATAGAATCCCTGCTCATCTGCAACCTTTTCACTGGATTCTAGTGCTCTCTCCTGTAACTCTCTTTTGGTACGTGAATAGAATTCCTGCTCATCTGCAACCTTTTCACTGCATTCTAGTGCTCTTTCCTTTCCTGCAACTCTCTTTTGCTAAGTGAATAGTATCCCTGCTCATCTGCAACCTATTCACTGCATTCTAGTGCTTTCTCCTCTCCTGTAACTCTCTTTTGGTACGTGAATACAATTCCTGCTCATCTCAAACCTTTTCACTGCATTCTAGTGCTCCCTCCTCTCCTGTAACTCTATTTTGGTACGTGAATAGTATCCCTGCTCATCTGCAACCTTTTCACTGTGTTCTATTGCTCTCTCCTGTCCTGTACCACTCTTTTGGTATGTGAGTAGTATCCCTGCCCTCTGCAACCTATTCACTGCATTCTAGTACCCTCTCCTGTAACTCTCTTTTGGTGCGTGAATAGAATTCCTGTTCATCTGCAACCTTTTCACTTCATTCTAGTGCTCTTTCCTCTCCTGTAACTCTCTTTTTGTACGCAAATAGTATCCCTGCTCATCTGCAACCTATTCACTGCATTCTAGTGCTCTCTCCTCTCCTGTAACTCTCTTTTGTTACATGAATAGTAATTCTGCTCATCTGCAACCTATTCACTGCATTGTAGTGCTCTCTCCTGTCCTGTAACTCTCTTTTGGTATATGAATAGTATCCCTGCTCATCTGCAACCTATTCACTTCATTCTATTGCTCTCTCCAGTCCTGTTACTCTCTTTTGGTACGTGAATAGTATCCCTGCTCATTTGCAACCTATTCACTGCATTCTAGTGCTCTCTCCTCTCCTGCAACTCTCTTTTGGTACATGAGTAGAATTCCTGCTCATCTGCAATCTATTCACTGTATTCTAGTGCTCTCTCCTCTCCTGTAACTCTCTTTTGGTACATGAGTAGAATTCCTGCTCATCTGCAAACTTTTCACTGCATTCTAGTGCTCTCTCCTCTCCCATAATAACACCATCTAATAAATATACATTACACAGTACAGTTACACACATAATAACACTATCTAATAAATATACATTACACAGTACAGTTACACACATAATAACACCATCTAATAAATATACATTACACAGTACAGTTACACACATAATAACACCATCTAATAAATATACATTACACAGTACAGTTACACACATAATAACACCATCTAATAAATATACATTACACAGTACAGTTACACACATAATAACACCATCTAATAAATATACATTACACAGTACAGTTACACACATAATAACACCATCTAATAAAAATTATAATAAAAAAAAATGCACAAAAAAAGTTATAAGGTCTCAAAGATATGAGGTCTCAGGTGTTATATATATTTAACAATAGCATGAGCTGTGCATCTCACTGGGGGTGCATTGCCTGGGCAGTGTGCATTGTCACAATAGCATAAGCTCAAATTTTTGAAGTGAATATTTTATAAGTGAGGCATTAAGAAAGAATTATACTCAGCACTCACCACAGTGCTGCTTATTAAGACTACATTCTGCCTATTGACATCTGCTGAAGAAATGCACACTACATCAAGCTAACCCTATTCTCTCTGTTCTGCTTTCAGGTACGTGAATAGAATCCCTGCTCATCTGCAACCTATTCACTGCATTCTAGTGCTCTCTCCTCTCCTGTAACTCTCTTCTGGTACATTAATAGAATTCCTGCTCATCTGCATCCTTTTCACTGCATTCTAGTGCTCTCTCCGGTCTTGTAACTCTCTTCTGGTACGTGAATAGAATCCCTGCTCATCTGCAACCTTTTCACTGTGTTCCAGTCTTTTCTGGTACGTGAATAGAATCCCTGCTCATCTGCAACCTTTTCACTGCGTTCTAGTGCTCTCTCCTGTCCTGTAACTCTCTTTTGGTTAGTGAATAGAATCCCTGCTCATCTGCAACCTTTTAACTGCATTCTAGTGCTCTCTCCTGTCCTGTAACTCTTTTATGGTACATGAATAGAATCCCTGCTCATCTGCAACCTTTTCACTGCATTCTAGTGCTCTCTCCTGTCCTGTAACTCTCTTTTGGTACGTGAATAGAATCCCTGCTCATCTGCAACCTTTTAACTGCATTCTAGTGCTCTCTCCTGTCCTGTAACTCTCTTTTGGTACGTGAATAGCATCCCTGCTCATCTGCAACCTTTTCACTGCGTTCTAGTGCTCTCTCCTGTCCTGTAAATCTCTTTTGGTACGTGAATAGAATTCCTGCTCATTTGCAACCTTTGACTGTGTTCTAGTGCTCTCTCCTGTCCTGTAACTCTCTTTTGGTACGTGAATAGAATCCCTGCTCATCTGCAACCTATTCCCTGCATTCTAGTGCTCTCTCCTCTCCTGTAACTCTCTTTTAGTACGTGAATAGAATTCCTGCTCATCTGCAACCTTTTCACTGCGTTCTAGTGCTCTCTCCTGTCCTGTAACTCTCTTTTGGTACATGAAAAGAATTCCTGCACATTTGCAAACTTTTCACTGTGTTCTAGTGCTCTCTCCTGTCCTTTATCTCCCTTTTGGTATGTGAATAGAATCCCTGCTCATCTGCAACTTTTTCACTGCGTTCTAGTGCTCTCTCCTCTCCTGTAACTCTATTTTGGTATGTGAATAGTATCCCTGCTCATCTGCAAACTTTTCATTGCATTCTAGTGCTCTCTCCTGTCCTGTAACTATCTTTTGGTACGTGAATAGTATCCCTGCTCATCTGCAATATTTTCACTGCGTTCTAGTGCTCTCTCCTTTCCTGTAACTCTCTTTAGGTATGTGAATAGAATTCCTGCACATCTGCAACCTTTTCACTGCATTCTAGCGCTCTCTCCTCTCCTGTAACTCTCTTTAGGTACGTGAATAGAATTCCTGCACATCTGCAACCTTTTCACTGCATTCTAGTGCTCTCTCCTCTCCTGTAACTCTATTTTGGTATGTGAATAGAACCCCTGCTCATCTGCAACCTATTCACTGCGTTTTAGTGCTCTCTACTCTCCTGTAACTCGTTTTTGGTACATGAATAGAATCCCTGCTCATCTGCAACCTTTTCACTGCATTCTAGTGCTCTTTCCTCTCCTGCAAGTCTTTTTTGCTAAGTGAATAGTATCCCTGCTCATCTGCAACCTATTCACTGCATTCTAGTGCTTTCTCCTCTCCTGTAACTCTCTTTTGGTACGTGAATACAATTCCTGCTCATCTCAAACCTTTTCACTGCATTCTAGTGCTCCCTCCTCTCTTGTAACTCTATTTTGGTACGTGAATAGTATCCCTGCTCATCTGCAACCTTTTCACTGTGTTCTAGTGCTCTCTCCTGTCCTGTACCTCTCTTTTGGTATGTGAGTAGTATCCCTGCCCTGTGCAACCTATTCACTGCATTCTAGTACCCTCTCCTGTAACTCTCTTTTGGTACGTGAATAGAATTCCTGCTCATCTGCAACCTTTTCACTGCATTCTAGTGCTCTTTCCTCTCCTGTAACTCTCTTTTTGTACGCGAATAGTATCCCTGCTCATCTGCAACCTATTCACTGCATTCTAGTGCTCTCTCCTCTCCTGTAACTCTCTTTTGTTACGTGAATAGTAATTCTGCTCATCTGCAACCTATTCACTGCATTGTAGTGCTCTCTCCTGTCCTGTAACTCTCTTTTGGTATATGAATAGTATCCCTGCTCATCTGCAACCTATTCACTTCATTCTATTGCTCTCTCCAGTCCTGTTACTCTCTTTTGGTACGTGAATAGTATCCCTGCTCATCTGCAACCTATTCCCTGCATTCTAGTGCTCTCTCCTCTCCTGTAACTCTCTTTTGGTACATGAGTAGAATTCCTGCTCATCTGCAATCTATTCACTGTATTCTAGTGCTCTCTCCTCTCCTGTAACTCTCTTTTGGTACATGAGTAGAATTCCTGCTCATCTGCAAACTTTTCACTGCATTCTAGTGCTCTCTCCGCTCCTATAACTCTCTTTTGGTATGTGAATAGTATCCCTGCTCATCTGCAACCTATTAACTGACAGTCTAGTGCTCTTTCTTCTCCTGTAACTCTCTTTCACTGCATTCTAGTACCCTCTCCTGTAACTCTCTTTTGGTACGTGAATAGTATCTTTACTCATCTGCAACCTATTCACTGCATTCTAGTGCTCTCTCCTCTCCTGTAACTCTCTTTTGGTACGTGAATAGAATCCCTGCTCATCTGCAACCTTTTCACTGTGTTCTAGTGCTGTCTCCTGTCCTGTAACTCTCTTTTGGTATGTAAATTGAATCCCTGCTCATCTGCAACCTTTTAACTGCGTTCTAGTGCTCTCTCCTGTCCTGTAACTTTCTTTTGATACAAGAATAGAATTCCTGCACATCTGCAACCTTTTCACTGCATTCTAGTGCTCTCTCCTCTCCTGTAACTTTCTTTTTGTGAGGAATCCACTCCAGGTTTTCCCTGCTGCAGCAGTTCACCTGGGTTCATCTGTATTTAAGGCATCACCACACCCCAAACAAGTGCTTAGTTATTGAGTATTTCTTTCTAAGCTCAGTGCACTGATAGCTACGTTCGCTCAGTTAGCCTGCTATTATCTATATTCTAACCATACCTTCCTGGATTACAAATACCCTAGCTGCAGCTCTGGATGATTTACTCTCTGCTATAATTGTTTCAGAGCGTTGTACCCAGCCGGACACAGGATAAACCTATCACTAAGTCCCCACTTGTGCTTTAATTGTTCAGCACTACAAGGAAAACATCTGATACCCTGCATCCACAACCGCACACCCTGCAGTGCAACTGCTATTATGCTCACGCTTATACTGTGTGATTCCTCCTAACAGCTGGACTGCACATACTGCTGCCAGCCAGGACAGTTCTGCCATTACTTACCGGGACTCATTGACACAGCACTGCAACTAATCTGTTGGGGTTAACTTTCTCCGCTCGACAGCCGGATCGCTACGGAGTTCTCCAGTGACGTCAGCATCAGCAGAGTTTCCTCCTGCTCGACCCGCCCCCTACTAGCAGCTCCACGGACTGATCCTACACTGACAGCAAAGATAAAGGTATCCTTTCAGACTTACTCCTTGCTTATAACAAGATTGTGACTTGTCTATACAACTTAAGTAGCTTCTTATACTAGCCACGCTTTTCCCGGCTCACAAGTCTTTCCAGGGCAATCATAGTCCTTTTGTTACAAGAGACATTCAGTGAATACAGGGTATTACCCCTGCTCACAAGTCTTTCCAGGGACATTTATGAAGTTTTCCCTTACTAACGTCATTGAGTGATTTAAGATTAACCATCACTTAGTATTAACCGGTCTATGCCAGTACAATAGCCCGCAAGTCTAAAGTGATATATCTACCTTTAACACAGGCTCTTGCAGTTGTGATCCAGATTCTAAGTATTTCTGATGGAATAACTAAGCCCCTATTATGGATCCAGTGGAGCTTCCTAAAATTGTTTTCAATTTGTCCCAAAGAGTGGACCAGCTCAGTCAAGGCTTAAGGGAGCTACAAGTGGAGAATGAGACTCTTCGTAAGGTAATAAGAGACAGTGTCACACCTAAACAGTCCCTTGCTGATAGTAACCCTGAACCTCATATTGCACCACCAGAGCTATTTCATGGTGACAGAAATCTATACCGGAAATTTAAGAATGCCTGTCTCTTAACCTTTAACCTCAAACCTAAGACATACCCTAACGACAGAGTTAAGGTGTTAACTATGATAAGCTACATCAGAGGAGAACCCCGTATTTGGGCGGACACTTTATTTGAGACGAATAATCCTGTCCTTTCTTCTTTTCAATCCTTCCTTGACATATTGGATGAATTATACTCAGATGCTAAGCTACAATACACTGCAGAGAGAAAAATGAGAAAGCTCAAGCAAGGAAGTCGGCCTGTAGAATATTATATTACGGAGTTCAAGCAATTCTCCATAGTCTCTCAATGGAATGCCATAGCCCTTAAAAATCAGTTTAGGCTTGGCCTTTCAGACGCAGTAAAATATGAGTTAGCCCGTATGGAGCTACCTGATACCCTGGATGCCTTAATGAAGTTAAACAGCCAAATTGATAGGAGAGGAAGTTTGAACGACAATACACTGATCCGGGTTATAAAAAGGTTAATTACCCTACCCAGGCAGCCTCCACATCTCCTGCCGTCACATCAAGTGGTGCAGAAGCAATGGATATAAGCTTCATTAGGGGTCCCCTGACTCCAGAGGAACGTTTGAGAAGGAATACCAGAGGGTTGTGCATGTACTGCGGATCCCCATCACATAGCGTCAGGGATTGCCCATCCTTACAAAAGAACAAGAACAGTAAGTGCATTACTAATCTCACTTCTCTCATTGTGCATAATAAACCGCTTCATTGTTCTTTAAATCTCTCTTTGCAGTGGGGAAGTAACCATATGACAGTACCGGCCATCTTGAAGTACCCAGACCCCGGTCTGCAATACATCCTGGAGGTAGATTCATCAGAATATGCCCTCAGGGCTGTTTTATCCCAAAGGAAATCTCCTCAAGATCCATTACATCCGATTGGGTTTTATTAAAAAATTATGTCTCCCCCTGAGGTTAACTACTCCATTGGGGATAAGGAACTTCTGGCTATTAAATGAGCATTTGAATTCTGGAGACACCTTTTGGAAGGTACGATTACCCCCATCATAATATACACGGACCACCGAAATCTTGAGTTCTTACAGAAGAATAAGACATTATCCGGTAGACAGGTCAGATGGAGCCTTTATTTTAGCCGATTTAATTACCAGATTATTTACAGGCCCGGCTCGAGAAACGGAAAGGCTGATGCCTTATCGAGGAGAGATCCACGACCCCCACAAGAACAAACACCTTCCTGCATCATACCTCCAGAGAGGTTCCTAGGATTGTCACCTATTTTCAGTAATGACCTGCAAACAGCCCTAGCTTCAGATAGAGATACACCTTTCCAAGATTTGACTCTTCGTAACAACTTATACTACCATGGTTCTAACCTATACGTCCCTGAACAATGAAGACAACTTTTTATCAAAGAGCACCATGATCCTCCTCTACTTGGTCACCCCGGTATCAAACGCACTAAGGAATTAATCAGCAGAAGCTATTGGTGGCCATCTATAGAGAACACCATCAAGGAATATATCCAACAATGCACTATATGTGTTGTCTCAAAACCTGAGAGAAAACCACCCTATGGGCAACTTATTCCTCTAGAAGTACCCAATTGTCCTTGGGCACATTTAGGAATGGACTTCATAGTCGACTTACCACCAAGTTCAGGACAAACTACCATTCTGGTTGTCACTGACAACTTCACTAAAATGGCCCACTTTATTGCTTATCACAAGCTGCCCACTTCCTTGGAAACTGCACATCTATTTCTAAACAACATTGTGCGCTATCATGGACTCCCCTCTATTCTCACCACTGCTAGAGGTACCCAGTTCACCTCAAGGTTCTGGAAAACCCTCACTAATACTCTACAAATAGATCAAAGGTTAAGCACAGCTTTCCACCCACAGACGAATGGCCAGACTGAGAGCTTAAATCAGGGGCTGGATCAGTACCTGCGCTGTTACTGCTCTTATCATCAAAACAATTGGTCTTCTTTCCTAACTATGGCAGAATTCGCATATAATAACACCATCAATAGCTCCACCAAATACACCCCATTCTTCGCCAATTATGGCTTTAACCCAAGATTCACTTTCCAAACGTCCTGTTCTCAAGACTCACCTTCTGTTGATTACCTAACACAAAAATTGGCTGAGAATTCAACAAGCTCAGGCTTCCCAGAAAAAATTCTATGACCTTCGACAAAGACCTTCACCATCTTACACTGTAGGTGATATGGTTTGTCCGTCGACTAAAAACATCAAATTACACCTACCAAGTAAAAAATTAGCTGGGTTATTCATTGGACCTTTTAAAATCCTTCATATCATCAATGAAAATGCCGTCAAACTCGGTCTCCTTGCCTCTTTGGCAATTCACCCGACTTTTCATGTCTCCCTGTTGAAACCATTCACTGGCCAACCTACATTCACACCTATTCTTCCACCTGTACCAGTCCAGCTGGACTCTGATACATATGAGGTCTGCGATTTCCTGGATTCAAGATACTCAAAAGGTGAGTTACAGTACCTTGTTAGGTGGAAGGGTTTTGCCCCAGAAGATGATACTTGGGAACCACATACTCACATTAAGGCTCCAAACTCGTCTCACGATTCCATAGACGCTACCCAAATAGACCAAAGCATCAAGCCGTGGTCAGCTTGTTTGGGGTGGGAGGTCTGTGAGGCGTCCACTCCAGGTTTTCCCTGCTGCAACAGTTCACCTGGATTCACCTGTATTTAAGGCATCACCATGCCCCAAACAAGTGCTTAGTTATTGAGTATTTCTTTCTAAGCTCAGTGCACTGATAGCTACGTTCTCTCAGTTAGCCTGCTATTATCTATATTCTAACCATACCTTCCTGGATTACAAATACCCTAGCTGCAGCTCTGGTTGTTTTACTCTCTGTTATAATTGTTTCAGAGCGTTGTACCCAGCCGGACACAGGATAAACCTATCACCACTTGTGCTTTAATTGTTCAGCACTACCAGGAAAACATCTGATACCCTGCATCCACAACCGCACACCCTGCAGCACAACTACTACTACGCTCATGCTCATACTGTGTGATTCCTCCTAAAAGCCGGACCGTACATACTGCTGCCAGCCAGGACAGTTCTGCCATTACTTACCGGGACTCATTGTCACAGCACTGCAACTAATCTGTTGGGGTTAACTTTCTCTGCTCGACAGCCGGATCGCTACGGAGTTCTCCAGTGACGTCAGCGTCAGCAGAATCTCCTCCTGCTTGACCCGCCCCCTACTAGCAGCTCCACGGACTGATCCTACACTGACAGCAAAGATAAAGGTATTCAGACTTACTCCTTGCTTATAACAAGATTGTGACTTGTCTATACAACTTAAGTAGCTTCTTATACTAGCCACGCTTTTCCCTGCTCACAAGTCTTTCCAGGGCAATCATAGTCCTTTTGTTACAAGAGACATTCTGTGAATACAGGGTACTACCCCTGCTCACAAGTCTTTCCAGGGACATTTATGAATTTTTCACTTACTAAAGTAATTCAGTGATTTAAGATTAACCATCACTTAGTATTCACCGGTCTATGCCAGTACAATAGGACGCAAGTCTAAAGTGATACATCTACCTTTAACACAGGCTTTTGCAGTTATGATCCAGATTCTAAGTATTTCTGATACTTTTGGTAATGAATCTAATTCCTGCTCCTCTGCAACATATTCACTGCATTGCTCCCTCCTCTCCTGTAACTTTATTTTGGTACGTGAATAGTATCCCTGCTCATCTGTAAACTTTTCACTGCATTCTAGTGCTCTCTCCTGTCCTGTAACTCTGATTTTGTACGTGAATAAAATCCCTGCACATCTGCAACCTATTCACTGCATTCTAGTGCTCTCTCCTCTCCTGTAACTCTATTTTGGTACGTGAATAGAATTTCTGCTCATCTGCAACCTTTTCACTGCATTCTAGTGCTCTCTCCTCTCCTGTGACTTGCTTCTGGTATGTGAATAGAATCCCTGCTCATCTGCAATCTATTCACTGTATTCTAGTGCTCCCTCCTCTCCTGTAACTCTCTGTTGGTACGTGAGTAGAATTCCTGCTCATCTGCAACCTTTTCATTGCATTCTAGTGCTCTCTCCTCTCCTGTAACTCTCTTTTGGTACTTGAATAGTATCCCTGCTCATCTGTACCTTTTCACTGAATTCTAGTGTTCTCTCCTCTCCTGTAACTCTCTTTTGGTATGTGAATAGAATCCCTGCTCATCTGCAATCTATTCACTGTATTCTAGTGCTCCCTCCTCTCCTGTAACTCTGTTTTTGGTACGTGAGTAGAATTCCTGCTCATCTGCAACCTATTCACTGCATTCTAGTGCTCTCTCCTCTCCTGTAACTCTCTTTTGGTACGTGAATAGAATTTCTTCTCATCTGCAACCTTTTCACTGCATTCTAGTGCTCTCTCCTCTCCTGTAACTCTCTTTTGGTATGTGAATAGAATCCCTGCTCATCTGCAACCTTTTCACTGCATTCTAGTGCTCTCTCCTGTCCTGTAACTCTCTTTTGGTATTTACAACCTCTGGCGCTGCAAAACGAATTTTGCTGCTTAAATTGATATGTAGAGAATTGTGATATAACCTATTTTATACAAGAAAATCTCATAGGGATTCCCAAAAATACTTTGGTCTCAATGATAAATGTGTATTAGATTGTAAAAAGCATATATTTATTAAACAAAAAATAATTTAAAATTGCTGATCAGCAGATGCGAACGAAAAAATGAAATAAAAACATAAATTAATAAATAAGTGCAGTATCAATAAAATAAACACAAAAAAATATATATATAACAATGAAACTTGATCCAAAGGAGTTCATAAACCCTCAAAAGTTAATGTTGTGGGTTAGGTCCAGAGCGGAATGAAATCAGAATCTCCTTCAACAGCTGAGATGGTTAGCGCCAAATTGTAGCGAGAGACGAGCTGAAATGAAAATGAATCAAAAGAACAGCAGAGAACCAAAATTAAGGTGCTCAATTTTACTTACACCGGGTATTTTGGTCTCTGCAGCAGCGATAAACCCCTTTGGAGATAACAGTGGAACCGGGTATTCCTTCGATATATAGGCCGGTATCAGGTGACCACTTTACTCGGGGATTCTCACAGTGTTGAAGTCGGGGGTTGTTTGTGACGTCAGAGTGGGCGGAGCAACGCGTTTCAGCCCGTTCAGGGCCTTTGTCAAGCTCCAGAGAGGAGTATAGCAGGGTCTTTTATACCCGTATCCTTTGTAGTGATTGGTGGAATGCCAAGAATAGGAGTGTCTTACAATTAGAGACAAAGTTAGTAACGGCACTTTACACTGAAAAACAATTCCAAAATGTAATACATTGTTCCTAAGTACAGATTCATTTCAAAGATGATACATTATTTATAAATGCAGGTTTGTTACCATATTAGTATGCGATATATTACCTTGTAGCCATATAGATCTTGATAAGTTTTTGAAATAAAATAATGGCAAACATGATTTATGCATATATCAGTAAAAAAGTAAAAAAGACATAATTTATCATTAAGACCAAAGCACATCATTATTCCAGAATAAATAAATCAATCACAATTCATCCAATATATCATAAAAACCATTGTTTTAAATAAATATATATATATATATATATATATATATATATGTATAAAATACACATAAAAAATACACATCACATAAAAAATATATATATAAAAAATATATATAAAAGGAAATATATATATATATATATATATATAAAATAAAAGAGTTCATTATTAAAAATGCTAGATAAAAATCGATACAGAGATTGATGAAAAAGGGAATTAATATTACTATTTTTCATTGCAGTCAAAATATATGCACATATATGACAGCGCTTAAAGGGATAGGTTAAGCACAATAACCAAACAGTAGTTGTGCTTAAAAATACCTATATATCTCTCCTTTGTCAACACATCTAAATACATGTGCATATATCTTCAAATACTCATTGGATATTACAAAAATTATTTCTGTTTTAAGTTTATTTTTAATTTTTAATAAAGTTCATAAAATTCTAATCTCTTAAGAAACACCCTATATCAAAGTCAATATTCAAACCATTAGGTTGTAATGTCTTTAAATCAAAAATCCATTTTGTTTCCTTTTTGATTAAGTCAGATTGAATATTTCCACCCCTCCAATGTGGTTTGACTTTCTCTATTCCCATATACGAAAAATGGGCTAAATTACCATTGTTACATGCCGCAAAATGCTTTGGTACAGGAAGGTCTTTGTTTCTGTCTAGATCATAGTTTTCAATGGACCATATATGCTCATGTATGCGATCACGTAATGGTCTTTCGGATTCACCTATATACTGTTTGCCACATCAGCATTGTATTAGGTAAACCACAAATCTATCAGAACATCTTATGGTGTCTTTAATCTTAAAGGACTTTCCTGTTATATTAGATGTGAACTCTTTTTGTTTCCTGGAATGTTTGCACGACTTGCATGTTAGGCAAGGGAAGAAGCCACTAATTTTTTTGCCTTTTAAATCCTGTTGTGATTTATTTTTATTTTTATTTTTACTCTCTGTGGGTGCTAAAATTGTTTTTAGGTTACGGGCTCTTTTATAGACAATTTGGGGTTTAGCTGGTAAAATGGAACCTAATTGTTCATCATTCTTTAAAATACCCCAATGCTTTTTTAAAATATTTTCAACTAAATATTTGTTGCTGCAATATCCAGTAATAAAAGGAATAAAAGTATTTTTATCACTTCTTAGTTTTTTATTTTTAGATTCCGTATTATTTTGAACTAAATCCTGTCTATTGACCTCTCTTACTTCCATACACACTTTCTCTATTTTTTTAGGATTATAACCCCTCTCTATAAATTTTTGTTTTAGTTTATCAGATTGGGCATCAAAATCAGTAAGATTCGAACAATTTTTCTTTACACGTAAAAATTGACCTTTGGGAATATTTTCAACCCACCTTGGGTGGTGACAGCTGGTATAGTGAATATAACTATTAGCGTCCACACTCTTAAAATGTGTTTTGGACAGAATTCTATTATTAACAGGAAACAATTCTAGATCTAGGAAACTGATGTGTTGTCTACTTTTTTCGTATGTGAACTTAAGGTTTAATTCATTATTATTCATTGAAACGACAAATTCTTCTAGTATACTTTCTTCCCCTCTCCAAATGATAAGGATATCATCTATATAGCGTTTGTTTGACACCAGGTTTGCTCCAAATGGGGTAGTGGATAAAAATGTTTGTTCCCAATATCCCATAAATAAATTTGCGTAACGTGGAGCAAACCTGCTCGTAGACCATCTGCATGATTGATGCACGTATATAATGATGTGACATCACACGTGACAAGCAGAAAATCCTCTTGCCACGGGATGTTTTCTATTATTCTTAATACATCCGTTGAATCTTTTAAGTATGAAGACAGGGATTTAACATATTTTTGGAGGAAAATATCTAGGTATTCGGAAAGATTAGCTGTAAGGGATCCTATTCCTGATATAATTGGCCTGCCGGGCGGGTTTACCAGGCTCTTATGGATCTTTGGCAGACAATAGAGTAAGGGAATTTTGGGAAATTTTGGAAATAAGTAATTCATTTCTTTAGCATTGATCAGAATATCTCTTAGTGGGGTCATTTAGCAATTTCTTATAGGTTTCATTATCTTTAAGGAGATTATCACAAATTTTATGGTAATCAATGGAGTCTAAAATTACTATGCCTCCACCCTTATCGGCGGGCTTTATTATCAAATCATCACTCTCTAATTCTTTAATAACCTTCAATTGTTTCTTATTTAGATTACTGTGTGTTTTGTTAATTTTTTCTTCAGTTAGATTTTCTATATCTCTTAACACTAATCTTTCAAAAGTCTCTAGAAAAGGGCCTTTATCTTGTTTCGGATAGAACGTTGATTTTCCTCTTAATTGAGTATGAATAAACTCATTATCATTGATTAAAGAATTATCGGCTAGTTTCTCTGCCCCAGATTTTAAAAACCACTTTTTTACTGTCAATTTCCTGATAAATTTATGTGCATCAATATATGTTCCAAATTTATTTAATTTGCAACTGGGTGCAAACGATAAGCCTTTACTTAATATATCCTCATGATCTTTACTTAATTGTTTCTTACTTAGATTGAAGATTCCTAAATATGTCTCTGGCTTACTTAGAATCTCGATTTTTTTGGGTCTCCTACTCCCTCCTCTCTTTCCTCTCTGCCTGACGGCCTTCTTTTATCGCTGCTGCAGAGACCAAAATACCCGGTGTAAGTAAAATTGAGCACCTTAATTTTGGTTCTCTGCTGTTCTTTTGATTTGGATTCATTTTCATTTCAGCTCTTCTCTCGCTACAATTTGGCGCTAACCATCTCAGCTGTTGAAGGAGATTCTGATTTCATTTCGCTCTGGACCTAACCCACAACATTAACTTTTGAGGGTTTATGAACTCCTTTGGATCAAGTTTCATTGTTATATATATATATATATATATTTTTTTTTTGTGTTTATTTATTTTATTGATACTGCACTTATTTATTCATTTATGTTTTTATTTCATTTTTTCGTTCACATCTGCTGATCAGCAATTTTAAATTATTTTTTGTTTAATAAATATATGCTTTTTACAATCTAATACACGTTTATCATTGAGACCAAAGTATTTTTGGGAATCCCTATGAGATTTTCTTGTATAAAATAGGTTATATCACAATTCTCTACATATCAATTTAAGCAGCAAAATTAGTTTTGCAGCACCAGAGGTTGTAAATATCTTATCTCTCTTCTGAGTAAGTTATTTTTTTAGTTGTCTGTATATTTGTGGAGAAAGGGGTTCTCCATTACCTACTGGTATATTGATATCTGAGAAAATCTTGCGCAGGGTAACACATTATTCATTCTAACTCTCTTTTGGTACATGAGTAGAATTCCTGCTCATCTGCAACCTTTTCACTTCATTCTAGTGCTCTCTCCTGTAACTCTCTTTTGGTACGTGAATAGTATCTCTGCTCATCTGCAACCTTTTCACTGCATTCTAGTGTTCTCTATTCTCCTGTAACTCTCTTTTGGTATGTGAATAATAATTCTGCTCATCTGCAGCCTATTCACTGTATTCTAGTGCTCTCTCCTGTCCTGTAACTCTCTTTTGGTACATGAATAGTATCCCTACTCATCTGCAACCTATTCACTGCATTCTAGTGCTCTTTCCTGTCCTGTAACTCTCTTTTGGTACGTGAATAGTATCCCTGCTCATCTGCAACCTATTAACTGCATTCTAGTGCTCTCTCCTCTCCTGTAACTCTCTTTTGATACGTGAATAGAATTTCTTCTCATCTGCAACCTTTTCACTGCATTCTAGTGCTCTCTCTTCTCCTGTAACTCTCTTTTGGTATGTGAATAGAATCCCTGCTCATCTCAAACCTTTTCACTGCATTCTAGTGCTCTCTCCTGTCCTGTAACTCTCTTTTGGTACATGAGTAGAATTCCTGCTCATCTGCAAACTTTTCACTTCATTCTAGTGCTCTCTCCTCTCCTGTAACTCTCTTTTTGTACGTGAATAGTATCCCTGCTCATCTGCAACCTTTTCACTGCATTCTAGTGTTCTCTCCTCTCCTGTAACTCTCTTTTGGTATGTGAATAGTATCCCTGCTCATCTGCAACCTATTCACTGCATTCTAGTGCTCTCTATTCTCCTGTAACTCTCTTTTAGTATGTGAGTAGTATCCCTGCTCATCTGCAACCTATTCACTGCATTCTAGTACCCTCTCCTGTAACTCTCTTTTGGTACGTGAATAGTATCCCTGCTCATCTGCAACCTATTCACTGCATTCTACTGCTCTCTCCTCTCCTATAACTCTCTTTTCTTATGTGAATAGTAATTCTGCTCATCTGCAACCTATTCACTGCATTCTAGTGCCCTCTCCTCTCCTGTAACTCTCTTTTGGTATGTGAATAGAATCCCTGCTCATCTGCAACCTATTCACTGCATTCTACTGCTCTCTCTCCTATAACTCTCTTTTGTTATGTGAATAGTAATTCTGCTCATCTGCAACCTATTCACTGCGTTTTAGTGCTCTCTCTTGTCCTGTAACTCTCTTTTGGTACGTGAATAGTATCCCTGCTCATCTGCAACCTATTCACTGCATTCTAGTGCTCTCTCCTCTCCTGTAACTCTCTTTTGGTATGTGAATAGTATCCCTGCTCATCTGCAACCTATTCACTGCATTCTAGTGCTCTCTCCTCTCCTGTAACTCTCTTTTGGTATGTGAATAGAATCCCTGCTCATCTGCAACCTTTTCACTGCATTCTAGTGCTCTCTCCTGTAACTCTCTTTTGGTATGTGAATATAATTCCTACTCATCTGCAACCTTTTCACTGCATTCTAGTGTTCTTTCCTCTCCTGTAACTCTCTTTTGGTACGTGCATAGAATTCCTGTTCATCTGCCACCTTTTCACTGCATTCTAGTGCTCTCTCCTCTCCTGTAACTCTCTTTTGGTACATGAATAGAATTCCTGCTCGTCTGAAACCTATTCACTGCATTCTAGTGCTCTCTCCTCTCCTGTAACTCTCTTTTGTTACATGAATAGTAATTCTGCTCATCTGCAACCTATTCACTGCATTCTAGTGCTCTGTGCTGTCCTGTTACTCTCTTTTGGTACGTGAATAGTATCCTTGCTCATCTGCAACCTATTCACTGCATTCTAATGCTCTCTCCTTTCCTGTAACTCTCTTTTGGTACGTGAATAGTATCCCTGCTAATCTGCAACCTATTTACTGCATTCTAGTGCTCTCTCCTCTCCTGTAACTCTCTTTTGGTACGTGAATAGAATTTCTGCTCATCTGTAACCTTTTCACTGCATTCTAGTGCTCTCTCCTCTCCTGTGACTCTCTTCTGGTATGTGAATAGAATCCTTGCTCATCTGCAATCTATTCACTGTATTCTAGTGCTATCTCCTCTCCTGTAACTCTCTTTTGGTATGTGAATAGTATCCCTGCTCATCTGCAACCTATTCACTGCATTCTAGTGCTCTCTCTTTTGTAACTCTCTTTTGGTATGTGAGTAGTATCCCTGCTCATCTGCAACCTATTCACTGCATTCTATTACCCTCTCCTGTAACTCTCTTTTGGTACGTGAATAGTATCCCTGCTCATCTGCAACCTATTCACTGCATTCTAGTGCTCTCTCCTCTCCTCTCCTGAGCAAATTATTTTAGGTTTTAATTTAGTCTTGCGTTTATTGTAATTTTATCCCAATATCTGTTTTCTAATGTTTTGTTAATTGCCATGTGATGTTCAATCCTTATCAATACTTGCTATTATTCTTAGATTTATTGCTGTTATATGCCGTAGCTTCCACCTCCTCAAAATTGTACTGTCCTGTTTATCTTAACTTATCTCACCCTGACCTGGCCAGAGTCTAACTTTCAATTGGTCTTTTAAATCGTCTTTTGACCCAGCTGACTGTCCTGCCTATATATTTAAAGGGACATTCTGGTCAAAATTTAAATGCACATAGATGAATTATATCTTTGAATATAAACATATTTGCAATATACATGTAGTGGCAAAAATGCTTCTAGTAAAAGTGATCACTGTTTTAGTGTTAGTATTTTTCTCTGCACGTGCATGTGAAGCATTGCTAGATATTGTTACTGCACCCACATTTTAAATACTGCAGCTGCTCGGATCATCAGTTGGGCTTTTATCATGCCAACAATTAACAAATTGAGTCATTACCAGATGGTAAAAGCACCTTAGGCTCTCTGAGCAAGTGCTGTGTTTAAAATGCTTGTGCACATTGCATACTTAAATACACTTTTAAAACAGCAATAGCTTTTATTAGAAGCATTTTTGCTAATACATGTATATGACAAAAATGCTCCCATGCGGTTTCCAATTTTGGCTGGAATGTCCCTTTAACACTAGCTTGGGCTGTGCATTGCACTGGGGATCTATTGCCTGGTCAGTATGCATTGTTACAATAGCATATGTTCACATTTTTTAAGTGAACATTTTATAAGTGAGGCATTAAGATAAGAATTATACAAGAATGAAGTGAACATTTATAAGTGAGGCATTAAGATAAGAATTATACAAGAATGAAGTGAACATTTTATAAGTGAGGCATTAAGATAAGAATTATACAAGAATTAAGCGACCATTGTATAATTGAGGCATTAAGATAAGAATTAAACAAGAATTGAATAAGGATTGGACAAGGGGCAAGACACAAGGCAAGTACCTTTTGTATTTTTGTGCTTTAATTATCTCATTGTTTTCTTATGCAAGTGCTGCTGTAATTCTGTCTTTTGTGTGTTTAATTGGCTCCCACTTTTGTAAAAATGCTTAATATATTCATATTCTTTTTTCTACCTCTTGCCTCTATAACAAACTACTTTACTCAATTACTCCTTCTCCCTCACCACCTGCTGTGTTTATTAGCCCATCTCTCTTTAACTCACCTTACTTTTGTACTCATGAACTTTACCTATTCCTAAACACTCTCTCTCCCCCCCTGTACCTCATCCCAAAAACAGTCTCATTACTGCAAATCTGCATCTCACCTCATGTCACTCTCCCTCTTGCTCATACTAGCTGGTGACATCATTGTATACCCCTATCTTTGTAACCAGCACTACGGAATTTGGCTGTGCTATACAAATACATGATAAAAATAATAATCTCCCCTGATCCTTTCCCCTATTAACTTCCTAGCCGTGCACATCCATGTGTACCTTTTCACAGACTCAGAAAACAAAACTCTGGTAACCTCATTCACATTCCTCTTGTATCTAAAGTCACTACCCCTTCACTTGTGCACTCTGGAACACTTGCTCTGTTTGCAACGAGCTCACTTCTATCCATGACCTTTTTATCTCCCACTCCCTCAACCTTCTGGCTCTCACAGAAACTTGGCTCTCTCATTAAGACGCAGCATCCACTGCTGCATTGTCACATGGGGGTCTCCACTTTAGCCATACTCTTAGGTCTGGTAACAGACAAGGAGGTGGTGTGGGTATTTTACTTTCCTCTCGTTGCACCTTTCAACAAATAGTTTAACAATTATGTGTTACCCTGTGCAGGAATTTCTAGAAAACCAATAAGCCAATAGGTAATGGAGAGCCCCTCTCTCCACAAATAAGACAAAATACTAATAAAATAACTTGCTCCAAAAATGAAACAAGATATTTAAGACCTTTGGCGCTGCATGAATTCTGCTGAAATTGGTTAAATAGAAAATTGACAAAGGGCCTTTGTCAAGCTTTGTCAAGCTTTTGACAAAGGCCCTGAATGGGCTGAAATGTGTCGCTACGCCCACTAGACGTTACGTGACACAGCTGACACAGACCGGCTTCTGTGTTGTTCGGAATCCTGAGCGGAGTGGTTCATCTGATACCGGCATTTGCCCTTAAGAAGTATCCGGTTCCACCGCAGTTCTCTAAAGGGATTCACCGCTACTGCACAAAACAAAATACGGTGTAAGTAAAATTGAACACCTTAATTTTGGTTCTCTGTTTGTTTTTTGATTTGGATCCATTTTCATTCCAGCTGCTTTCCAGCTACAATTTGGTGCTCAAGAATTCAGCTGTTGAAGGGGATTTCGTAAAACTTCCGTTCTGGACTAAACCAACAATATTAACCCTTGAGGGCCTATGAATTGTTTTGAATTAATTTTTACTTTGTTGTATGAATTTGTATTTTTATTTTCATTTTTTTGTTTTAGTAATTGATACTACACACACATTTTTTATCTGTTTGTTTCTATTTGCTGATCAGCATTTTTTATTTTCTTTTTTTTTTCTTTTTCTTGTTTTCATATTTATTAATAAATGTAATATTTGTTCATTTCTAAATATTTGCTTATTTATTATCATTGAGACCAAAAGTTCTTCACTTTATGCTCTTTGACACAAGTCATATCATATCTTATTCAATTTTCTAATTCACCAATTTTAGCAGCATTTCATGCAGCGCCAAAGGTCTTAAATAACTTGGAGCAAGTTATTTTATTAACCTTTCAACAAATACAGACCATCTCTTCACTTACATTTCCCTCAAACGAAACCCTCATGATTCACTTATTCTCTCCCCTCTCTATACGTGTTGCAGTAATATACTGCCCCCTGACTCCTCAACTCAATTTCTATATCACTTTGCTGCCTGGCTACTTTATTTCCTTTCCTCAGACACTCCTGTCCTCATTCTTGGTGACTTCAACATCCCTATTGACAATCCCACTGCCTCATCTGCAAAACAACTTCTGCAACTCACTTTCTCTTTTGGTCTATCACAATGGACTGAATCTCCCACTCACAAAGATGGTCACTCCCTTGATATGATCTTTAGCTATCGATGCACTATTTCAAACTTCACAAACTCCCCTTTTCCCTCTTTCTGACCATCATCTCCTCCCTTGAAACATCTAATTTCTCCCTACAACTCTCCCTCCTTCTACCCCTCACACCAAACTTCACAGAAGCATTATGTCATTAGATCAGCAACAGTTTGCTAGTTCTCTCGAACCTCTCCTCTCATCCATCTCCTTCTTTTGCCCTGACCACTATAATTCCACCCTTACATCAGTCCTTGACAATCTGGCCCCTCCTACCATAGCTCGGAAATCACACACTCACCCTCAGCCCTGGCATACTGCTCTGACACGGTACCTACGCAGATGTTCCTGTACTGCTGAGCAGCACTGGAGTAAATTTTGAAATTCAGCTGACTTTCTTCACTACAAGTTCATCTTGAACTCCTCCTACTCTGCCCTTAATCTTTATAAGAAACACTACTTCTCTACTCTTATCTCCACTCTTTCTTCAAACCCAAAACGTCAGTTCTCCACTTTCAACACTCTTCTCCGCCCATCCCTACATCCTAATACAACTTCTCTGTTAGCTCAAGATTTTGCCAGCCACTTCAATAACAAAATCTATTCCATCAGAAACAAAATCAGTTCTCAGCATGCTTCCAGCCTCTCACCCCTTTGAAAGCTTGCAATTGACCAAAACCCACATAACCATATATTTAGCTCTTTAGCCCCTGTTACTGAGGAAGAAGTTTCTGCACTTACACTGCGCTCTCACCTCACTACCTGTCCCCTCGACCCCATCTCCTTACAGCTACTCCCCTCCCTCTCTTCTACCCTTACCCCTATACTCACACACATTTTCATCCTCTCCCTCAGCATTGATATATTTCCCTTATCTCTAAAACATGCACTGGTCACACCTATCATCAAAAAACCTCTCGATCCAACATCCCTATCCAACTACTGCCCTATTACCCTACTCCCTCTTGCTGCAAAACTTTTTGAAAATCTAGTACATGCATACCTATCCCATTCCCTTACATTACACTCCCTCCTTGATCCACTGCAATCTGGGTTTCACCACCCCTTCACTCAACAGAGACAGCAATTGTTAAGGTTACCAATGACCTTCTTACAGCAAAATCCAAAGGCCACTTTTCTCTACTTATCCTCCTTGATCTGTCTGCAGCCTTTGATACTGTTAACCACCCTCTTTTGCTCCAAACCCTCCAATCCTTTAGCATTTGGGACACAACCCTCTTGTGGTTCTCTTCCTACCTGTCTAACTTTAGTTTAGCCTTCTCTGAGGCTTCCTCTGCCCCATTATAACTTTCTGTTGGGGTACCGCAAGGCTCTGTCCTCTTTCCCCTTCTCTTCTCAATCTACATGTCATCATCAGGTTCCCAAATAAAGTCCCACGGGTTTCAATATTATTTGTATGCCGACGACACTCAAATCTACATCTGTGCTCCAGACCTATCTCCTTCCTTGCTAACCCGTGTCACTAACTGTCTTTCTCACATCTCTTCCTGATTGTCCTCTCACTACCTTAAGCTAAATCTCTCCAAAACTGAGCTCCTTATTTTCCCCCCTTCTTCTAAAATCTCCACCCCCATCTCTCTAACTGTAGACAACTCCGTCATTACCCCTACCCTGCATGCCCGATGTCTTGGGGTCACACTTGACTCAGATCTTTATTTCACTCCTCACATTCAGGCCTTGGCTAAATCCTGCCACTTCCACCTTAAAAACATCTTTAAAATGAGACATTTCCTTACACAAGACACAACTAAGATCTTAATCCACTCTCTCATCCTTTCCCGCCTTGACTATTGCAACTCCGTCCTCTCGGGTCTCCCTAGCTGCCGTCTAGCTCCTTTACAATCCATAATGAATGCCTCCGCCAGGCTCATCTTCCTTAAACGTCGCTCTTCATCTGCTGCACCTCTCTGCCAATCCCTTCACTGGCTTCCTCTGCCTCCAGGATTAGACACAAAATTCTGACTCTGACATACAAAGCCCTCAACTGCACTGCTCCCCTCTATATCTCCGACCTTGTCTCCAGATACTCTCCCTCCGGTCCCCTTTGCTCTGCTCACGACCTCCTCCTCATCTTCTCTCTTGTTACCTCCTCACATTCCCATTTACAGGACTTCTCCAGACTGGCTCCCATCTTGTGGAACCCTCTGCTTCGCTTCACAAGACTCTCCCCTAGTTTTGAAAGTATCAAGCACTCCCTAAAGACTCGTCTGTTCAGGGATGCATAAAACCTACCCTAACCTTTCCTATACCAGTTCCTCTCCTCCATTGCTATCCGGCATGAACCTCCTTAGAATGTAAGCATAAGAGCCCAACTGCTTGCAGATTACCTTCACAAGAACTGACTACAACAGTGTGACTCTAGGCAGGTCCCTCTACGCATTTGATCCCAATAATTATAGGCAGTGCCTATGTTTATAGCGCTGCAGAATCTGTTGTCAGATTTTGCAACAGATTCTAATAATAATAAAAAATAATAATAAAAAAGACAGGCAAAGGGCTTTAACATAGAGATAGATACATATATATCTCTAAAGATATGTATGTATATACACACATATAAACATTATATATATATATATATATATATATATATATATATATATATATATATATATATATATATATATATATATATAGAATACCCAAAGGAGGAGACCCAGTGTTTACAGCTTTCCATAGCCAATGTAAGGGGCTGCTGAATGTTTAGACGCTCTAAGGGGAATAAATGCCTATAAAGATTTAATGTAGCCCTACATATGAGGAATGCTCCTAAAAGGGTGTTCAAAAAATATTTTTCATACTGATCGGAACAAATGTAAGATTAAAGGTAACGAGGGTATTTACTTTAGAATTAACCCCCGGATGTGGCAGAGGTGTCACAATGAAAATCCACCAATTACCAAGCAGCTTGTTCACACACCCCCTCCACGCATACGGTGGGAGACTTTAAAACAGTTCTCACTATCCAGATTCAACATTGCCTCTGATGAAGAAGTTATTTTTAATTTTGAAACGCGTCAGGCTGTTTCTATAGTGTTGAATCTGGCTGCTTGATTTTATTCAGCGTGTTCCCATAACGCTGTTAACTGAATTAGTTTTTATATTGGACTAGAAAGTATTGGAACGTTTTTATACATTTTTTACTGCATTTTTAACATTGTGATTCTTGGTAACGGATTGTGAGCTGGAACCCTGCATTCTCATTCCATGTACTATATGCGCTATTGATACCTCATAGAGATTGAGGTCACGTTTGTGAGTACCTTGTCTTTGTGGCTAATAAATACTCCTTTATTTGAAACAATATTATGCTATGTGCGATTTGTTTCTCTTATTTCACATATCATCGGAGACTCCAAAAAGAAAGCCGACACTGTGATTGAGTTAAAGACTGGCGAATCAACACCCACAAGCTGAAGCAGCTGCCCGGAGATTGATACAGCGGGTTACGTGTAACAACACCCACTTCTTACCTCATAGGATTGAGGGTTGTCGATGTAAGTAGGCTGTGAGCCCAAACGAGGATTTCTTTCTAATTGTGTATATACCCTGATAAGAAGTGTCTAGTTTACGATAAAGAATTATATTGCTTAATCCTACGGACTTACATCTGCGGGAGTCACATGCTTCATACCTTACCGGTTTAATGTTGTGAGCTTTTTCGTGCTAAATCCAATAAGGACTGACAAGTGTAGATCACTGTGACTCCCTTAGTCTTCCTAATCTTGTCACGGCATATATATATATATATAAATACTGTGGATTTATTTTCTGATGAAATTTGTCCAAATAGGTATTTAATAGTTTTATTCTTTTGTGTATCTTTTCTTAGGCAATTCTGAGTTTCTTCCACTATACAGTATATCAGTGTGGTGGGTACACCAGTACTCATATACGTCTCAGGGTCAATAAGTTATTATACTGCACATTTTTGATTTACACACATTACATGTAATTATTCTAACCATAAGTCAAATAGGGGATTAGCGCTGTGCAGTGCACCATTTCTTTTTGTTTTATATATATATATATATATATATATATATATATGTATAAACACACACAATGCCTTGCAAAAGTATTTACTCCCCTTGGCATTTTTCGTGTTTTGTTGCCTCACAACCTGGAATTAACATGGATTGTTTGAGGATTTTCATCATTTAATTTACAGAACATGCCCACAACTTTGAAGATGTTTTTTTTTATTGTGAAGCAAACAACAAATAGGACAAAATAACAGAAAAAGTCAATATTTTGTAGAGCCACCTTTTGCGGCAATCACACCTCCAAGTCGCTTTGGGTAAGTCTCTATGAGCTTGCCATATTTTACCACTGGGATTTTTGCCCCTTCCTCCTTGAAATCTGCTCCAGCTCCTTCAAGTTGGATGGTTTGTGCTTGTGAACAGCAATCTTTAAGTCTGACCACAGATTTTCCATTGGATTGAGGTCTGGGCTTTGACTAGGCCATTCCATCACATTTAAATGTTTTCCCTTAAACCACTCAAGTGTTTATTTAGCAGTGTGTTTGGGGTCATTGTCCTGGTGGAAGGTGAACCTCCGTCCTAGCCTCAAATCACGCACAGAGTGGTACAGGTTTTGCTCAAGAATATCCCTGTATTTAGCACCATCCATCTTTCCCTCAACTCTGACCAGTTTCCCAGACCCGGCTGCTGAAAAACATCCCCACAGCATGATGCTGCCACCACCATGTTTCACTGTGGGGATGGTGTTCTTTGGGTGATTTGATGTGTTGGGTTTGCGCCAGACATAGCGTTTTCTTTGATGAAAAGTTCAATTTTAGTCTCATCAGACCAGAGCACCTTCCTCCATACATTTTGGGAGTCTCCCACATGCCTTTTTCGCAAACTCAAAACGTGTCATTTTTTTTTTCTCTGAAAGTAATGGCTTTCTTCTGCCATAAAGCCCAATTCTATGGAGTGTATGGCTTATTGTCGTCCTATGTACAGATACTCCAGTCTCTGCTGTGGAACTCTGCAGCTCCTCCATGGTTACCCTAGGTCTCTGTGCTGCCTCTCTGATTAATGCCCTCCTTGCCCGGTCCGTGAGTTTTGGTGGGTGGCCGTCTCTTGGCAGGTTTGCTGTTGTGCCATGTTCTTTCCATTTGGTTATGATAGATTTGATGGTGCTCCTGGGGATAATCAAAGATTTGGATATTTTTTTATAACCTAACCCTGACTTGTACTTCTCAACAACATTGTCCCTTACTTGTTTGGAAAGTTCCTTGGTCTTCATGGCAGTGTTTGGTTAGTGGTGCCTCTTGCTTAGGTGTTGCAGCCTCTGGGGCCTTTTAAAAAAGGTGTGTATATGTAATGACAGATCATGTGACACTTAGATTGCACTGGTAGTGCACACAGGTGGACATCATTTCACTAATTATGTGACTTCTGAAGGTAGTTGGTTGCACCAGAGCTTTTTATGGGCTTCATAACAAAGGGGGTGAATACATACGCACATGCCAATTTTCTATTTTCTATTTCTAAAAAATAGTTTTATGTATATATTTTTCTCATTTCACTCCACCAGCTTAGACTATTGTGTTCTGGTCCATCACATGAAATTCAGATTAATAAAACTTTGAACTTAAGGCTGTAATGTAACAAAATAGGTAAAAAGGGGGTGAATACTTTTGCAAGGCATTGTATATATAAATCAGAAAAAGAAGGGATTACACTGGACTTCGGATCATAAGACAGTACTAGCCAACTGACTTGTTCGCACTTCTCACAGTTGTGAACAGGGTTAAAAACTAGAAAGAACAAGGGTAGTCAGTGGCGCCTGAGGCTGGCTGTCAGTGATAAAAGTAAATCCATGTGAGTAAAATTTCAAAATTTCAAAAAACAAAGGGCTCAATGTATCAAGAGTTAAAATATCTGCCGGAATAGTACAAGCTCTTGGTGAACAAAATCAGCACAGATCCTTAAGGTGATATCCTCATATCCTAAAGTATACTAAGCTTATTGAATGAAGACTGAGGCCCAATAATTTATAACATTCATAAAAATGAGGAATTTAATGAAGTGAATTGGTTATAAATACACTGGTGTCAATCGACATAAATGCATGTAAACAATTATATTAAAAATTGCAATAAAAGAGAATGCGAAAATATACGAACTCAAGAGAGTGAAAAAGTTCACCACAATAGACACTGTATCAGCGTATGAGATTATATCAGCCTATGAAATGTTCAACTTGTAGAGCTGTCAAAATAAATAGCAACAATGTTAACTTGATAGTTGTATATCTTCACAATTTAAATTTAAATTCATTATCATTGGAGGATATTTTGCTCTTCTTCTGTCAATATTGCCATATGAAACCTATGCCACATTTTTAAATTTAAATTGTGAAGATATACAACTATCAAGTTAACATTGTTGCTATTTATTTGACAGCTCTACAAGTTGAACATTTCATAGGCTGATACAATCTCATACGCTGATACAGTGTCTATTGTGGTGAACTTTTTCACTCTCTTGAGTTCGTATATTTTTGCATTCTCTTTTATTGCAATTTTTAATACAATTGTTTACATGCATTTATGTCAATTGACACCGGTGTATTTATAACCAATTCCTTTATTAAATTCCTAATTTTTATGAATGTTATAAATTATTGGGCCTCAGTCTTCATTCAATAAGCTTAGTATACTTTAGAATATGAGGATATCACCTTAAGGATCTGTGCTGATTTTTGTTCACCAAGAGCTTGTACTATTCCGGCAGATATTTTAACTCTTGATACATTGAGCCCTTTGTTTTTTGAAATTTTGAAATTTTACTCAAATGGTTTTACTTTTATCACTGACAGCCAGCCTTAGGCGTCACTGACTACCCTTGTTCTTTCTATATATAAATCAGTCCAACTTTTTTGCATAGGAAATTAGCACATATAGGCAAGGTCCCCGCTTGCTTTTCTCCAGTAAAACTCCATGTACATTGTTACCAATGCACAAGAGGATTCTGGGTAAGATATGCAAATTAGATTCCCAGATTTTTTCCTTAAAATACTGTTTTAACACAGCGATCCCTTAATAGGGTGATTGCAGCAATACAGAAACCACTGCTAGACAGCCTGTTTCATTCTTTTTAGAACTCATCAGTAGCAGATAGATTTGAGATTGCTGCTTAGGTAAAGCTTATTTCAGGGTTAAATAAAAATTCATTAAAAATATGGTGGAGATAAAAGTCCTCCATGTCTCAAAAGTAAATCAATACAAAATTTTTGCATAGGAAATTAGCACATCGCTCTGCGTCGGATTAAGATCAAGGGAGCGTATATTACGTCACAAATTTCAATATTTGGAGATCTTGACACTTTGATAACTACGGCGGATCAATCTCGCGACAAATATGACGTGGGATTCAATTGTATTTTCAGTTGACGCTTTGATAAATATACCCCAATGTATTTTAAAATTGATATTCCTTTATATGTGTATATATATATATATATATATATATATCTATATCTATAATATATATATATACATATATATACCTGTGCGTGTGTAAATATATATATATATATATATATGTATATTTATTTTTTTTGAGCAATGGTGAACACTCTCACTTAATAGCACAACTGCCAGGTTGCTAGTACAAAATATACGTATAGTGTAACAAAAAACTTGCACTCGCTGGTCCTTTTGAAACAAACTCTTTTACTGTGAAAAGTAGTGATGTTTCAGGGACAAAGTATCGGGTCTGAGGAAGGGGATACTTTGTCCCCAAAACGTCCCTACTTTTCACAGTAAAAGAGTTTGTTTAAAAAGGACCAGCGAGTGCAAGTTTTTTGTTACACTATATATATATATATATATATATATATATATATATATATATATGTATATTTCTACATAAATATAATCAAATATATATGTAATATATATATATATATTTATATATATATATAGGTATAAATATATATACACGTGGCCCTCGTTTTACAACGGTTCAATTTACACCGTTTCAGAATAACAACCTTTTTTTCCAGTCATGTGACTGCTATTGAAAAGCAGTGCATTTATTAAAATAGCCAGTAGGTGGAACTGTCCGCTTGTGTTGCAGCAAAGCCAAGCAAGCTGAAATTATTCAGTTTAACCAGACCTGAACTACCAAGCAGATTTCAAAGGAACAAGATCTTCCTGTCTATAAATCAGTCCATATTGGAATGCATAGAAAGAACGGTTTGCAGAAAAATGCAAGTGAAGTCTGTGTTGTGTGATTATTTTATTAGGTTTATAATGCTGTTTAGCAAATGTTTTTGTTCATTTAACTTAGTTTAATTATATATTCTGTGTTGTGTGATTATTTTATTAGGTTTATAATGCTGTTTAGCATTTAAAGTCTTCATTTCAAAGCTTTAAAAATAAATGTATTAGATGTTACTTTTGACAATTTTGAGAGGGGCCAGGAACCGATCTCCCTCACTTCCCATTGACTTACATTATAAACTGGGTTTCAATTTACAACGGTTTCGATTTACAACCATTCCTTCTGGAACCTAACCCTGGTGTAAACTGAGGGCTACCTGTATATATGTGTTGTATGCAAAAGTTTAGGCACCCCTAAGAATTTCCATGATTTTCATTTATAAATAATTGGGTGTTTGGATCAGCAATTTCATTTTGATCTATCAAATAACTGAAGGACACAGTAATATTTCAGTAGTGAAATTAGGTTTATTAGATTAACAGAAAATGTTCAATATGCATCAAAACAAAATTAGACAGGTGCATAAATTTGGGCACCCCAACAGAAATATTGCAATAATATTTAGTAGAGCCTCCTTTAGCAGAAATAACATCCTCTAGATGCTTCCTATAGCCTGTAATGAGTGTCTGGATTCTGGATGAAGGTACTTTGGACCATTCCTCCTTGCAAAACATCTCCAGTACAGTTAGGTTTGATGATTGCTGAGCATAGACAGCCCTCTTCAAATCACCCCACAGATTTTCAATGATATTCAGGTCTGAGGACTGGGATTGCCATTCCAGATCACTGTACTGGTTCCGCGGCATAAATGGCAGAGTAGATTTTGAGCAGTGTTTTGGGTCGTTGTCTTGTTGAAATATCCAGCTAAGGCGTAACTTCAACTTTGTGACTGATTCCTCAACATTATTCTCAAGTATCTGCTGATATTGAGTGGAATCCATGTGACCCTAAACTTTAACAAGATTCCCAGTACCGGCACTGGCCCCACAGCCCCACAGCCCCACAGCATAATGGAACATCCACCAAATTTTACTGTGGCTAGCAAATGTTTGTCTTGGATCGCTGTGTTCTTTTGCTGCCATTCATAACGCCCCTTGTTATGACCAAATAACTCAATCTTTGTTTCATCAGTCCACATCACCTTCTTCCAAAATGAAGCTGCCTTGTCCAAATGTGCGTTTGCATACCTCAAGCGACTCTGTTTGTGGTGTGTGTGCAGAAAAGACTTCTTCCGCATAACTCTCCCATACGCTGAATTGTTGAATGATGCACAGTGACACCATCTGCAGCAAGATAATGTTGTAGGTCTTTGGAGGTGGTCTGTGGGCTGTTTTTGACCATTCTCACCATCCTTTGCCTTTACCTCTCCGACATTTTACTTCTGGCCTTGACAAGAGCTGTGCCTGTGGTCTTCCATTTCCTCACTATGTTCCTCACAATGGACACTGACAGCTTTATTCTCTGTAATAGCTTTTTGTAGCCTTCCCCTAAACCATAATGTTGAACAATCTTTGTTTTTAGGTAATTTGAAAGTTGTTTTGAGGCCTCCATGTTGCCACTCTTCAGAGGAGAGTCAAAGAGAACAACAACTTGCAATTGGCCACCTTAAATACCTTTTCTCATGATTAGATGCACCTGTCTATGAAGTTCAAGGCTTAATGAGCTCACCAAATAAATGGTGTGTTCCAATTAATCAGTGCTAGGTAGTTACAGGTATTCAAATCAACAAAATGACAACGGTGCCCAAATTTATGCACCTGTCTAATTTCGTTTTGATGCATATTGCACATTTTCTGTTAATCCAATTAACCTAATTTCACTACTGAAATATTACTGTGTCCTTCAGTTAATTGATAGATCAAAATGAAATTGCTGATCCAAACACCCAATTATTTATAAATGAAAATCATGGAAATTGTCAGGGGTGCCTAAACTTTTGCATACGACTGTATATAGGTGTGTGTGTGTATATATATATATATATATATATATATATATACACTGTATTTATAGGAATAGATATATATTGTATCAAAATACTATCAGATATATGTAGAAATATGTATTTATGAATAAATAGAAAATGTTCTGCTATTTGAAGAACATAGGAATGTGAATTATTCATATTTTTATGTTGGGTTAGCGCACTTGAGAATATGCAATCGGGTTTGCGGGCGAGTAGGCGAGTAGGGTGTTAGGTATTGCCCCCACTTGTTTTGCTCCATTGACTTCTATGGGGTATACGTGAATGTGTGTGATATTCGAAGTTTGGCTTTTTACGTGCTTTGGGTTAGCATTATTCTGAAAGTTTTTTACTATCAACTTGTAATACGAGCACTACCCAACGCGAACAAAAGCCTTCCTTCTAGCGGAGTAAGGGTGCAACCGGGACCATTAAATACTGCTCCACTTGTAATCTGACCCGTCCCTTATTCAATTTTACCCAGCCCTTTACAAGCTTGCTATATATATACACTGCAGTTTCAAAATCGAAATCGTGATATCATATTTTCAACTTTTGCAATCACCTGATTCCCGATCAATCTTAAAGGGACAGTACACTGTAAAATTGTTTTTCCATTAATGTATTTTCAGTGACTTATTATACCAGCTGCAGAGTATAAAATGTATGAGAAATTGCATTTTTAGGTTTATTTGTGTATATGAAGTAGCTGGTTTTGTGCTTTTAAACCACAGCCTATTACAATGCGTTGAAAATAAAGGTAATATCAGATCTCATTATGTTATAACTTTGTGTACACAGACTTGCTTCTTATCTTATATTTGTCTGGAACACCAAACCTCAATACATAGAGAGAATAATAGAAAATGATCATTTTATTACTTAAAGGGCCATAATACCCAAATGTTTAAACACTTGAAAGTGATGCAGCATAGCTGTAAAAAGCTGACTAGAAAATATCTCCTGAACATCTCTATGTAAAAAAGAAAGATATTTTACCTCAAAAGTTCCTCAGTAGCCACCTCCCATTGTAAAGGATTTCTAAGCAGCATTTTAGTGTGTCTGTCCTGGGACAGCTGAAAGGATGAGCCTCGTGAACTCTCATATTATTTCACCAATCAGGTAAAGGAAGCTTACTATGAAATCTCATGAGAGTTAAGTCAAATCTCATGAGATCACAGTAAGAGTTCATGACCTCAGCACTGCTGATGCTGATTGGCTGCTGTTCATTTCTTCATTTTTTATTTTATTTTTACCTGCAGCTGAGCAGCAGTTGAGTATAACTTTTTACACAGAACTTACTCTGCTGAGCTGAGGAGATTGTGAGGTAAAATATCTTCCTTTTTTACATAGAGATGCTCAGGTGATATTTTCCTGTCAGCTTTTTACAGTTATACTGCATCAGTTTCAAGTGATTTAGCATATGAGTATTATGTCCCTTTAACTATATTGCACCCCACTGAGAGTGTAACTTCTTCTGCTGGCTGTGTTTACTTAGGCTATTCAATAGCATATACTCCAGTATTGAAACTTTCAGTATAGGTGGCTATACCACAGGCTAAATCAGCTATTTTAAATGCTGAAATAGCAGTAAAGGAGCTACTTGTAAACAATTTAATACACTCTAGCAGGTAAAACGGATCATTGGGAATAATTTAAAGGGGAGAAAATGTAGACTTTTTTTTACCTTTCTTTTTTTTTCTTATCTGAGGACCTTTGGATCGAAATGCTATATGCAGTGCAGTAGGTGCTGCTCTGTTTAGCCTATGAGATAGATGATTAACTGTACAGCTCATCTATTTACATCAACGAGCACCCAAGGGGGTACAAATACACCTTTTAGAAAATATACTTGGCATTTCATTTACAGTACTGCAAGCATTACAATTTCACTACTGCAAGACTTTTAAGGAATTGCAGAAATATATTATACTCACTCTCATTTAAACTAGATTTCTCTTTAATTTGTATTTTCATTTGATAATAAACAAATCACAAGTCTCTCTACTTTATTCTCACATTTGACTTTTTTAAATCTACTATGAATAGTATGTAATATGGAATACACCAGTAAACCAAAATGAATGCAATAAAATATACAATGTAATGTTCAATAGAACACTTTGACCTAGAAGTATCTTCTGAACAATGTGTGGCCTCTTTAACTGTAAAGCAGATGGCAATTTATAGTATCTTGAAAAATCTGTAATTATTAAAAGAAAAAGGCAGCTGGGTACCTTTTGAATTATTCAGTTCAATCTATCAACTGTTTAAAATTGCACATACTACACACAGTGCATCCAATTCCAGCAACAGGTTCTCTAACTTCAATATAATACAGAACCTATACACTTTCTACATTTTAGGAACAGGTTCTTAAAGGGATACTAAACCCAAATTTTTCATGATTCAGATAGAGCAAGACATTTTAAGCAACTTTCTAATTTACTCCTATTATCAATTTTTCTTAATTATCTTTTTATCTTTATTTGAAAGAAGAGCCAGACCATTTTAGGTTCAGCACTCTGGATAGAGCTTGCTTATTGGCTACATTTAGCCACCAATCAGCAAGCGTAACCCAGGTGCTGAACCAAAAATGGGCCGGCTCCTAAGCTTTACATTCCTGCTTTTCCAAAAAAGATACCAAGGGAACAAAGTCAAATCTATTATAGGGGTAAAATAGAAAGTTGCTTAAAATGGCATGCTCTATCTGAATCATTAAAGACATTTTTTGTTTTGTTTCGTATCCCTTTAAGAACTGGCAAGAACAGACTGAATCCCACCCAGTACATCTCCAGAAACAATACAAACAAATTAGGGTGTTGACTCCTAATCAACATTTATTTGGGCTGAAATTCTACCTGCATTTGCTAGACTGCTAGCTAATTGTTTTTAAGAAACCAGTACTCTTCAACCTAAGATTGTGTCCATATTTGTATCCCATTTTTTATACACATATTGCTTAAATATAAGTTGACTGAGTTTATGATGATCTGCAACTAATAAACAAAATATTGTAACAGTTTTAATAACTTTTTTAATATGTATATTTCTTTTTAAATGATCTACTATTTCAATTTACAGCAGTAAATTATCAGTCTTTGTACCATAATCTTGAATATTTTCAGCATTCCTCATCTATGGATTTCTATTTAACATCTAGCTTTTTGTTTTTAATTGCTATTTCAGACATAATATGTCGTCTTCCACATACAAATGATGACCAGTTCAAGTCATGTGAAGGACTAACAAATTGCAGATAATCTGGCTATTCTAGCTACTTGTGATAACCTTGCCTGATAGCTCAAAACTGATTCACTGTGATTCTAAGTTAAGGAATTGCTTTATGAGTATAACGTTTTGGTAAAAAGCAAACAACAACATATGTTTAAAGAAATCTGCATAAATACTTGTTGCATATTTGTAAACATTTTAAAAAACTACTCAATTGAAATATGTCCTATAATATTTGTATTTACAGTCTTAAATAGTGATGTCGCGAATAGTTCGCCAGCGAATAGTTCCCGGCGAACATAGCATGTTCGCGTTCGCCGCGGCAGGCGAACATATGCAATGTTCGATCCGCCTCCTAGTCGTCATCATTGAGTAAATCTTTGACCCTGTACCGCACAGTCAGCAGACACATTCAAGCCAATCAGCAGCAGACCCTCCTCCCAGACCCTCCTACCTCCTGGACAGCATCCATTTTAGATTTATTCGGAAGCTGCATTCTTAGTGAGAGGAGGGACAGTGTAGCTGCTGCTGATTTAATAGGGAAATCAATAGCTAGAAGCTAGGCTAGTGTATTCAGTGTCCACTACAGTCCTAAAGGACTCATCTGATCTCTGCTGTAAGGACAGCACCCCAAAAAGCCCTTTTTAGGGCTAGAACATGTGTAATCTAATTGCAGTTGCCTGCCTGCCAGCGTGTGTGTCAGGCTCACAGCGTATACTGTGCCCACTTGCCCAGTGCCACCACTCATATCTGGTGTGGCAAGTGGTGGGGGTTGGTCTGTGGGGGGGGGGGGAAGCTACACTACAGAAAAAAAAAATAAAAACAGAAAAAACTACTTTTTTTGCAAACTGGGTACTGGCAGACAGCTGCCAGTACCCAAGATTGCCGCCAATAAGGAAGATGGGGAGGGTTAGAGAGCTGTTTTGGGGGGGGGATCAGGGAGGTTGGGGGCTAAGGGGGGATGCTATACCACAGCATATGTAAATATACTAAAAAAAATGAAAAAACCATTTATTTTAGTACTGGCAGACTTTCTGCCAGTACTTAAGATGGCGGGGACAATTGTGGGGTGGGGGAGGGAAGGGAGCTGTTTGGGAGGGATCAGGGGGTCTGATGTGTCAGGTGGGAGGCTGATCTCTACACTAAAGCTAAAAATATCCCTGCAAGCTCCCTACAAACTACCTAATTAACCCCTTCACTGCTAGCCATAATACACGTGTGATGCGCAGCAGCATTTAGCGGCCTTCTAATTACCAGAAAGAAATGCCGAAGTCATATATGTCTGCTATTTCTGAACAAAGGGGATCCCAGAGAAGCATTTACAACCATTTGTGCCATAATTGCACAAGCTGTTTGTAAATAATTTCAGTGAGAAACCTAAAATTGTGAAAAAATGTAAGTTTTTTTTAAATTTGATCGCATTTGGCGGTGAAATGGTGGCATTAAATATACCAAAATGGGCCTAGATCAATACTTTGGGTTGTCTACTACACTACACTTAAGGTAAAATTAACTCTACAAGCTCCCTACATGCTCCCTAATTAGCCCCTTCACTGCTGGGCATAAAACACGTGTTGTGCGCAGTGGCATTTAGCAGCCTTCTAATTACCAAAAAGCAACGGCAAAGCCATATAAGTCTGCTATTTCTGAACAAAAGGGATCCCAGAGAAGCATTTACAACCATTTATACCATAATTGCATAAGTTGTTTGTAAATAATTTCTGTGAGAAACCAAAAGTTTGTGAAAAAGTGAATTTTTTTTTTTTATTTGATCGCATTTGGCGGTGAAATGGTGGCATGAAATATACCAAAATGGGCCTAGATCAATACTTTGGGTTGTCTACTACACTACACTTAAGCTAAAATTAACTCTACAAGCTCCCTACATGCTCCCTAATTAACCCCTTCACTGCTGGGCATAAAACACGTGTGGTGCGCAGTGGCATTTAGCAGCATTCTAATTACCAAAAAGCAACGCCAAAGCCATATAAGTCTGCTATTTCTGAACAAAGGGGATCCCAGAGAAGCATTTACAACCATTTATGCCATAATTGCATAAGTTGTTTGTAAATAATTTCTGTGAGAAACCAAAAGTTTGTGAAAAAGTGAACAATTTTTTTTTATTTGATCGCATTTGGCGGTGAAATGGTGGCATGAAATATACCAAAATGGGCCTAGATCAATACTTTTGGTTGTCTACTACACTACACTCAAGCTAAAATTAACTCTTCAAGCTCCCTACATGCTCCCTAATTAACCCCTTCACTGCTGGGCATAAAACACGTGTGGTGCTCAGTGGCATTTAGCAGCCTTCTAATTACCAAAAAGCAACGCCAAAGCCATATAAGTCTGCTATTTCTGAACAAATGGGATCCCAGAGTAGCATTTACAACCATTTATGCCATAATTGCATAAGTTATTTGTAAATAATTTCGGTGAGAAATCTAAAGTTTGTGAAAAAGTGAACAATTTTTTTTTTATTTGATCGCATTTGGCGGTGAAATGGTGGCATGAAATATACCAAAATGGGCCTAGATCAATACTTTGGGATGTCTTCTAAAAAAAAATATTTACATATCAAGGGATATTCAGGTATTCCTGACAGATATCAGGGTTCCAATGTAACTAGTGCTCATTTTGAAAAAAAGTGGTTTTGAAATAGCAAAGTGCTTCTTGTATTTATTTCCATATAACTTGCAAAAAAAGCAAAGAACATGTAAACATTGGGTATTTCAAAACTCAGGACAAAATTTAGAAACTATTTAGATGTTGTACCCGCTGCTGGAGTTGTCACTGTGAAGTGGGCGTAACCCTTACACTACCTGATCGATACAACATCATACCTGATGTTTTAAAGCACGTTATTCCAAACAATTTAGGAATGTTAGGTGATTTATGCCCTTTATGGATTAAAACCAGACTCTGCATCAACTATGTAATTTTTCATGGGAGTTTTGCCATGGATCCCCCTCCGGCATGCCACAGTCCAGGTGTTAGTCCCCTTGAAACAAATTTTCCATCACTATTGTGGCCAGAAAGAGTCCCTGTGGGTTTTAAAATTTGCCTGCCTATTGAAGTCTATGGAGGTTCGCCCGGTTCGCCCGTTCACAAATTTTTGCGGAAGTTTGTGTTTGCCGTTCGCGAACCCAAATTATTATGTTTGCAACATCACTAGTCTTAAACCTTATATGGTGTTTGCTAAATATTTTGTATAACTAGCATTTATTTTTAGATATTATTTACCTGTAAATGTTCCGTTAAATAACTGATGTTTGCGACTTTTGTTGGTAAATGAATGCTGAGTTTGCTAAACATCCAACATTTGTTTTTTTTGCAAATTATTGTGCTTATCTTACACTAAATGTAGCATTAGAATAACAATAAATGTGATCTATTGTGTTTAAATAGTGACAAAGCATACATCAGAACAAACTTATTGATCTTGAAGACACCACCATTTATCAATATATTCAATATCCTAGTTCGGAATAATATTGCACAGAATTGTTGATGGAATCAGCAAAAGTGGTTTTCCCAAATGATTTCCTCAAGCAAACACAATTAATGACAACAGTGTAATACTTTTACAGTCATAACCAATTACTCACATTCTGCAGAGCTATTCCAGGTGCTACGGTGTTTAGCTGGGTAAGTGCCATCGGTATACTTATAAAACAATAAAAGACATTAAATGTAATTTAGGAACAAAAGGAAGGTGGCTGCATTCTACATCTTCTTTTAGCATAACATCAAAAAATCATAGAATAACAAAAAATATTTCATGATTTACTTCTATTATCAAACTTTCTTTGTTTTCTTGTTATCCTTTGTTAAAAGGTGAAGGTCTCCTAGGCAGAAACAATGTTGCAAGGGAGCTGGTTCAAGCTTTACAGATTCAGTTATATCTAAATACAGTATAAGAAATAATGTATTTTCTGTTGTCGCAGTCTTGTTTTAAGAACATGACACAAAATCCATTTAATAGAAAATCAAAGCAAAAGGGTTGAATATCTAAATCCAATTTGATTGTTAAATGACTGTTTTTCTATTTTGGAATGTTCTTAAAATCCGATCCAACAAGATCCACCCTCTTGCAACATTGTATCTGCTGAGGAAACCTTTAAATGAGATTGCTCCTTTGTGCCAAGGCTTTTATAGAAGATGCGCCTCATGCATGTTAAGTCCAAACACTGTCATAACAATTGCCTAGATTACGAGTTTTGCGCTAAACAGGGTGCAAAACTAACGCCACAAAAATTGCGTTATTTCACTCTCCATAGCGCTGCCATTACGAGTTACTGAAAAGCCTTCTTGTGCAGGTGATATGGTTAAGCTCCATACCACACAAAATCCAAGGACTAATTTGACGTGCTTGTGCACGCTTTCCCCCATAGACATCAATGGGTAGAGAGTGTTAGAAAAAAACCCTAATATTTCCCCCATAGACATCAATGGGTAGAGAGTGTTAGAAAAAAACCCTAATATTTCTCCCATAGACATCAATGGGGAGAGAGTGCAATGAAAAATCTCTGTAATGCAACCCCATTGATCTCTATGGGTAAAAAAAAAGTTACGTTTAAACGTAACACCCTAACATAAACCCCCTAATCCACCGCCCCCGACATCGCCGGCACTAATAAAAGTTATCAACCCCTAATCCACCGCTCCTGACATTGCCAAAACTAAATTAAATGATTAACCCCTAAACCTTCGGCCTCCCATATCGCCGCTACTAAACAAACCTATTAACCCCTAAACCTCCGGCCCCCCACATCGCCACCACTAAATAAACCTATTAACCCCTAAACCGCCAGCCCCCTCACATCGCAAAACACTAGATTAAACTATTAACCCCTAAACCTAGCACCCCCCTAACTTTAAATTAAAATTCCAATATAACTTTATTTAAAAAAATAAAATCTTACCTGTGAAATAAAAATAAACCTAACATTAAACTATAAATTAACCTAAAATAACTATTCTAATAAAATAAAAAAATATAGTACTATGAATTAAAAACCTAAATTACAAATTTAGAAAAAACCTAACACTACGAAAAAAAATAATAATCTAAAATTACAAAAAATAATAAACACTAAGCTTACAAAAAATAATAAATGAAATTATCAAAAATAAAAACAATTACACCTAATCTAATAGCCCTACAAAAATAAAAAGACCCCCCAAAATAAAAACACTCCCTATTATCCTTAAAAAGGATTCAGCTCTTTTTCACTGCCCTTAAAAGATCATTCAGCTCTTTTACAAGTGCCCATCCCTAATCTAAAAAAAAACCCCACCTAAAAAAAGACCTAACACTAACCCCATAAAATCTACTCACGGTTCCTAAAGTCGAGACATCCATCTTCAACCAGGCGACGACACCTTCATCCATCTCAGGGACGTCTTCTATCTTCAACCCAACAATAGAATTAAATATGGTTAAAAACAATATTTATAAAAGTTAAAAAGATACCATTTAGCAGTAGAAAATGGTGCCCAGCATGCCAACATACTTTTGCTATTTAGATAGTTTAGCAGTGATGCAAATTAAAATGGATTACAATAGGTTCCTGTAAAAGTCCCATTTTAAAATCTGGTTATGAAGACTCCTGTATTGATAGGGACAAATACGATAGTAACATTAAAGGGACAGTCAAGTCCCAAAAAAACTGTCATGATTTAAATAGGGAATGTCATTTTAACCAACTTTCCAATTTACTTTTATCACCAATTTTGCTTTTTTCTCTTGGTATTCTTAGTTGAAAGCTAATTCTAGGAGGTTTATATACTAATTTCTTAGACCTTGAAGACAACCTCTAATCTGAATGCATTTTGACCACTAGAGGGCATTAGTTCATGTTTTTCATATAGATAACATTGAGGTCATGCACGTGATGTTACACTGGAGTGAGCACTGATTGACTAAAAAGCAAGTCTGTCAAAATAACTAAAATAAGGGGGCAGTTTGCAGATAGATACAAGGTAATTACAGAGGTAAAAAGTGTATTATAACTGTGTTGGTTATGCAAAACTGGGGAATGGGTAATAAAGGGATTGTCTTTCTTTCTAAACAACAACATTCTGGTGTTAACTGTCCCTTTAAGATGTGAATGGGCTTTTGTGTCAGTCAGTTTTGGGTGACTGACCAGGTTCTATTTTGAGAACAGGTATGTAACACATGTAAAGGCATTTTCGGAAGCGTTTCTGAAAAGACGTTCACGGCTATATGCTTTTAAAAAAATTAATTGATTTTGCATTGAAATCACCTAAGAAATTCAATAACCAATTCAGGGCTAGATTACGAGTGGAGCGCTAACTGCTGCATGTTAAAGAAAAGGGGTATACCGTTGCTCTGTACGCCCTTCGGAAGAAGAGTGCACATTACATGTTGAAAGAAAACGCATTCACTTGAGCACAATCAAATTGAATGCACATCATGTGACTTTAGAGCTCTGGGTAACTGTTATGCGAGACAAGAAAGTTGCACAAAATCATCCCCCAATACCTTTAAAAGCACAGTTAAACTCCTAATAACACTGATACAAATTATTCAAATAAATTGCATTAAAAAGTTATAAGGGCTAAAAGCTATGAGGCCTCAGGTGTTAGAAAGAAAACGGCAGCAAAGGCGTTTAACATAGCGATACATACATACACACGTCTAAAGATGTATATGTACTTAAATATTTGTGTTTTACTGTACATATTTAACATGCAAATGTTCTTCATTTACAAGATTTACGGCTAGATTACGTTTTGCGGTAAGCTGAAAAAGCAGCGTTAACAGGTCCTAATGCTGCTTTTTCACTACCGCTGAGTCTTGCAGGTTTAGGGGCACCGCACACTTTTTTGGCCTTACCGCAAACCGACTTACGTAAACTTTGCAAACCCTTTTTTCTATGGGACTTCCATAGCGCTGGTATTATGAGTCTGCCCTGGGAGGCCAAAAAGTGAGCGGTACACCCTATACCTCCAAGATTCCTAACGCATTCTAAAGTCAGTAGTTATGAGTTTTACACTACAACGCTGTAGCATAAAACTCATAACTAAAGTGCTAAAAAGTACACTAAAACCCATAAACTACCTATTAACCCCTAAACCAAGGCCCTCCTGCATCGCAAACACTATAATAAAATTTTTAACCCCTAATCTGCCGCTACAGACATCACCACCACTAGAATAAACATATTAACCCCTAAACCGCTGCACTCCTGCCTCGCAAACACTAGTTAAATATTATTAACCCCTAATCTGCCATCCCTAACATCTCCGCCACCTACATTATACTTATTAACCTCTAAACGTCACCACCACTATTCTAAATGTATTAACCCTTTAAACTTAAAGGGACAGTATACACTCATTTTCATATAACTGCATGTAATAGACACTACTATAAAGAGTAAGATGCACAGATACTGATATAATCCAGTATCAGTATAATCCAGTATAAAATGGTTTAAAAACATACTTAGATGCTTTCAGTTTAGCTCTGTTGAAAAGGCAGTTTGAAAGCCCACTGCAAGTGGGAAATAAGATACTCCCCCCCTCCCCCTTCTTTTGCACATGAAAAGACCCTTTACACAAACAGGAGCAAGCTGGAGAAGGTAGCTGACGGTATTCAAATAAAACTTTGGGGCTTGGTTAGGAGTCTGAAAATCAGAGCAATGTTATTTAAAAATAAGCAAAATTATACATTTAAAAAAAAAAAAAAAACTTTATGGGCTTTATAAATAGATCATCTATAAAACATTTATGCAAAGAAAAAATGAGTGTATAACTTTAAGTATAACCCTAACCCTAACACCACTTAACTTAAATATAATTTAAATAAATCTAAATAAAATTACTATAATTAACTAAATTATTCATATTTAAAACTAAATACTTACCTATAAAATAAACCCTAAGCTAGCTACAATATAACTAATAGTTACATTGTAGCTATCTTAGGGTTTATTTTTATTTTACAGGCAAGTTTGTATTTATTTTAACTAGGTAGAATAATAGTTACTAAATAGTTATTAACTATTTAATAACTACCTAGCTAAAATAAATACAAATTGACCTGTAAAATAAAACCTAACCTATGTTACACTAACACCTAACACAACACTACAATTAAATAAATTACCTACATTAAATACATTAAATTAAATTAGCTTAATCACAAAAAAAAAAAACCACTAAATTACAGAAAATAAAAACTAATTACAAGATCTTTAAACTAATTACACCTAATCTAATAGCCCTATCAAAATAAAAAAGCCCCCTCAAAATAAAAAAACCCTAGCCTAAACTAAACTATCAATAGCCCTTAAAAGGGCCTTTTGCAAGGCATTGCCCCAAAGTAATCAGTTCTTTTACCTGTAAAAAAAGCACAAACAACTTCCCCAACAGTAAAACCCACCACCCACACAACCAACCCCCCAAATAAAAGCCTAACTACAAAAACCTAAGCTCCCCATTGCCCTGAAAATGGCATTTGGATGGGCATTGCCCTTAAAAGGGCATTTAGCTCTATTGCAGGCCCAAAGCCCTAACCTAAAAAATAAACCCACTCAATACACCCTTAAAAAATCCTAACACTAACCCCCGAAGATTCACTTACCGGGAGAAGTCTTCATCCAAGCGGCATGATGGCCTCAAATAAGCCGGCAGAAGTGGTCCTCCAGACGGGCAGAAGTGGTCCTCCAGACGGAATGAATATCACTTTAAGTGACGTCATCCAAGATGGCGTCCCTTAGATTCCAATTGGCTGATAGAATTCTATCAGACAATCGGAATTAAGGTAGAAAAAATCCAATCAGCCAATAGAATGTGAGCTCAATCTTATTGGCTGATTGGATCAGCCAATAGGATTGAAGTTCAATCCTATTGACTGATTGCATCAGCCAATAGGAATTTTTCAACCTTAATTCCGATTGGCTGATAGAATTCTATCAGCCAATCGGAATCTAAGGGACGCCATCTTGGATGACATCACTTAAAGTGATATTTATTCCGAAGAAGATGTCGCTTGAAAAGGATGCTCCGCGCCGGATGTCTTGAAGAGGGAGCCGCTCCGCGTTGGAAGGATGAAGATAGAAAATGCCGTCTGGATGAAGACTTCTGCCCGTCTGGAAGACCACTTCTGCCCGTCTGAAGGACCACTTCTGCCGGCTTCTTTGAGGACATCTTGCTGCTTGGATGAAGACTTCTCCTGGTAAGTGAATTTTCGGGGGTTAGTGTTAGGATTTTTTTAAGGGTTTATTGGGTGGGTTTATTTTTTAGGTTAGGGTTTTGGGCCTGCAATAGAGCTAAATGCCCTTTTAAGGGCAATGCCCATCCAAATGCCCTTTATTAGGGCAATGGGGAGCTTAGTTTTTTCAGTTAGGGTTTTATTTGGGGGGTTGGTTGTGTGGGTGGTGGGTTTTACTGTTGGGGGGTTGTTTGTATTTTTTTTTACAGGTAAAAGAGCTGATTTCTTTGGGACAATGCCCCGCAAAAGGCCCTTTTAAGGGCTATTGATAGTTTGGGCTAGGTTTTTTTTTATTTTGGGGGGCTTTTTTATTTTGATAGGGCTATTAGATTAGGTGTAATTAGTTTAAAGATCTGTAATTTGTTTTTTATTTTCTGTTCTTTTTTTTGTGATTTAGCTAATTTAATTTATTTAATTGTAGGGTTAGGTTAGGTGTTACTGTAACTTAGGTTAGGTTTTATTTCACAGGTCAATTTGTATTTATTTTAGCTAGGTAGTTATTAGATAGTTATTAACTATTTAGTAACTATTCTTCCTAATTAAAATAAATACAAACTTGCCTGTAAAGTAACCTAAGCTAGCTACAATGTAACTATTAGTTATATTGTAGCTAGCTTAGGGTTTATTTTATAGGTAAGTATTTAGTTTTAAATAGGAATAATTTAGTTAATTATAGTAATTTTATTTAGATTTATTTAAATTATATTTAAGTCAGGGGGTGTTAGGGTTAGACTTAGATTTAGGGGTTAATACATTTAATATTGTGGCGGCAACGTTGGGGGCGGCAGATTAGGGGTTAATAAGTGTAGGTAGGTTGCAGTGACATTGGGGGCGGGAGATTAGAGGTTAATAAATATAATGTAAGTGTTGGTGATGTTGGGGGCAGCAGATTATGGGTTATTAAGTATAATGTAGGTGGCGGCGGTGTCCGGAGCGGCAGATTAGGGGTTAATAAGAATAGTGTAGATGTCAGCGATGTCGGGGGCGGCAGATTAGGGGTTAATACGTGTAAGATTAGGGGTGTTTAGACTCTGGGTTCATGTTAGGGTGTTAGGTGTAAACATAAAATGTGTTTCCCCATAGGAATCAATGGGACTGCGTTACTGAGATTTATGCTGCTTTTTGGCAAGTGTTAGACTTTTTCTCAGCCGGCTCTCCCCATTGATGTCTTTGGGGAAATCGTGCACGAGCATGTACGACCAGCTCACCGCTGACTTAAGCAGCGCTGGTATTGGAGTGTAGTGTGGAGCAAAATTTTGCTCTACGCTCACTTCTTGCCTTTTAATGCCGGTTTTGTAAAAACCCGTAATACCAGCGCTGCAGGTATGTGAGCGGTGAGAAAAAACTGCACGGTAGCACAGCATTGCTCATAACGCAAAACTCGTAATCTAGCCGATAGTCTTTTTATTGTAAATATATATTTCTTTATATATCTGTATATACCTATAACTGTATAGCTATTCCTATAGATATGTAAGTATAGAAATGTATTTTACATGAACAGTATCATATATATAGAAATATATGTTAAGTAATAAAAAGTACAATGTTTTCTTTGTGAAGAACATAGGAATGTAAAATATGTGTTTTTTTGCATTGTTTCATGATTTAGATTTGAATGCGATCAGGTTAGCGCACATGAAAACATAAGGTGCGCTGTTGTAATATTACATATATCATTTTAAAAACAATATATTAAACATTATTAAACATACTGTAAAAAGTATGATATATTCTATGGATTATTTAAAATATTTTACATTCCTATATTCTTCTCATAGAAAATAATTATTTTTATTATTATTAAATATACATTTATATATATATATATATATATATATATATATATATATATATATATATATATATAAAAATATATATGATATTAGTCATGTAAAATGCATATGTATATACATATATATCTATAGGAATAGTTATATAGATATATACAGATATATATATATATATATATATATATATATATATATATATATATATTTTAAGACTAAATAGAACATATTCTTCTATGTGAAGAAAATTGGAATGTGAAATATTAATACTTCATGTTATGTTTAGTGCTCTTGAATATGTGCGGTCGGTTTAGCGCGCGAGTATGGGTGTTACTTTTTTCTGCATTTTTTACGCTCTATTGAAGTCAATGGGAGAAGAAGTTAATGTGGTTGTATGTTTTTGTGGGTTTTTTTTACTTGCAACTTGTAATATGAGCGCAACCCGACGTGTGTAAAAAGCATCCGTCTAGAGAAGTTAACTCGAAAGCAGGAGCAATAAATAGCGCTCCACACGCAATCTAACCCAGAGTAGGGGAGATCGTTTTTGTTTTGTGATTCCAGGGCCACATTCCAGCTCAGTTTAAAATGTTTCCCATTAGTACTGCACTTGTAATGACAAAGTGGCATTTCAGTGTCTTTTCTCCTTTACTTTTTTTAAAGGGACATTAGATTCTTTTCAATTAACTTTCACCTAGATTACAAGTTTTGTGCTAAACAGGGTGCGAAACAAACGCAACAAAAGTTGCGTTATTTCACCCCCCATAGGGCTGCCATTACGAGTTTCTGAAAAGCCTCCTTGTGCGTGCGATATGGTGGCGTTAAGCTCCATACCGCACAAAAGCCAAGGGCTGCTTTGACGTGCTCATGCACGCTTTCCCCCATAGACATGAATGGGGAGAGAGTGTTAGAAAAAAAATAACACCTGAAGTGCGGAATGGCGATCGCCGTAACACAACCCCATTGATGTCTATGGTAAAAGAAAGTTATGTTTAAACCTAACACCCTGAAATAAACCCCAAATCTTAACACACGTAATCTGCTGCCCCTGACATCGCCGACACCAATAAAAGTTATTAACCCCTAATCTGCCGCCCCCGACATCGCCGCCACTAAATAAAGTTATTAACCCCTAAACCTCTGGACCCCCACATCTCCACCACTAAATAAACCTATTAACCCCTAAACTGTCAGCCTCCCCACCATCGCAAAACACTAAATTAAACTATTTACCCCTAAACCTAACACCCCCTAACGTTAAATTAAAATTACAATATAACTCTATTTAAATAAATAAAAACCTACCTGTGAAATAAATATAAACCTAACATTAAACTATATATTAACCTAACCTTACTATTCTAATAAAATAAAAAAACTACCAATTCAGGGGTGTTCAGATGTGGTTTTATAATTTTTTCTTTTGTGATTCAGCATGCAATTTTAAGCAATTTTCTAATTTAATCCTATTATCAAATTTTCTTCATTCTCCTGGTATTTTTATTTGAAAAGCAAGAATGTAAGTTTAGATGCTGGCCCATATTTGGTGAACAACCTGGGTTGTCCTTGCTGATTGGACAGCACAAATAAACAAGTGCTGTCCATGGTACTGAACCAAAAATTGGCTGGCTCCTTAGCTTAGATGCCTTCTTTTTCAAATAAAGATAGCAAGAGAACGAAGAAAAATTGATAATAGGAGTAAATTACAAAGTTGCTTAAAATTGCATTCTCTATATAAATCACAAAAGAAAAAAGTTGGATTCAGTGTCCCTTTAACTGTTTTTCCCCATAGACATCAATGGGGCTGCGTTACGGAGCTTTTCATTCCGCGATCGCAGGTGTTGTTTTTTTTCTAACACTCTCTCCCTATTGATGTCTATGGGGAAAGCGTGCACGAGCATGTCAAAACAGTGCTTATATTTTGTGCGGTATGGGGCTCAACACAACCATATAACATACACAAGCCGGCTGTTTGAAAACTTGTAGTGGCAGCTTTTGTTGCGTTCGTTAAATACCCTCTAAAGTGCATAACTTGTAATCTACCTGAAAGAAAATAAATAAAATATATTCAAATTGGATAAAAAGATACAATAGTGATAAAATATGGCAACCAAAATTGCCAATCAGAAGTCCGTATATATGGATCTGCACAATGGATCAAATTTTGTGAAGGAACCAAAGGGAATATGTCCAAATCCTGTTGAGTGAGAACAAAATCTCCTTAGGCAATATCACAGCATGAAATTCAAACAACAATCTATACTTACATATAAATGTAAGGAGTCCGATGTGGAAGCGCAATGTTGGCGTGTCTGGAAAGTCTGCTAGCGGTTGTCTCCCATTCAAGTAAGAACGCACTATTTCTTACTGCCCAACAAACGATTTGTGCAGGTCAGCCTTTCTTTGATATCTTGGACACCATGAACAAGCAAGCTCCAAACTGGAGGCTCCAAACGTGCAAACTGAGCACAGGATACAAACACAGGTGTGCTTCACTACGGATGCGCAATGACGTACTGAGCAACATGTTTTAAATCTTTTTGGAGCTTGAAAAAGATTTAAACACGTTGCTCAGTACGTCATTGGATCCATTGTGCAGATCCATATACAGACTTCTGATTGGCAATTTTGGTTGTAATATTTTATCACTATTGTATCTTTTTATCCAATTTAAATATATTGACATCAATGTATTTTATTTGCTATGTTTTTAAATGTTTCAAATGTGTTAAGTAAAATATTATGAATTTATAACTCTAACCATTGCAGAGTATTAGACACATACACCCCTACACACTTATTTTTAAGCATTTTTTGTGAATTACAGGACATTTTGTTTCTTAAGTATAGGCTGTTTTTTAAGGTTTGGGAGATCCTTATTTACCCTGCATGCCCATATAAGTTTCCAGTTGCCCTGATCATCTAATTGTTTTTAATTATTAATAATTATTCATATTTTTTTATACTTTATGTAAAGTGTCTTAAGATAACTAATTTGTCATGTGTGCTTACCCAACACCACATTAGACTTAAAGCGGGAAACCCAAAGCGCATCAAGCATATTTTACAATCCAATTTTCTTCACAGAAAAAAAATACTTTGTATTATTAAATATATATTGCTATATACATCTGATAATGTTAATGTAAATTATATATCTATACCTAAATATATATATGAATAAATAAACGTATATACAGATATATATAGGTATATATTTATATATTATATATTTAATAATAAAACCTGATGCACGTTAAATTTGATTGCACGTTTTCTTTCAATTTGTAGTATGAGCGCAAGTTAGCGCGGATGGGATATTTCTATATTGCTTGCGCACAAACGTTAGCACACCACTAGTAATCTAGCCCTTAGTATACTATCATGTCTACGTGTTATGTCAATCATATTTCGGAGCAATTGTGTTAGTTAACTAAACAGTTTTCTTAAAAAAATAAAAAATAAACAGAGAATTTCTCATACCAGTGCTTCCATTGGAATGTGCCTCCCTCTTCTCCTTTGAGATAAGCACACTACTTTGAGAACAAGACTTTAGGGGGAAAACAGTGTAACTATTCTTAAAGGTAATGCTATTAACAGCATATATGTGCTAGAAAAGTATGTATACTAAATATATGTATGCATACTGTGTATATATGTTCTCGAATAAGCAAAATTGTTATAAAAACTGCTAATACATTGACTATTGATTAATTATTTGTGTATGGAATCATGAACAGTTTCCCATCCCTTACACACAGTTATCCATTTTATGGGGGGTAGGATCAAATTATAACTTTAATGTTCCTTTTTATTATTTAAATCAGATTGGTCCCTTGCTATAAAATTGAATGTCACTAAATGCTACAGCATTTTTCTTAAACACTAGAAATATCCAGATAAAGTGAACTGTCTTGCAAGTTAGCTTAAGTGACAAAGTGCCAGGTACAATCAAAGCTTTTATGCCATCTGCATGTTTAAAGCTAAGATTGACTTAGCATGCAACGTGGATCTCCAGATCATCATTATTCGTTGTGGAAAGTTCTCATTAAATTTTCACAGAGATAGAAGTGCTGTGTTAATCTGCTAGAATGTTTTATTCAAATGTGTTAAATGAATGCAGCTGAGACTAAGAAGATATATACCACAAACCCCAGAGGGGATTGGCTTTTGCTGTGTCTTTCAGCTCTCCTTGATTTTGGTCACAAAGTTTATTTTAGCTTTCAGTCCTTTGTACATTATAACCTTCTTTTTTAAGTCACCATAAAAAACATTCTAAATGGTTTCAATTCTTTATTGGTAATATTAAAAATCCTGGGTTATCTATCTATCTATCTATCTATCTATCTATCATCTATCTATCTCTTTCTTTATCTATCTCTCTCTATCAATCTGTCTGTCTGTCTGCCTGTCTCTCTCTTTCTCGCTCGCTCTCTCTCTCTATCTGTCTGTCTTTCTGTCTACTATGCCTGTCTGTTTATCCATCTTTTTCTCTCTATGGTTAATAAGATAATATATTGATATTCTGTTAACTCTTTCATTGTGTCCATATATGTTTAAATATTTGTTTAAAAAATATTTTCATCATTTCCTAAAACGTTTTTACAATTGTCAATAAATATCCAGATGATCGTATTTTATGAAAAGATTCATAGCTTAAAACTGAATCTTGTTGGTTTTATTAACATACACAGAAGAGTAAGTGAGCCTGTTTGTTAAAATGGGAACTGATGTATAAGAGTTAAAGCGTAAAAAAAGACATTTAAAAAACTAAAGTCCTCTTTAAAATACATTAAAAATGTATTTTAAACAAGTAAGAGGTGTTAAAACATTTTGTAGAATTTCTTGTATGATAAATTATCCCAAAAAATGTCTGATGGTAATCTGAAAAACAATTTAAAACAAATGGATTACGGTCACTCGCAATTTAGGCTCTTTATAAGGTTTTTTATGTTATTGATAACATTTTGAATTAGAAAAGGTCAATTTTAAGATATATCATTGAGAAATATATCTATAGCAAACACAAAAAGGATTCAATAGCATGAGAAATAGAAAAAGAAGAAAAAATATATATTTTTTTTAAATTTGGTGCAGACACTTACAGTATAATCATATATTTTTTCTCAAAAAATAGCAGACATATAGATAAGACAGAAAAAAATAAATACAAATCCATCAATGAATATATATATATATATATATATATATATATATATATATATATATATATATATATATATATATATATATATATATATATATAATTTAAGGGATACCAGAAACAGCCTAACCCTGGGGCGTGACCAATATAATATACTGTATATATAATATAAGGCAGACCAGAAACAGCCTAACCCTAGGGCAAGACTAAATAGATAGTGGTGTATCTAGGTAGCCTGGGTTTATAGCTAGGCAGAAAGAATCAACAGTGAGGGTACTATTTTATCCCTGCTCTTCAGCAAAATGACAGTGCAACCTAAACGATTGGTAAAGTGTTGCCCCCTGTGCATTACCATAAAGCTGTCACTAGTTTATATAATGTAAAAATATTATACCTACTAAAATGGAAATTATTAGCCATTTCAATATGAAACACACACTGTAAAAATTCATATATAATTTTGACCATAGAGGGAAATCCTGCATTTATTAAGCTTGTTTGTAAAATAATAAGGAAACCAATATTGTTCTCAAGAGAAGTAGCACATGCTGTATTTACAAAAATGGCAAGTTAAAAGAAATATGAATTAAGATGAGAGACCAAAAGGATATTAAAGGGCCATGATACCCAAATGTTGAAACACTTGAAAGTGATGCAGCATAGCTATAAAAAGCAGACTAGAAAATATCACCTGAATATCTCTATGTAAAAAAGAAAGATATTTTACCTCAAAAATTCCTCAGTAGCCACATCCCATTGTAAAGGACTTTAAGCAGCAAATCAGTATGTCTGTCCCAGGACAGCTAAGGGAGTGAGCTTTCATGCACACTCATGTCACACACAGTGTGCTGTGTGTGACAGTGCTGTGTGTGATATTGTGCTGTGTGTGACAGTGTGCTGTATGTGATATTGTGCTGTGTGTGACAGTGTGCTGTGTGTGGCATTGTGCTATGTGTGATATTGTGCTGTGTGTGACAGTGTGCTGTTTGTGATATTGTGCTGTGTGTGACAGTGCTGTGTGTGATAGTGTGCTGTGTGTGATATTGTGTGGTGTGTGATAGTGTGCTGTGTGTGACAGTGTGCTATGTGTGATATTGTGTTGTGTGTGACAGTGTGCTGTGTGTGACAGTGTTCTGTGTGTGACAGTGTGCTGTGTGTAACAGTGTGTGATATTGTGCTGTGTGTGACAGTGTGCTGTGTGTGACAGTGCTTTGTGTGATATTGTGCTGTGTGTGACTGTGTGCTGTGTGTGTCAGTGTGCTATGTGTGACAGTGTGCTATGTGTGATATTGTGCTGTGTGTGACAGTGTGCTGTGTGTAACAGTGTGCTGTGTATGATATTGTGCTTTGTGTGACAGTGTGCTGTGTGTGATATTGTGCTGTGTGTGACAGTGCTGTGTGTGATATTGTGCTGTGTGTGACTGTGTGCTGTGTGTGATATTGTGTTGTGTGTGACAGTGTGCTGTGTGTGACATTGTGCTATGTGTGATATTGTGCTGTGTGTGACAGTGTGCTGTGTGTGATATTGTCCTGTGTGTGACTGTGTGCTGTGTGTGACAGTGTGCTGTGTGTGATATTGTGCTGTGTGTGACAGTGTGCTGTGTGTGATATTGTGCTGTGTGTGTCAGTGTGCTGTGTGTGACAGTGTGCTGTGTGTAATAGTTTGCTGTGTGTGACAGTGTGCTGTGTGTAACAGTGTGCTGTGTGTGATATTGTGCTTTGTGTGACAGTGCTGTGTGTGATATTGTGCTGTGTGTGAAAGTAAAAATGGTAGGATTTCACATATATAATTCCTTTCCTGATCAATCAAACCTGTCTCTTTCTCCAAAAAAATATTCAACAGCACTAATGCCTGAATTTTGGGGTATACTGGTATAGAGTGAAATAATATCCGCAGTTATCCAGCTATAATTAGACTGCCATTGAATAGTATCTAATGTTGTTAACAAATGTGATGTATCCTTCAAATAACTAAGCTGTCTTTGTGCTATGGGCTGCAATATGGTATCTATCCATTCTCCTAAAGGTTCCAATAAAGAGCCAATACCCGCAACTATGGGTCTACCCGGTGGGCATTTACTATCCTTATGTATTTTTGGTACATGATGGAATAGTGGTGTAATTGGATGCTCAGGAGCCAATATTTCCATATCTTCAGTTTTGAAGATGCCCAAAAGTATACCATCTTCAACAAGCTTACCCATCTCCATTTTAAAAACATGAACTGGATTATATGACAACTTATATACACTAGTATCAGACAGCTGTCTCTGCGCCTCGCCAAAGTAATACGATTTATCCATGACAACGATGCTGCCACCCTTATCAGAATTTCTGATCACAATATCACTATTATTTTTCAGGGCAAAAAACCTTTTCAAAAACAGTTTACGAATAAACTTATTAACGTCCAAAAGTGTGTTGAAACCTGAGAGTGTATTCATGGTGGCAAAACCCAGACCTTTGGACAATACTGATTTTTCATTTACATTTAACTCATATTGGGAAATATTAATGACATTAAGTCCTTCTACCAATGTTGTAGCTGGTGACATTGGACTGATTACTTCTGTCCCTTTTTCGTCTTGCTCTTTTTTCTTCCTTATGAGCCTGAAAATCAGAGCAATGTTATTTAAAAATAAGCAAAATTATACATTAAAAAAAAAACCTTTATGGGCTATATAAATAGATAATCTACAAAACATTTATGCAAAGAAAAAATGAGTGTATAATGTCCCTTTAAGAGAGTATCCAGCTGTGCTAGATGTACCATTATCTGATCTATTATATCAATAACTGTGGGTGACTGGGTAAACCTAGAATCTGATACCTCCTGTTCTTCCTGGCAATTGAAAAGACTCTGGTTATTACAGGCATACCAGTTTAGTATCAATATTAAGTAACAGTAAATGTAATAATAGTAATAGTACAGGGTTAATAGCAAAAATAAAGAAAATAAATGTGCTTTACATACAGACTGACAAACACCTTAGAGTATCAAAGAAAGCACACACAGAAATACCATGTCATACTAATCTAGTTGATCTCTTTACAAATATAGGGACAGACAATTGTGGAGATGATCGTTTACTTTATCCAGGATTTGGTAGAACATTTGACAACATCCCACATAACAAACTAGTTGATAAACTGCATTGCTTCTGACTAGAAACATGAATAAGTAGATATGGAGATTGAGTAGAATATTATCTTAAGGATATACAGCAGAATGTGTTAATAATGCAGTGCATTCAAAGGAGGGGGCAGTTACTAGTGATGTTCCTCATTAGCCGTTCTTGGACCTGTTTTGATTAACATATTCATCATTGATATTTTGTAGTGAGCTTTCATCATGGTAGTGGGCTTCAGCATTGATATAGGTTGGCACCTGGCAGTGTGTATTTTCCAATTGAAGGACCAGGAAAAATGAGTAGTGATATAAAAAAAACAGGAGGGTTAAGCAAATTCAATAGATATAATTCAATATAATTAAATCTAAGATTATGCATTTAGGACACAAGATTTTTTAAGTTTTGTTATAAACCAAATGGCACTTGCCTGGAGGTAACATAACATTAAAGGGACACTAAACCCAATTTTTTTCTTTCATGATTCAGATAGAGCATGCAATTTTAAGCCACTTTCTAATTTACTCCTATTATAAATTTGTCTTCGTTCTCTTGCTATCCTTATGTAAAAAGCAGGAATGTAAAGCTTAGGAGCCGGCCTATTTTAGGTTCAGCACCATTGATAGCGCTTGCTTATTGGTGGCTGACTTTTAGCCACCAATAAGCAAGCATAACCCAGGTTATGAACCAAAACTGGTCTGGCTCTTAAGATTTACATTCCTGCTTTTTAAATAAGGATAGCAAATGAACAAATAAAAATTGATAATAGAAGTAAATTAGAAAGTTGCTTAAAATTGCATGCTCTGTCTGAATCACAAAGAAAACATTTGGGTTCAGTGTCCCTTTAAAGAAAAAAATTGGGTTAAGTATTCCTTTAACATGACTTGTGAATTATTAATTCAAGTCATCTGAAATTTGGTAAACATTAACAATACAGTTTACAGCACATAAGGTCAGGAAAATGCTTTGTGCTAAAGGAAGAAGTCTTATAGGAAAAACTTCTTATAATGCTTTATAGATCACATTAGACATTATCCTCTGAAGCAGCGCCAGGAGTGTCATCTGCTTTTCAGCATCTGATACCCAAAAAGTCACCCTTACATTATTGAAAGACAATCTGTTGGCTGAGACTAAAATTAGACGGGTCATGGATTGTAGGTTAACCTGTTGAATTGGAAAAATGTTGTTGTTGGAGAGAAACTCATTTGTTTGATTCAATCTGAAACCTTTTACCCAATACAATCTTAATTGCTTTATGACTCTGTTACTGATCTATAATTGGGTAATAATGTCATCTCTGAGCACTTTCCCCTTCTGCGTCTGCTATATTATGTGCTACAAGGTTTATGCCCAAGGATCCTTTGCTCCGTAGTTGTCTATTATATGTAACTGTAAGGACACTATATAAATGCTATGCATAATTATTATTAATGTTATCATTATGTAATGTAACACTGTTTCCTTTCTAAGTGGAAGTTAATTAGATAGAATAATGTTGCGGCTTGAGAACCAACATGTAGGACAGTAAATCATCCCTATTATGGTGACATCTAATTACAATTACTTTTAAAGCCACTTTCTTGCTTAATCGACAATTTTTAGAAAAATGACTTAATTTATATTAGGAACGAGAAATGATAAAGTGCTTATGAATGACATACCGTGAGATCACTTAACTTGCTGTTGGCAATGAATATCAATGAGAGGTACTGTATGTACCAAAAAATAAAGTTATTTTTAATTGTATCTATCCTGTGCTAAACCAATATTATTTAAAGGGATACAACATAACTGTTTATCTGCTCAATGTTCATTGTATTAAAAATGAAAGGGAAATTGTGATGTATGTAAATCTTTGCAGCCAATTTACCATATAAAGTTATTTAAAAAATGCCTTTGTACTAATAAATTGATGAATTCACCACTCTTGTTAGCTGTCACCCAAAGTTTGTGTCTTTGCCTAAATAATGTCATCTGAATATTGGCAAATATTGAACCTGAAAAAAATGACCTTGTGTACAAATAACATTTCACAAAGCCGTATAGAGATGGAAGGCTGATGTTATTATTGAATTAAATTCATTTTATGTTCCACAGATGATAATCTTTGAACCTTTATTGACTGAGACTGGCATTATGAGTAAAAGGAGATAACATCAGAGTTTAAGGAGGAATTGTAAACCACTTGATTAGGAAACTTGTTATAAACATGTATAATCTCTCCATAAGATCCATTATTACGTAATTATTTCTGTTTTACCTTACTGTGATAGTATACAGTGTAAAAGGCCCAGCACTAGTACCCAGGGAAATAGGTGCACGCTGTAGGGACCCTGCACTAGTCCCTTGTAGAATCCAAAGAAGCAGAAAAAACAGCAGCACCTTGTAAATGCAAAAATTCTTCCTTTATTGGTTTAACATCATGGCAGACAAGAGATACAACGTTTCGGTCATACACTGACCTTAATCATGTTCTAAATAACATCATAACTGCTCACACTTTATACCCTTACTTAGAGGGGAGGGGCTCAATTACCTGGTTCAGGTGTAATCAAGTACATTCCTAACCTACATACTCCCTCTAGTGGTTGTTAGCAGAGAGATCATTCTTCTTTAACCCTCAAAGACCTGTAAATACATACAACCTAAGTTAAAAACAATATATAGCATATTTATATATTAAAATTAAAAATACTTGAAACTAGCAAAAAATGTAAAATTCCCAGAACTGAGAACAATAGAAACAGCCTATTGAGATTTGATAGTGCACACTCTCCATCCTTGATTAGAAGTTTGCCCAAAGGTCAGCTCCTACGTGTGAAGCGAATAGTCTCAGATGAGGATAAGATGACCTCTAGACTCAAAGAGATGGGCAATTGTTTTCTCAAAAGGGGTTTTCCTAAATCCCTGATTGATAGTCAAATTAAAGAAATTGAGGCCCCCAATAGGGAACTAATTCCTAAGGGAAATAATGTAAATAGGAAATTTCAGAAAAAGGAGAGACTTGTATTTGTATCTGAGTTTAACCCACTTAGTAATAAAATAAATGGTATCATCAGGAAACATTGGCTAATGATAAAGGATTTAAACAAGCACATCAAAGAATTCCAAGAGCCCCCTATGCCAGCCTATAGGAGATGTAGAAATATTAGGGACACTTTGGTCAAAGCTGACATTGGCCCAGAGAAGGGTCTGAGACAGACACATATTAGTAGTCCCCGAATGGGTTGCTATCCTTGTTTAGGATGCTGCAACTGCAACAGCATGATCAAAGGTGGGATATTTCTACACCCCCTAACAGGAAAGAGATATAACATCTCTGGATACTATACATGTAATACAGATTTTATTATTTATCTGATTAAATGCCCCTGCTCTAAAATCTATGTAGGGGAGTCAACACGCAGGGCCAGGGATCGCATAAATGAACACAAATCCAATATTCGTACAAAAAACCTTGATGCCCCGGTGTCAGGCCATTTTCTCCAGGCTGGTCACTCAATCTCGCAACTTAGGTTTCAAATCATTGAACATATTAAAAGACCTAGGCGAGGGGGTGATAGGGTTAAAATGTTGAAAAGTAGGGAAACATTTTGGATATATAACCTACAATCTTTGGCCCCTATAGGGATGAATAAAGAAATAGATTGGGGGATAACCCTTTAATATACATGTCTCTCCTTGAACCATAAAAAGGTACCTTGTGGGCTATGTACTTACACTAGACAATATATGTGATTCTGGGAATTTTACATTTTTTGCTAGTTTCAAGTATTTTTAATTTTAATATATAAATATGCTATATATTGTTTTTAACTTAGGTTGTATGTATTTACAGGTCTTTGAGGGTTAAAGAAGAATGATCTCTCTGCTAACAACCACTAGAGGGAGTATGTAGGTTAGGAATGTACTTGATTACACCTGAACCAGGTAATTGAGCCCCTCCCCTCTAAGTAAGGGTATAAAGTGTGAGCAGTTATGATGTTATTTAGAACATGATTAAGGTCAGTGTATGACCGAAACGTTGTATCTCTTGTCTGCCATGATGTTAAACCAATAAAGGAAGAATTTTTGCATTTACAAGGTGCTGCTGTTTTTTCTGCTTCTTTACCTTACTGTGATGACGTATAAGTGGCTTGTGGCTTACACGTTGTGATTCTCATCTAATATTGAGCTACACTACATATTAATACAACAACAGACAAACAACAGAATGTAACAGAAATACTCCAGAGTTTTTCCATATCTGCCACTGCCTCTCACTTTCTTTCTCTTTTTTAACTTTGTCCTTAAACATTCACTGATCACACAACTCACTTCCTATCTGCATGGATTCTATGATCCTATCATAATTTTTAGTTGAGTGAGAAACTTGTTTTTTATTGGTACAATTAACCTATTAAAGGGACACGAAACCCACATTTTGTTCTTACATTATTCAGATAGCGAATATAATTTTAAACAGCTTTCCATTTTGCTTCTATTATGTCATTTGCTTTATTCTTTTGGTATCCTTTGTTGAAGAAGCAGCAATGCGGTACTGGAAGCTAGCTGAATGCATTGGGGGAGCAAATAAAATGAGGCATATATGTGAAACAACCAATCAGCAGCTCATGAGCCTACCTAGGTATCCTTTTCAACAAAAGATACCAAGTGAACAAAACCAATTAGATAATAGCAGTAAATTGGAAACTTTTTTTTAAATCACATGCTTTATCTGAATCATGAAAGAAAAAATGTAGGCTTCATGTCCCTTTAAGAACTTGCACACCAACCCATCTGTTGATCATTATTATTATTAAACTGCTTTTACATAGTTCTTATATTAGCGCTGTTATGTGTTTACATTGATCAAGCTTCTACTTCCAAAGTTATTTTTCATCACTTGAGAGAAAACCTTGGCGGCCTATCATATGAATGCTGGATAGATCAGGTGGAGTAGCACCTTCTATGTCTGATTGTGATCGAGTGGTACTTTAACTATGCGTTTAATACATTTGCATTGGATAAATACATAGATTTGAAGGGTCAGTCTGGATTCCATGCAGAATAATACTCCATCAATTTGTAGATCTGACTGTATTCACTATTACCACAGTGATCACATGATAATTAAAAGGGCACATGACCCCTTTATTTAGAAAAAGGGATTCCCTATTCCAAGATATGGAACCTTACTCCCTAATCAAATAAGAGATAAAGTTAAAGCCATTGGCCTAAGGAAGAGGGTAAAAGGTAAAAATGAACTGTTCCTGCTATTAAACACCCGCAACTATTTCCAACAGGAGTATTTGCCCCCCACAATAAGGTTTTTGGAATTGCCACTGGGAGTTACTGTAGTTCTCAGTTGAGAAGCATTTCCCAATCTACAACACTTTTTGGTTTAATTTAAAGACTTCTATATTAATAAATATGTTACACATATTAGGGCCAGATTACAATATAATGTGCACTGGTATTACAAGTTAATCGAATGCGAATGTGAGCTCACATTCACATTGCTAGGAAGCTATAGGAACCTCGCGCAGTGAAGGAGGTAAGTAGCACAGCGATGGGCAGCATTTATATGAATATATACATATCTATTTACGTGTGAATATATAGGTATACACACATATTAACACATAAATATACATGTATATAATCATATGCGTACTGTCTATATTTACATTGCAGTCTATGGGAACACACAGCTCCCATAGACCACAATGTAAAGGCACTTTTCAGTGACGTTTTTTTCTCTAACACCCCACTCCCACCAACTTTAAAGCCCCAAAACTGCCTAGTGCTATCATTTTTTATTTAAAAAAATGCTAGATTTTTTAAATAAAAATACTACAATGCTCTGAGGGCATCTGGGGCACTTTTAGAAAATTAAACAGAGATCGGATCTCTGGTTAGTTTTCAGAGCGCAGGTTGCTACCTGGAGCTCGCTGTAGCAATAACCAGCCACTTGTAATGGATGGTTAATTATTGCACTCGCACAAACTGGCAAATTTGTCCTTTTGAGGGAGCACAATAATTTAGAGCTCCATTTATAATCTAGCCCATAGTAGGGATGGGCGAATGTGTAAATTTCCGAATTCGAATGTTATAACGAATGTTATTACCGAAATTCAAATTATAAATCCGAATGTTGATAAGAACAAATATTCTTAAAAATTCTATAATCGAATGCTATTTACAGTTTTCGAATGTCACTTTGGAATTCTAATGTTTATAATTATATTGAATGTCCAAATTCGAAATTTTGAATTTAACATTCTATTTAACAAATACTATTCAGAAGTTCAATAGTTCATGTGGTAGGGAGGGAATCTAGTAAATTGATACATAATGGATACAAATATATCATTTTGAATGTTTCTATATAGAATATTGCATAATTTGAATATTACATTTAAAGAAAGCATTAGAAATACTATTACAAATAGATATTCAAATTTTTCAAAATGAATATTTTCGAATGTAATCGTAAAATTTGAAAACGAACATTCGAAAATCGAATGTTAGAATGTTATGTAAACATTCGAAATTCGATTCGAACGCACGAATGTGTTAAAATTCGTTTCATTTTTCGAATGTTGCGAAACATTTGCCCATCCCTAGCCCATAGTATTTAAAATAAACATACAAACTCATGCACACTGTGTAGTAAACCACGGACAAATATATTTCAATACCATTAGCTAATTTATGATCTGTATTTAAGTATAACACTGTCAATCTCTAACAGTGTAGATATAGCCGGTATATTGTCAGGACTAGAAACCACTGCACAGGATACTCCACTTTGGTTATTCACAAGTATTATGCAAGTGCATCAGGTAAAAAAAACGACAAAGTTTGTCACATTTCCCATTATAGGTGTATAATCACACTTCCTATTTCAGGTATAAGATCTTGTATCACTCTTAGTATACAGAAGTGGTGATGATTTTCAAAGTCAACCTTCTCAAAAAATAAACAATGGACAAGCTTGGTTACTCACTGTTATCCAGCCTCACTCATGCAAGATGGCGGAGTTAATGTTATAAACCGTTTCACCGGACAGCGTTACCTGTGGAAAGCCTGTGACTTGTATTTCCTTCACAGCAACCTCCAAATGCTGCAATTCTTTACCAATATCCACCATATGTAGAAATAAAAGTCTTGTGAGAGACAGAGCATTAAATCATTGCGGTAGATTTATTCAAATAAACAAACAGGTGAACACCACTCCACACACACCTCACAGCCACATCCGACGCATTTCCTGCCGCTAAACGGCACTTCGTCAGGGATATTGACAGCTGCTGTGAACCTCCCTTAAAAAGGCTAAACCCTCGCATCCAAATTTAAAGGTACGATACTTCCTCTAAAGCCTTTCATTCAAGGGGGTTATACAAACACATTGTTACAAAGTAAAATAATATAAAATATTCAATACAATGTTGCAACTTGAGCACACTAAAGTTAACACATAATTTCGCATAAAGAGGAACTCCTAGCCTCATATAATATAAATATATATAACGCTCCATGTATACAATTGTTATTCTTACAGCTCATGGCTAGCCTATAATTAAATTTACTGGTTTGAAAATTAATTACAATTAATATACAAGACATTACCTTAATTCATAGTGATGACAATATAGTAAATATTTGAATAGTATAATACAAAAAATGAGAATTGATCTGTTCCAATTTCCAAATAATATATTGTGACAGGACCCACAGTGTTATTCGATCTTAAAAAATAATAATAATTATTCTAAACATTAATTCGAATTTCATCTTAATTACCTATATATAATTTTACATCCGAAATCATGTTTATACCCAAAGGACTTCCGGTTTTCAATGCATATATCCAATAGACTTCACTCCTATTTAGGGCTTGAACTCTATTGCCCCCAACATTTTGCTTTGGTATTAAATCAATACCTTGAAAGGAGAAAAGTGTATTGATATATTCCAATTCTTGTTTATTATAATTATCATTTCTTCTGTGTAATGCAAAGTGCTTAGATACAGGTGTTTTTGGAATATCATTTTCCAAGGACAACAAGTGCTCCCTCACTCTATCCTTGAACATTCTTGTAGTTTTTCCTGTATATTGACTTTTACACAATTTGCATGTGATCAAATATATTACAAATCTTGACAATCTATATGATGGTTGACCTTATATGTATTACCAGTGACAGTTGAAGTGAAGGTATCACTTTTTTTCATATAGCTGCAAGATTTACAAGGTACCCCTCCACACTTGAAACTACCATTACATTTTCCTAACCACATTTTATTTTCAGTTTTAGCTTTATCAGCAAAGTTCCGTTTCAGACTATTCTCTATAGTTTCAGATCTTCTAGAGACACACCTAACACCTTTTTCTATAGTTGCTCTTAATTTAGGATCGTTTTTCAACAATGGAGTAAATCTTTGTACAATTCTACATATATCCTGATACTGTCTACTATACTTTGTTGAAAAAGTCAACCTATCTATGTCTCCATTTGTTATCCTCGGTTTATCCTTTAACAAAGCCTGTCTAATAACACTGTGGGTCCTGTCACAATATATTATTTGGAAATTGGAACAGATCAATTCTCATTTTTTGTATTATACTATTCAAATATTTACTATATTGTCATCAATATGAATTGAGGTAATGTCTTGTATATTAATTGTAATTAATTTTCAAACCAGTAAATTTAATTATAGGCTAGCCATGAGCTGTAAGAATAACAATTGTATACATGGAGCGTTATATATATTTATATTATATGAGGCTAGGAGTTCCTCTTTATGCGAAATTATGTGTTAACTTTAGTGTGCTCAAGTTGCAACATTGTATTGAATATTTTATATTATTTTACTTTGTAACAATGTGTTTGTATAACCCCCTTGAATGAAAGGCTTTAGAGGAAGTATTGTACCTTTAAATTTGGATGCGAGGGTTTAGCCTTTTTAAGGGAGGTTCACAGCAGCTGTCAATATCCCTGACGAAGTGCCGTTTAGCGGCAGGAAACGCGTCGGATGTGGCTGTGAGGTGTGTGTGGAGTGGTGTTCACCTGTTTGTTTATTTGAATAAATCTACCACAATGATTTAATGCTCTGTCTCTCACAAGACTTTTATTTCTACATATGGTGGATATTAGTATTTAAAATAGGCTAATAAGTATTGTACTTTATATATTCCTGAGAGTTATCAGCTAACTGTATATGTCTGTTGTGGTGTTTCTTACAATTTCTTTACTGTTTACAAGAACACTAGTTAGGGGCTGCTTATTTTAATACTAGTTAGACAAGAAACCCCCTGGTTCTTTTATTATTTATTTTTTTCTGTTTATTTTGATTTTGAAACTAGCAAAATGAGTTTCTTTGTGCAACACCAATCCAAGCAAAACTCCCAGATCTTTATTGATAGACAGCAACAAACGCTGCAATCATAAAAACAAAAACTGTTTTTTTTACATCCATTCTAGAAAAACAAAACATAAAAACAAAACAATACATTTTATAATACCCTCTTTAGGGTGCAACCGATGAAAAATATCTACAGTTTCATGTTATACCTTTTTTATTTATTTCACTAAAAAAACCTTTTTTTTAAAGTTTTTCTCTTATCCTCTAACAAGCAGAAAAAGAATATGCAGCGCTAGTCCAATAATAATGACATAACTACTTACTTCAGTGCCCTGTTATTTTGGTATCTGAATAATTGGACTAACACAGCTACTCAAATTGACATAATTACAGTTAATATAGACAACTGTTCAATTACTATTGACTAATAATGCACATTTGTGTAAATACATTGAACTAAAATGCATGCAATGCTGCAGTATTGGTATGTCTGCAGTATTTCAGAAAAGATAGACAGACAGAGAATTAGATAGATATATAGATAACCATTTTAGGCAATTCACTGTATGGTTTTGTATTAATAATTTATGCATTTTTTATTAACTATGTCAAAATGGATATGCAAGCTTGTTTATACCAGAATATATATTAAATATCAGTTAAAAGTCTGTGATTAGCTTTTTGAGAAATCTTTAGCATTGAAACACACCTTCATTGTGTTACAATGTTACATGAGTGACATCAAAACACTGTAAATGTGACCTGCAGCATTGAAACGTAATGATGTTTGAAATACATTAGTGTTTTTTTTTGCGATTGGAGGACAATTTTACCTTTAACTGGTGCACTCACAGAGTTTGTAGCAAAGCACAACATCAGCAAAAGGTCATTAATTATTGCTAATGGCTGATTTGTGTGTTTGATTACAGGCTGTTAAATTCACCTTACAAGCTCAGTTTATGACACAGTCAATTAAACTTTCCCTATCATTTTGTATCAAACAATAATTAACAATCTATAAAACCTAAACACTTATTTGTAATAATGAATAAACATTCTGATGTTGTTTTTGGAAAGTTGTTTTATGGGTTAAAGTGTCATTTGTTCCCTATTTTAAAAATGAAACTAACAAATGAATTGTTTATTAAATGTAAACTGACTGTGGTTGACAACCCCTTTAAAATGTAGCAAGCAGCTTAATTATGCTACATAAAAATGGTAAATTATTTTTTTTAGAGATGTAAGAGATGTTTAAAACTAAGCATGAAAATGGTGTAAAAATTGTTTCTGATGGATTGAAAAATGTATTGGAAATAATCTGATGAATTATTGGGGCATTAAACACAAAATAAATGCTCAAGAGAATGATGTATTCAAAGAAAACATTAGCCAGATAATAATGTGGGGACATATTTAAAAAACAATTATATTAGTTATTTAAGTATTGAAAAAAATAAATGTAAAGTTTTGGGCACAGATTACATGTGGCGCACTAGCATGGGACGATAAGCAGTATCAGAGGGCCGTGCTAAAGTAAGTGCGCAACTTGATATTACATGATAAATTAGATGTACCACAGAAGGTTTAGCGCAGCCGACATCACTAAATAGAGCTAATATAAAAAGTTATGGGTGGCCTTGAGTCAAAGCACAAACAGCACTGGAAGAATTAGTCCAACCTGAATTAAAGTGTAAAGGTTAATAAAAAAATGTAAAACACATTAAAATAAAGTATTATCCTTATATGTACACATTTGTAATAAAAACTATTACACTTATATTGATAAAAAGGTATATGGTATATGCAGGGCAGCCATCAGGGGGTGAAAGGGGTGACTCCTGTTAGGGTCCCACTGGACCAGGGGGCCCCATGAGGCAATGCCAATCACAACTATTATTAAAAAAAAATTCTGTGGATGTCTCTGTGAGGGTATGTGCATATGTCTTTGTGCATTTTCTGTGAGTGTGTGTGTGCATGTGTCTGTGTGTTTTCTGTGGATGTCTCTGTAAAGGGCGTGTAGGGTGTGTGCTATGTATGTGTGTTTTCTGTGGGTATCTCTGTGAGGTTGTGTGCATATGTCTGTGTGTTTTCTGTGGGTGTTTCTGTGATGGTGTGTGCGTATGTCTGTGTGTTTTCTGTGGGTGTCTCTGTGAGGGTGTGTGTGTGTGTTTGTATGTCTATATGCATTTTCTGTGGGTGTCTCTGAGAGTGGGTGTGTGTTTGTATGTCTATGTCCATTTTCTGTGGGTGTCTCTGAGGGTGGGTGTGTATGTCTTTGTGTGTTTTCTGTGGATGTCTCAGTGAGGGTGTATGTGTATGTACGTCTTTGTGTGTTTTCTGTGGGTGTCTCTCTGTGTGTGTATGCATTTGTGTGTTTTCTGTGGGTGTCTGTGTGTGTATGTCTGTGTGTTTTCTGTGGGTATCTATGAGTCTGTATGTCTTTGTGTGTTTTCTGAGGCTTTCTCTGTGGGTGTTTTTTCGGGTGTATGTGGAAATTTGTGTGTGTGTCCATTGTCTGTTATTTTTAGGACATTTTGACCTTACTACTGATTATTCACATCTTTCTACAGACTTTGAGATTAATGAGAACTTTACAGAAGTCACCAATCCACCACTTAACCTATAAATTATTGTTTAGGCAGTTCAGGGCCCTTCCTTTCAGCCACTGCATGCTGTTGTCATCATATAGTTGGCATCTTCCTTGACAAAAAGATAATCAGAACTCCATATTGTAAATCTCCTTTTTTGACAAATCTGTAGCCTCATTACTTGTCAGGTCAATGTAAACAAGTGCTGAGTGTCTGTGTGAGTGTCTGTGTCTGAGTGTGTTGGTGTGTTTCTTTGCGTGTCTGCTAGAGTGTCTATATGTGAATCCTTATGTGTGAGTGTGTGTTTCAGTGTATGAGTGTGTCTGTATGTTTCTGTGTTTGTGTGTTACTACCTTTACAACATTTCCAAGTTTGACTACACTTAAGAATAAAGTGCATATACGTTTTAGTCACTTGGTCAAAAATTGCAATGTCAAAGGGGGCCCTGATCAATGGTTAAGTAAGGGCCCCCAAAATTTCTAGTGGCGGCCCTAGGTATATGGCAATATATATATATATATATATATATATATATATATATATATATATATATATATATATATATATTAAACTTGTGCATTCATATCTTTCGTTCTGATCCAAATGCAGAAGTAAATGCTATTCAGCTCTTTTCATAGCTAAATTGATTGTGGTGCAAGATCACCACGTAAAAAATCTGTGCAAATCCAGTGATGATCTTAAAGTGGTCTCCTTTGTTGAAGCTTCTTTCCATCAGAGATCAGAAGGGTCCACAGATCTTGCCATGTGCCTTCTAAATTCTTGAATGTCTATGAAAATCCCATAAAACAAAAATCTGATATGCTGGTTTCTTATAGTTATTCACATGTTCTATAGTGTTCACAATTCAAGACTTTTACTAAATTTGTATGCATTGGAATTATTAAAAATAATTACGAAAGTCTCAGGGGCGGGGTCATATTTACATATTACAATTTATAAAAAATATCAGTGTTTTGAAACAAGGTTTTAAATTGCATAGCTCTCAAAAGAGAAAAAAAAAATAGTATTGTAATGTGTGTGGCAGAGAAGGAATTTAATTAAGATTTTTTTTTCCATGTAGCTTTATAGCTTTATTCCTTAACTGATAAAGAAGATTGCAATGTATTGCATGACTGCCAAGGGGTTAAAGTACAGGCCTGTTTTGTTCTTGCATGTAATTAGTAAGCTTTAAGGTCCTTGGTTTTATGTAATATATTTAGTTCGTTACTTATTGTGTACAACGCTTCCCTCTAATGATGTCTCATTTACAAAGCGGAATGAGTCTACCTACTCTTCACTATTCTTACACCTACACATGAATGAAAACTTCGGAAAGCTCTCAATGAGTCCTGTTTGACAGATCTAGCATATAATTTAATATGATAATATCTAATGAGCCTTGTAGATTAAAGGGACACTGTACCCAAAAATTTTCTTTCATGATTCAGATTGAGCATGAAATTTTAAGCAACTTTCTAATTTACTCCTATTTTCAAATTTTCTTCATTCTCTTTGTATCTTTATTTGAAATGCAAGAATGTAAGTTTAGATGCCGGCCCATTTTTGGTGAACAACCTGGGTTGTCCTTGCTGATTGGTGGATAAATTCATCCACCAATAAAAAAGTGCTGTCCAGAGTACTGAAACCAAAAAAAAGCTTAGATGCCTTCTTTTTCAAATAATGATAGCAAGAGAACAAAGAAAAATTGATAATAGGAGTAAATTAGAAAGTTGCTTAAAATTGCATGCTCTATCTGAATTACAAAAGAAAACATTTGGGTTCAGTGTCCCTTTAAGGAGGAAAAACACAAACTAAAACCAATGTTACCAAACCTTCAGCATTGGCAGGTTTCAGGTTGTGCTCAAAGATGCAAATCTTACTTCAGGGTTATTTTAGTATTGCAGTATTTACTGTTCTTATTATTGCAGATATTTCCATTTTTGTTGTATGAAAACATATTTTATTTATTTTGTGCATTTGTATTGTAAGTCTTTATACAGTATATATATATGTGTGTATATGTATATACTGTATATGAACTATGTTTATACAACTGATTAATAACCTGATGCTTCTTACAATATTTCATTAAACAATATGCTTAAATATTGATAATGTTATACTTTATTCCATTCAATGTTCTTTGTAAAAATGTTGTAATATCTGTTTTGTTATGGGAAAGCCATAGTGTACAGAAAAAAAGGATCTTCAGGGGCGGGCCTCAGGCATTTAGGCATACTAGAGGCATTGCCAGAAAATTTTCACCTTCAGTTAAACCTATTCCCCTTCTGAAATATCTCTCTTCAAAGTTTGTTTTTACAAAGCTAACAAGGTTGCCTGATTTTTATTTGTATTTTATTTCTCTTTAATGGCGAGATTACATATGCGGCGTCGCTTGCAAATGCCGGCGTCACCAGTTTTTATTTGGGTATTGCTATCACATATATGGCGCCACATATAAATGTAGCGCGTATATTTCACCCGTCGCCCGCTAATTTTACTCCCATAAACTAACATAGAACCGTGTTGCATATATTCAGCGCAAGGACTTACGCAGCAAAAATAGAAACATTTTACTCCATTTTAACCTCGCCACACATAGGCAGGCGCAGCAAACCTTGCGCTGAATTTATAAGAACCGTAACTCCTTGGAAGTTCTAACTAACATCTAAGGCATGCGCAATATCTACCTGTCAACCGTCATCCTTCACCACAATAAGTAAATAAAGTCTATTAACCCCTAATCTGCCAACCCCCACATCGCAAAATATCTAACTAACCTATTAACCCCTAAAACGCCAACCCCCACAATGCAATATACCTAATAAAGTGATTAAAAGAGTGCTGAGGTCCCATTCTTTATATACAAGGTTTATTACATCCTTGTGATCTACCTTTTTTTGTTTAAATTAATAAAGTGATTTATCCCTAAACCGCCATCCCTCACAACGCAAACTACTTAATAAATGTATTAACCCGTAATCCTCCATTATGCAATAAACCTAATTACACTATTAACCCCTTAACCACCAACCCCCCACAATGCAATTATACCTAATTAACCTATTAACCCCTAAACCGCCATCCCCCCACATTGCAATAAACCTAATTAACCTATTAACTCCTAAACCGCCATCCCCCACAATGCAAATAACTAATTTAATCACTAAGCCCCCTAACCTAACACCCTCTAAATTAACCCCAATTAGATAAAATAAAAAAAGTTAAAATTAAAAAGAAAAACCTAACATTATTTAAAAAAAAACTAAGATTAAATAAAAATAAATAATCTAAAATTACAAAAAATAAAAAAGTCTAAAATTACAGAAAAAAATAAATCAAATGATCAAAAATAACAAAATTAAACCTAATCTAATACCCCTATGAAAATAAAAAGCCCGCCCAAAATATAAACACCCCCTAATCTAAACTAAACTTCCAATTGCCCTAAGTTATTCAGTCAATAGGATGAGAGCTACTGAAATCCTATTGGCTGATTTGAACAGCCAATAGGATTTCAGTAACTCTCATCCTATTGGCTGATTTGAAATCATAAAACGGGTACCTTGCATTCAATCGTCAGTGTGCGGCCATGATCGTACTAAGAGGATCCTCCAAGCTGGATGGCTCCGCGGCCGGCATTCTTGATCCGCGGTCACCGCCTTCCTCTTGGATAAAGATAGAAGAGGTCCCCATGCTGGAAGAAGGCGTTGCCTCCTGGAAGATGACCTCCAACACCTGGAAGAAGACCTCCGCCGGTCTTGAGTTCCTACTTGGTTTATTTTTTTATTTTTTGGGGTGGCTTTTTTTTAGATTAGGGATTTTTTTATTTTCATGGGCTGCAAAAGAGCTGATTGCCCTTTTAAGGGTAATGCCAATACAAATGCCCCTTTAGTGGCAATGGGTAGCTTAGGTTTTATTAATGTTAGGTTTTTTATTTCGGGGGTATTTGGTGGGTGGGGGTATACTGTTAGGGGGGACATAGTATTTTTGTAATGTAAAAGAGCTGTTTAACTTAGGTCAATGCCCTACAAAAGGCCCTTTTAAGGGCCATTGGTAGTTTAGTTTAGATTAAGGTTTTTTTTCATAGGGTACTAGATTAGGTTTAATTTTTTTTATTTTTGATAACTTGGTTTATTTTATTCTGTAATTTTAGACTTTTTTATTTTTTGTAATTTTATGATTTTTTTATTTTAATTTTAACTTAGTATTTTATTATTTTATGTAATTGGGGTTAATTTAGGGGTGTTAGGTTAGGGGGCTTAGTGATTAAATTAGTTATTTGCGTTGTGGGGGGTTGGTGGTTTAGGGGTTAATATTTTTATTATTAGCTGCGATGTGGGGTGATGGCGAATATAGGGGTTTTGACATGTCGGTTTATTTTTAGGAGGCAGATTAGACTTTTAAGGGCGATTTAACTTTTTTTTTCTTATGCGCCGGCAGTTTCTAAACTGCTGTAAGTCACTGGCGACTCCAGAAATGTGTATTTACTCACATTTCTGGACATCTCAGGTTTATTTGACTTATGGAAGTATATGAACTGCCGGCGTGGTTTATGTGATTCCCCGATGTGCAATGTGAAATTACGGGCAACGCGCGTTTCAGCGCTGCATATGTAATCTAGACCTAAGTGTTTTTAAGTTTTCTTTTGTGCATATTGGAGAGGTGCATTTGTTTTTTTCGTTTCCTAACAAATGCGTAAGTAAGCTGTCGAAAGACGCAATCGTCTCGTTTTAGAGCCGCAATTATTCTTGTAAAACTGCAACACACTTGGCAGCTTAAACACTTTCATTAGAGAAGAAAAAAACTAATGCACATATCTAGTGCATACGTTGTTGGACTGTTTTATAGCGGGTGTTTTTTGTGTGTAATAATTTGAAGTTGTTTTTATGATGCTGGTATCCTTCACCCTGGAACTTGTTCTATGTGCTAAAAAGTGAATGCTTGCAAGATAGATGCTGTTGTTTTGATTATAATGGAGCTTATCTCATTTCTTGCAGCTGTCATGATGAGTGGCTACAATTTTCTATGAATTGCATAATGTTTCTACTGGGGAGGTTGCATTTTGTTTTCTGATAGATTACAGTTTCACAAATGGGTTTTATTCAATATAATATATTTTGTCTTGTGTTTGTAGTAATCATTTGAGAAGTTAACTATTTAAACTCCTGCATAATATTTATATTAATTACACATTATAACATAAAATTAACTTATAGAAACAAATAGCCTAGGTGCATGTGCAAAACTCCAGCATTAAAGGTGTTCATGTATGTCACAGAAACTTCAGGAGTAGGCAGATTTAGGGCTTAAACATTCAAACATGCAAATAAGTTGTGAACTCCACCAATTCCTTGGGACAGTCCTGTTGTTTGGCTTCCCATTCCATGGTATGATTTTTTTTGGGAAGTCTGCCCAACATTTTAAAAAATCTGCCCAGATCTATGCACTTGGCATGGGAGCCTGACTTTGGGAATCAGACTTTATGTCTTTCACCAAGATTACAAGTTGTGCGCTAATCCGGGTGCGTAAATAACTAAAAGAAATAAGCGGTATCGCACTCTCCATAGCGCTGCCATTACAAGTTAAGTCAAAACCTTTTGTTGTGCGGTATGGTGCGTTAAGCTCCATACCGCACAAAACCCAAGGCCTGACTTTATATACTCGTGCACGCTTTCCCACATAGACATCAATGGGGAGAAAGTGTCAGAAAAAATCGCGCTCGCCGTAATGCAACCCCATTGATGTCGATAGGGAAAATAAAGTTTTGTTAAAACTTAACACCCCAATATAAAACCCTAGTCTAAATACACCCCTAATCCGCCACCCCCCAACATTGCAGACACTAAGTAAAGTTATTAACCCTTAATCCACCGCTCCTGACATCTCAGACACTAACTAAAGTTATTAACCACTAAACCGCTGGCCCCCCCATCGCTACTAATAAACTAAACCTATTAACCCCTAAAATGCCGCCCCAACTCGCAAATCACTAAATTAAACTATTAACCCCTAAACCTAACACCCCCTAACTTTAAATTAAATTTTCAATATAACTATCTTAAAATAAATAAAAACTTACCTGTGAAATAAAAAAAAAACTAAGATTAAACTATAAATAAACCTAACATAACTATTTTAATAAAATAAAATAAATTACAAATAAAAAAAACTAAATTACAAGATTAAAATAACCTAACACTACAAAAAAATAAATAAAATCTAACATTACCAAAAAATAAAAACACTAAAATTACGGAAAATAAAAAAACACTAAGATTACAAAAAATAATAAACAAAATTATTCGAAATAATAAAAATTACACCTAATCTTATAGCCCTTTAAAAACAAAAAAGCACCCTAACCTAACAATAAACTACCAATAGCCCTTAAAAAGGTCAATGCCCTGCAAAATGCCCAAGCTAAACAGCTCTTTTACCTTTAAAAAGTACTAAGTCCCCCCTAAAAGTAAACGCCCCCACCCAACCAACCCCCAAAATAAAAAAAACTTAACTCTAAAAAATCCTAAGCTACCCATTGCCCCTAAAGGGGCATTTATATGGGCATTGCCCTTGAAAGGGTATTCAGCTCTTTTACTGCCCATTAAAATAAAAAATCCCTATTATAAAAAAAAACACCCCAAAAAAATGAAAACAAACCTAACACTTACCCCAGGAAATCCACTTACAGTTCCTGAAGTCCGGACATCCATCTTCATCCAGGAACTGAGAAGTCTTCATCCAGGAGGCAACATCCTCCTCCATTGCGGGGGCATCTTCTATCTTCATCCCGGTGGTGCGGAGTTGTGGCGGCGTTGGGTGGAGGTTTTTGCTTCCATTTTAAGGGCTATTGATAGTTTACTGTTAGGTTAGCAGGTATTTTTATTTTGTTTATTTTTGTTTTATTTTTTATATTCATAGTGTTACATTTTTTAAATTTTGTATTTTTTTTTTCAATTTTTTTCCGTAGTGTTAGGTTTTTATTTATTTTACTAAAGTTATATTGTAAATTTAATTTAAAGTTAGGGGGGTGTTAGGTTTAGGGGTTAATAGATTAATTTAGTGATTTGCAATGTGGGGGCCGGCGGTTTAGGGTTTAATAGGTTTAGTTTAGTATTAGCGATGTGGGGGCCCGCGGTTTAGGGGCTAATAGGTTTATATAGTGTTGGCTATGCAGGAGGGTGGTGGTTTAGGGGTTAATAGGTAGTTTATGGATGTTAGTGTACTTTTTAACATTTTAGTTATGAGTTTTGTGAAACATTTTTGTTTTGCAAAATCCATAACTACTGGTCTCAGATTGCGGAATAGATTGCGGCGGTATGGGCCATAATGCAAGCATTTTAGCTGGAATGCACAACCTGTAATAGAGCGATATGGAAATCCTGCACTCAAAAGTCATTTTTTGAGTGCAGAATGGATTGTTGAGTTACAGGCAGGGGGCGTATTATGGCCTAGGCCAACAAGGATGGTGCCTAGGGCAGCAGATTTGGGAGGGGCAGCACATCTGTCCTATCCTCTCTCTAAACAGCACACAGTACAGTGAGCGATAAAGTGCAGGCTTTTACAGAGAAGACAAGGCACATGCGCTGATCAAGGTCGCTCTTTACAGGCAGTGCTCCTTTAAACTGTTGCTTCATTTAAAGCCGCCAGCATTTTTGCAGAGGAAGCGTTCTTGGTGAGAAACTTGACCAGGGATATGCTTCCAAGGTGAGGCTGGAGGAGAAGACCTTGTCAGGTCTTGCCTCCCCTTATCAGCTGTGGTGGGTCTGCGAGCGCAGTGCTTATTGCAGGTCTTAGTAACTAACAGACTGGATGCGTCTGTGCACTGCTTAGATCAGCTTGTGATGTCTAATCCTAAACTCTCAGCGCTAATGTATGTTAGCTACTAATAGCTAGCTTTCTCTGCATTCATGTGATGTCTAATCATAAACTCTCAGTGCTAATGTATGTTAGCTACTAATAGCTACCTGTCTCTGCATTCATGTGATGTCTAATCATAAACTATCAGTGCTATTGTATGTTAGCTACTAATAGATATCTTTCTCTGCATTCATGTGATGTCTAATCATACACTCTCAGTGCTAATGTATATTAGCTACTAATAGATAGCTTTATCTGCATTCATGTGATGTCTAATCATAAACTCTCAGTGATAATGTATGTTAGCTACTAATAGATAGCTTTCTCTGCATTCATGTGATGTCTAATCATACACTCTCAGTGCTAATGTATATTAGCTACTAATAGATAGCTTTCTCTGCATTCATGTGATGTCTAATCATAAACTCTCAGCGCTAATGTATGTTAGCTACTAATAGATAGCTTTATCTGCATTCATGTGATGTCTAATCATAAACTCTCAGTGCTAATGTATGTTAGCTACTAATAGATAGCTTTCTCTGCATTCATGTGATGTCTAATCATAAACTCTCAGTGCTAATGTATATTAGCTACTAATAGATAGCTTTCTCTGCATTCATGTGATGTCTAATCATAAACTCTCAGTGCTAATGTATGTTAGCTACTAATAGATAGCTTTCTCTGCATTCATGTGATGTCTAATCATAAACTCTCAGTGCTAATGTATGTTAGCTACTAATAGCTAGCTTTCACTGCATATGTGATGTCTAATCCTAAACTCTCAGTGCTAATGTATGTTAGCTACTAATAGCTAGCTTTCTCTGCATTCATGTGATGTCTAATCATAAACTCTCAGTGCTAATGTATGTTAGCTACTAATAGATAGCTTTCTCTGCATTCATGTGATGTCTAATCCTAAACTCTCAGCGCTAATGTATGTTAGCTACTAATAGCTAGCTTTATCTGCATTCATGTGATGTCTAATCCTAAACTCTCAGCGCTAATGTATGTCTCTCTCTCTCTCTCTCTCTCTCTCTCTGGTATGAGATGCATGCAATTCAACCCACCTGTATGCTAGCCCATTTTCTTTTTAATTGTTATTAAAAAAGAAACAAAACAAAAACATTATACACAATGACCCCAAAAAAATATTAAGTCGAAAAAAGGCCTAAACCTTTGAGGGGGGGGGGAGCAGTATTTTGAGTGCCTAGGGCAGCACAAAACATAAATATGCCACTGGTTACAGGCTAAAACAATTGCGGTATAGCTATACAGCCGTGACTTGAAATGCGGGAGACCTGCCATTGCACTCGCAATGGCCAATTTTTCTGCAGTATAGCCTTACCGCACCGTAACGCAAAAGTGTAATCGTGGTGACTGTTAGTTGTAAATACATATATATTTGCATATTGTGACATCTGAGTCTAATGGACTTTACATTAGAACAGCAGAATAATTTAATAATAAATATATACGTCAGTGATGTGTCATCTCTCCCACAGTCTACAGGTTAGACTGAATAACACAAGGGGCTAAAATCATAGACGCTCACAAGGTTACTGAGGCCTCATGTAAAGGAATTCACTGAGCGTTGCTTCACCTAAATGCTATAGTTTTGTTAATGGGTGTTCCTGCCATTGACATCTACAGTAACATGAGGTGCTAATAAACAACATCAAATGCTAACCTCTAGCAATGCGGATAAACAATAAATCAAAGTGCAACAATTAGGAAACTTACTTAAAAGGATTTTATGTGACTGTAGTTTTTGAAATGTTCCCATGTCTATTTTGTGACTGTAAAGTAAGCTTGTTGGATAGAATACAAGGTCTTTGGGGCTGGCCGGGAGCATTATAGAGGTGTGGCTAGAATTTTTCACCTGCCCAGTGTGTATAATTCATAAAGACTCTAATGCATTTGTGAAGTATCTTATCTTGTGGTTTGTCTCATTATTTCAAAGCTTACATTGTTGTTTCATTTATATTTCTTCTTTTATTTCTTGCTGTTTACAAGATTTTGTATGTGTGAGCATGGGCTCCTCTATAGAGGGAATTTTCATTTGCTGTGTCAGGTTCTGAAAGCATTTTTGTGAAGCCGGTATCCTTCTCAGGGGACCTCTACTGATAGGTAAGCAGTTAGGAGATAGATACTGCGGTTTTGTTTATAATAGACAGTAAATCACATGTGGCTGTGAGGAGAGTCAGGTATATATCTTGATGAATTCCGCAATTTTAAAGTTGTGATTCTGCTTTTTTCCCCCACAAGATATTAGTCTCACAGACTGATTTTATTGAATCTAGGGTAATAATTTATATTTTGTGTTTACAATATGCAATTAACATTGGATGTTTTTGGGTAGAAACTGTCAGTGAATGTGGTTAATACTCCGTAGTTTGCTTACTTGATGGTGCAGCTGCAAACGCACCCAATATTTAGTTTGTTTTCAAATGATGCCACATATGCATGGGAATACTTTTATACTGTGAGAAATGAAGACAAAATGTGAGTAATATATGGTTTAAAATTATAAATCAATAAAAAATATACAGGCATTTCAAATGGTTTTGAAAACAGTGGACAGATATACTTTATGAGAAAGGACATACTTAGTGTAATAGCAGAAGAGGAAAAAGAGACAAGATCAGGATTTCATTCCTTAATGAAAAATCCTCCAGAAAACACACTTCAGCAAAATAGTCAGTAGAAAAGAAGCAAAGTCTAAAATAAGCTTAATGACAGGCATAATCAATCAATCTCTAAAAACCACGCTCTGCGCGTCCAGTCTAGGCATAATCAATCAATCCAATCATTAGAACCTTGCCACTAGCTTTTTTTTATTGCGGGAGTTGTAGGCTCAGAAATAGAGGTTGCCTGGATCAATAATCCCTGAGAGAAAGACATGCAAGAAAAATAAAATATTGGAGGAAGAAGGATTGAGAATTGGAGCATTTGATAAAAAAATGGGGGTTTTCCAAGAAAAAAAAAATGTTTGGAAGATCTAATGTGAAAAAAGTGTGTTAATAAATAATGTATAGCGTAATCAATAGATGTGCAAAAGTGTTGTGAAGAGAAGTGGAAGATGTCAATATAAATGTGTAGTGAGGGTCCCATTAAGGGTCCATTAGTGGTATGTTCATTTTTTTGCTTTTTTAACAACCTACTATTGATAGAGTTTTAGAGGCCTTAAATGTCCTTATTTTAAGTGCAATTTATTGGCTGTTGTCTTGTACACCCAACATGCCTTGACATGTGCAGTTCATCTTTTGTTAATGGTGTGTTTCACTTGTTCCTTTTATCTGAGTTTGTTATTACATATGAAGTACATTTGTATAATTTGAGAAGTGATCTAGAAAAAAACAGAGGACAGTTTAAGGGTTTGAAATGATTCTTATAGGTTTTAAAATACATTAAATTGTGTTTTACTACAAACAGAGGCCCAGATTACAAGTGTAGTGATAACCAATATCACGACCGTGCTAACTTGTCTGAGTATTACAAGTTGATAGTAAAAGTATTTGCTCAAGAGCAAACTAAATTATCGTGCATCAGGTTTGCACGAATAAAGAGAAGCGTAAAGAGTAAGAGTCCAATAAAAAAGCGTGCACCAAACACAACATAAAAACATAAAGTGTTACACCCAAGACAAACAGGATTGCTTTAGAGATCATCCTGGAGTCATTTGATGATCATTAAATTACTTCAAAGTCATCTGCACATCATCAAGCTTATAAAGTCATTAGCTAAGGTAAAAAATTCTGGGTGATGAATTCTGAATGATTAGCAGATTACCTTACTGATTACATCACAAGCATGAACAGCTGGTGAATGACTCTAGAGTCTCATTTAAATTTTTCAGCCTGTGGGCATACTTCAGGATGTTTTCTGATGACTAGTCTGGAGTCATTGATTACTTCATAATGTCTCCAGGAAGATCATCTGTTTTGACTAAGGCAGTCATACATACACTATCTGATAAAAAGTAATCATATAAATACGTTAAAAAAATTCTTATAAGGGTTAAAAGGTATGTGTTATATATACACAGTATATATATATATATACACGTTGATTGGAGTAGCCGTGTTAGTCCAGAGATTTAGATATCAAAATAACAAGAGTATTGCATTGAGCAATGATACTTTTTTATTGGACTAACTATACATTTATACAATGACAAGTTTTCGGAAGAGTGTCTTTCTTTTTCAAGTCTGAAGCAATACTGACCAATTTGATGGAATTTACAGATTATATATCAACATAGAATCCATATGAATAAAGATGGGAAATTAGGTATACAGGGGAATATAAAATAGTCAAAAAAGGAGAAAGGAAAGAAAAAAAAAAAAAGGGGAATAATAATAATGACAAAAGTGTGGACATAGGCTTACCTGCGTGCCTATGCATAGAGAGTGTGGAATATACAATGTAATTGACTACAGTATATGTAAGTACATTACAAAAAAGAGTACATTACAAAAAAATTTGATAATGTGTTAAGAAACCAGAGTCTACATTTAGTCCAGAATTTAGCAAGTTGAAGTGCATTATCATTTTCATTTCAAAGGTTTTTCTTTCCATGGTGTTTTTGAAGCTGCCTCTGAGAATCTTGATTTTAAGGTTTTGGATGGAGTGGTCAGGTTAGGTGAAATGGTGACCAACAGGGGTATATATATACACAGTACCGTCAAAAGTATCAGGCAACCACCAGCTTTGTTGTTTTAATATATCTAAAAAAACTTTTTTAGAATAAAATGGCTTCTTCAAGCAAAAGTCAGTATTTAGTGTGACCTCCCTGAGCACTAAGCACATCTTGAACTCTTTTGGGGAGACTGTCCTGAAGTTTTCTGAAGTAATCTTCTGGTATATTATACTAGGCTTGTTTCAGAACTTCAGAGTTCTTCTTTAGATTTAGGTTGTCTTTTATTTTTTATCTGTCTAGTTGATCCAATACTGCCTCTATAATATTCAGGCCTGGACTCTGTGGAGGCCAGTCAATGACTGTCAGTATTTTATCTGCTGTTTTTCTCTTCAAATATGATTTCACTGCATTAGCAGTGTGCTTGGGATCGTTATCATGCTGGAAAATAAAACCATTCCCAATCAGGCACTTTCCAGAAGGAATGGCATGATAAATTAAAACCTGTCTGTACTTTTCAGCATTTATGATCCCATCAATTTAGACAATATCGCCAACTAGCAGAAATGCAGCCCCAAACCAGGACAGACCCGCCAACATGTTTCAGTGAAGGCTGCAAGCACTGATTCTTCAATCTCTCTCCAACTCTTCTTCTCACATATTGTTGACGATTGAACCAAAAAATGTCAAACTTGGATTTTTCACTGCTTAATACTCTTTTCCACTGATCTTCATTCCAATATTTGTGAGCTTTACCATATCTTAGTCTTTTCACCCTGTTCCCCTTGTGAAAAAGTGGTTTCTTGGCTGCTACCCTTCCACTAAGACCATTCCTGATGAAGCTGCCAGATGCTGAGCCAGGTCTTTGCTGGACCCTTTCCGGTCTTTCCAAAAAGAAACTCTGAGGAACTTCTCATCAGATTTGAAAGTTTTCTTGACCTTCCAATAATTTTTTTGTCCTTCACCTCTCCTGATTCTTCAATTGTTTTTATAACAGCTTGAATACTACATCTTAAGTATTCAATTGATTTGCTGATTTCCCTTTGAGTGCGGCCTTGCTGATGCAAAAGTATTATTTTATGTCTGTCAAATTCTGCGATCTTTGGCATTTTGAATGGAATGATGTGATTGAAAGTTGGTCTTACAATGAATTAAACTCGTACCACGTGTATGTAATGCTTAAGCATGTCTTAAACAAACCTGGTGTAATAGACCTTTATCACAGCAGTTATTTTGACATGAAATAGTAGGACAAATACAGGTGTTAGCAATGACATTAATTAGGGTTCCATTCCATTCAGGTTTACAAGAGCCAGGTTACTGCTATTGGCCAAGTGTAAGGCAAGGTCACACTAAGTACTTGCCACTTTAGACTATAAAAGCTTTTTTTATTTCTGGTATTTTTCTGTTTTTTAATAGTGCATACAAATATCCTGTATTTTCTGGTTGTATTCTAATAAAGAGACTGGTATATAATTACAAATGGTCATTATACCATTGCTAAAACAACACATCTAATGCTGGTCTAAGACTTTTACACAGTATTACAGATATATATATATATATATATATATATATATATATATATATATATATATATATATATATACAAAAAGTCCCGGGAACCCAGCACACGCTCATCAATACAGCCACCAGGGTGCCTGCCATATATTCATACAGCCAAGTTCCAAAAAGGCAAGCACTCTCTGGTTTTTAAAAAAACATATTTTACTGTGTATAACACATACAGTAGTTAACGTGTTCAGGCAAACGCCCGTCCTCAGACATAAAACGTTAACTACTGTATGTGTTATACACAGTAAAATCTGTTTTTGCCAAAAACCAGAGAGTGCTTGCCTTTTTGGAACTTGGCTATATATATATAATGCTCAGAGCAGGCGGACAGGTTATGGATCATCGGTTGTGACCGCTGCTTCATAACTGCTGTTTCTGGCAGTTACCTGTAACTTCAAGACTTGTAATACCAGCGGGGTTAAAAAGCAGCGTTGGGACCTGCTTTTTAACCCTAATGCAAAACTCGGAATCTAGGTGTAATATACTAAAATTACATTAAACTATATTAAACTATTTATTAACCTACCCTAACTATTATACTAAAATTATATTAAACTACAAATTAAATTAACTATATCACATATTTAAAAACCTAACCCGACTCAAATTATTTAAATCTACAATTGAAAATTACTAAGTTACAAAACGATAACAACTAAGTTACAAAAAATAAAAAACACTAAATTACACAAAATAAAAAAGAAATTATGAAATATTTAAACTAATTACACCTAATCTAATAGCCCTATCAAAATAAAAAAGCCCCCCCCCCCCCAAAATAAAAAACACTAGCCTACAATAAACTACCAATGGCCCTTAAAAGGGCCTTTTGCAGGGCATTGCCCCAAATAATTCAGCTCTTTTACCTGTAAAAATAAAATACAAACACCCCCCAATAGTAAAACCCACCACCCAGACAAACAACCCCCCAAAATAAAAACCTATCTAAAAAACCTAAGCTCCCCATTGCCCTGAAAAGGGCATTTGTATGGGCATTGCCCTTAAAAGGGCATTTAGCTCTTTTACTGCCCAAAGTCCCTAAGCTAAAATTAAAACCCACCCAATAAACCCTTAAAAAAAGCTAACATTAAACACTGACGATCCACTTACAGTTTTCGAAGACCGGACATCCATCCTTATCCAAGCGGCAGTAGTCCTCAATGAAGCAGGCAGAAGTCTTCATCCAAGCGGGCAGAAGTCTTCATCCAGATGGTATCTTCTATCTTCATCCATCCGGTGTGGAGCGGGTTCATATTCAAGACATCCAGCGTGGAGCATCCTCTTCTTACAACGTCTCTTGAAGAATTAAGTTTCCCTTTAAATGATGTCATCCAAGATGGCGTCCCTTACATTCCAATTGGCTGATAGAATTCTATCAGCCAATAGGAATTAAGGGGGAAAAATCCTATTGGCTGTTGCAATCAGCCAATAGGATTGAGCTTTCATCCTATTGGCTATCCCAATCAGCCAATAAAATGCAAAAGGCCCTTTTAAGGGCCATTGGTAGTTTATTGTAGGCTAGGGATTTTTTTATTTTGGGGGGACTTTTTTATTTTGATAGGGCTCTTAGATTAGGTGTAATTAATTTAAATATTTGATAATTTCTTTTTTACTTTGTGTAACATGCGCCTAGATTACAAGTTTTGTCGGTAAAAACTTGCGGGGCTAACGCTCCTTTTTTTTCCAGCGCTTACTTTAAACAACGCTGGATATTGCAACTTTTCTGAATGGCTGCGTTAGCCTCAGAAAAGTGAGCGTTGAGCAAATTTAGCTCCACTTCTACCAGTAATACCAGCGTTGCTTACAGTAGCGGTAAGCTGGCAAAACGTGCTTGTGCACGATTTCCCCATAGGAAACAATGGGGCTGAGCCGGCTGAAAAAAAAACTAACACCTGCAAAAAAGCAGCGTTCAGCTCCTAACGCAGCCCCATTGTTTCCTAAGGGGAAACACTTTCTAAGTCTATACCTAACACCCTAACATGAACCCCGAGTCTAAACACCCCTAACCTTACACTTATTAACCTCTAATCTGCCGCCCCCAACATCGTCGCCACCTGCATTATACTATTAACCCCTAATCTGCCGCTCCGGACACTGCCGCCACGTACATTATACCTATGAACCCCTAATCTGCTGCCCCTAACATTGCCGACACCTACATTATAAATATTAACCCCTAATCTTCCGCCCCCAATGTTGCCGCCACCTACCTACACTTATTAACCCCTAATCTGCCAACCGGACATCGCTGCCACTATAATAAATGTATTAACCCCTAAACCGCCACAATCCCGCTTCGCAAACACTATAATAAATTGTATTAACCCCTAATCTGCCCCCCCAACGTCGCTGCCACCTACCTACAATTATTAACCCCTAATCTCCTGCCCCAACGTTGCGCTACTATAATAAAGTTATTAACCCCTAAACCTAACCCTAACACCCCCCTAAATTAAATATAATTTAAAGAAATCTAACTAAAATTACTATAATTAAATAAATTATTCCTATTTAAAACTAAATACTTACCTATAAAATAAACCATAAGATAGCTACAATATAACTAATAGTTACATTGTAGCTATTTTAGGATTTATATTTATTTTACAGGCAAGATGGCGTCCCTCGAATTCCGATTGGATGATAGGATTCTATCAGCCAATCGGAATTAAGGTAGGAAAAATCCGATTGGGTGATTTAATCAGCCAATCGGATTGAAGTTCAATCCGATTGGCTGATTGGATGAGCCAATAGAATGCGAGGTCAATTCTATTGGCTGATCCAATCAGCCAATCGGATTGAACTTCAATCCGATTGGCTGATTAAATCAACCAATCTGATTTTTCCTACCTTAATTCCGATTGACTGATAGAATCCTATCAGCCAATCGGAATTCGAGGGACGCCATCTTGGATGAAGTCATTTAAAGAAACCTTCATTCGTCGTTAGTCCGTTGGCCGAGGAGGATGTTCCGCGTCGGAGGTCTTGAAGATGGAGCCGCTGATGGATGAAGACTTCTGCCGGATGGAGGACCTCTTCTGCCCCGCTTGGATGAAGACTTCTGCCGGATGGAGGACCTCTTCTGCCCGGCTTGGATGAAGACTTCTGCCGGATGGAGGACCACATTGCCCAGATTGGATGAAAAATTCGGCCCGGCTGGGTGAACACGGCTCAAGGTAGGGTGATCTTCAGGGGGTTAGTGTTAGGTTTTTTTAAGGGGGATCAGGTGGGTTTTAGAGTAGGGGTGTGTGGGTGGTGGGTTTTAATGTTGGGGGGGGTCTTGTATTTTTTTTACAGGTAAAAGAGCTAATTACTTTGGGGCAATGCCCCACAAAAAGCCCTTTTAAGGGCTGGTAAAAGAGCTGATTACTTTTGTAATTTAGTATAGGGTAGGGAATTTTATTAATTTGGGGGGCTTTTTTATTTTATTAGATTTTATTAGGGGGCTTAGATTAGGTGTAATTAGATTAAAATTCTTGTAATATTTTTTTATTTTTTGTAATTTAGTGTTTTTTTTGTACTATAGTTTAGTTTATTTAGTTGTATTTTAGTTTAGATAATTGTAGTTAATTTATTTAATTAATTAATTGATAGTTTAGTGTTAGGTGTATTTGTAACTTAGGTTAGGATTTATTTTACAGGTAATTTTGTAATTATTTTAACTAGGTAGCTATTAATAGTTATTAACTATTTAATAGCTATTCTACCTAGTTAAAATAAATACAAAGTTGCCTGTAAAATAAATATAAATCCTAAAATAGCTACAATGTAACTATTAGTTAAATTGTAGCTATCTTATGGTTTATTTTATAAGTAAGTATTTAGTTTAAAATAGGATTAATTAATTTAATTATAGTATTTATTTCGTTTTATTTAAATTATATTTAGGGGGGTGCTAGGATTAGGGTTAGACTTAGGTTTAGGAGTTAATAACTTTATTATAGTAGCGGCGACGTTGGGGGCGGGAGATTAGGGGTTAATAATTGTAGGTAGGTGGCGGCGACATTGGGGGGGGCAGATTAGGGGTTAATAAAATTTATTATAGTGTTTGCGAGGCGGGTTTGCGGCGGTTTAGGGGTTAATACATTTATTATAGTGGCAGCGATGTCCGGTCGGCAGATTACATAGTAACATAGTAGATAAGGTTGAAAAAAGACTGAAGTCCATCGAGTTCAACCTATACAAATCTAAAATACTTTCAAAAAGCTCCAGTTAAGCTTAAATAACCCCATTAAAATGTGACCCATTTAATACTAGCAATCATATCCATGAATTTTGTTTATATACAGAAATTTATCCAGACTATTTTTAAATGAATTTATGGTATTGGCATTCACTACCTCCTTTGGTAATGAGTTCCACAATTTTATTGCTCTTACAGTGAAAAAACGTTTCCGTTGCAGGAGATTAAATCTCCTTTCCTCCAACCTTAAATTATGACCTCTTGTCAGAAACAATTTTCTTGGAATAAACAGAGCTTCTGCCATCTCTGTATATGGGCCTTGAATATATTTATATAAAGTAATCATGTCACCTCTCAAGCGCCTTTTTTCTAAAGAAAACAGACCCAGTTTGGCTAGCCTCTCCTCATAGGTTAATTTCTCCAATCCTCATATTAGCTTTGTGGCCCTTCTCTGAACTTTTTCTAGTTCTGCAATATCTTTTTTAGCAATCGGTCCCCAGAACTGCACTCCAAACTCAAGGTGAGGTCTTACCAGGGCTTTATATAATGACAGAATTATGCTTTCCTCCCTTGAATCAATGCCTCTTTTAATACATGCTAGTATCTTATTAGCCTTTGAAGCCGCTGCCCTGCATTGTGCACCCATCTTTAGCTTGTTATCTATTACTACTCCCAAATCCCTTTCCTCCTGTGTTTGGCTAAGTCTTGTCCCATTTAAAAAATACATAGCCTGCTTATTTTTACTTCCAAAATGTAGAACCTTGCATTTTTCCGTATTAAATCTCATTTTCCATTCACTTGCCCATAGTTCTAATTTTAGCAAATCCCTTTGTAAAGAGAGTTCGTCCTGCTCTGACCTAATGACCTTACTTAACTTACTTAATTAGGGGTTAATAAGTGTAGGTAGGTGGCGGCGACATTGGGGGGGGCAGATTAAGGGTTAATAAATATAATGTAGGTGTCGGCGATGTTAGGGACAGCAGATTAGTAGTTCATAGGTATAATGTAGGTGGCGGCGATGTCCTGTCGGCAGATTAGGGGTTAAATCATTTTATTATTGTGTTTGCAATGTGGGAGGGCCTAGGTTTAGGGGTTCATAGGTAGTTTATGGGTGTTAGTGTACTTTGTAGCACTGTAGTTAAGAGCTTTATGTTCCAGCATTAGCCCATAAAACTCTTAACTACTGACTTTTTTATGCGGTAGGAGTCTTGGAGGTAGAGGCTGTACCGCTCACTTCTTCCAAAACTTGTAATACCAGCGTTAGGCAAATCCTATTAAAAAGATAGGATACACAATTGACGTAAGGGGATTTGCGGTAGCCAAAAGTCGCGGAAGAAAAGTGAGCGGTACACCTGTACCTGCCATACTCGTAATACCAGCGGGCATTAAAAAGCAGTGTTAGGACCCATTAACGCTGCTTTTTGAAGCTAATGCAGAACTCGTAATCTAGCAGTTAGTGTTTTTATTTTTTGTAACTTAGTTGTTTTTTTTTTGTAACAGTAATTTTTAATAGTAGATTTAAATAACTTGAGTAGGGTTAGATTTTTAAATATGTAATATAGTTAATTTAATTTTTAGTTTAATGTAATTTTAGTATAATAGTTAGGGTAGGTTAATTAATAGTTTAATATAGTTTAATGTAATTGTAGGATAATAGTTAGGGTAGGTTAATTAATAGTTTAATATAGTTTAATGTAATTGTAGGATAATAGTTAGGGTAGGTTAATTGATAGTTTAATATAGTTTATTTTAATTCTAAAGGTAAGTTTAAATTTATTATAAGATAGGGATGAGCTAATATTTAATGTAAAGTTAGATGCTTTCAAGGTTTAGGGGTTAATAGCTTAATTTAGCTTATGGCGATGTGGGGGGCTGGCAGTTTAGGGGTTAATCATTTTATTACAGTTGCAGAGGAGTCCGGGAGCAGCGGGATAGGGGTTAATACATTTATTCAGTTGCGGCGGGGTCCGGGAGCGGTGGGATAGGGGTTAATACATTTATTTAGTTGCGGTGGGGTCCGAGAGTGGTGGGATAAGGGTTAATACATTTAGTTAGTTGCGGTGGGCTCTGGGAGCGGCGGGGTAGGGGTTAATATATTTATTTAGTTGCGGTGGGATCCGGAAGCGGCGGAATAGGGGTTAATACATTTTTTTAGGTTGCGGTGGGCTCTGGGAGCGGCCGAATAGGGGTTAATAACATTATGTAGGTGGTGGCGATGTTGGGGCAGCAGATTAGGAGTATTTAGACATGGGGTTTATGTTAGGGTGTTAGGTGTAAACGTAATTTGTTTTCTACCATAGAAATCAATGGGATATCTGGCGGCATTGAACATAAGCTTTCGCTGCTTTCAGACTCCCATTGATTCCTATCGCATCCGTGGCCTCCAGGGTGGTGGATTAAAAGCCAGGTACGCTGGGCCGGAATAGTGGTGAGCGTACCTGTTAAAAGTTTGATAAATGGCAAAAGTTGTCTGAGAGTGCCAAATTTGTATTTGGAACATCTGTAATGACGTAAGCATCGATCTGTGTCGGATTGAGACGGCGGATCGTATGTTACATCACAAATTTCAACTTTTGCCGGTCTGTAGGCCTTAATAAATAGGTCGAATCAAGCTTGCCACAATTACATTGCAGAGTTTCCAGAATATTTGCGGTTGACGGCTTGATAAATATCGCTCAAAGTTACCTGGTAAATAAAACCTAACCTGCCTTACACTAAAACCTAACATTACAATAAAATAAAATAAATTAAATTAATAAAATACAATTATCTACATTACAAAAAAATAAACACTAAATTACACAAAATAAAAAAAAAATTATGAATAATAAAAACGAATGACTCCTAATCAAATCCCTATCAAAATAAAAAGCCCCCCCAAAATAAAAAAAAAAACCTAGCCTACACTAAACTAAAAATGGCCCTTAAAAGGGCCCTTTGTGGGGCATTGCCCAAAAGAAATCAGCTTTTTTACCTGTAAAAAAAAATACAAACAACCCCCCAACAGTAAAACCCACCACCCAGACAACCAAACCTCCCAAATAAAATAACTATCTAAATAAACCTAAGCTAACCATTGCCCTGAAAAGGGCATTTTGATGGGCATTGCCCTTAAAAGGGCATTTAGCTCTTTTACATTGCCCAAACCCTAAGCTAAAAATAAAACCCACCCAATAAACCCTTAAAAAACCTAACACTAACCCCCGACGATCAACTTACAGTTTTCGAAGACCGGACATCCATCCTCATCCAAGCGGGCAGAAGTCTGCATCCAAACGTGCCGAAGTCTTCATCCATTATTTTTGATACTTTTGTTTTTTATTTTGTGTAATTTAGTGTTTTTTTTTTTTTTTTGTAAGTTAGATAATTTTATTTTATTAATTTATTTATTTTGATTGTAATGTTAGGTTTTATTGTAAGGCAGGTTAGGTTTTATTTTACAGGTAACTTTGTATTTATTTTAGCTAGGTAGTTATTAAATAGTTAATAACTATTTACTAACTAGTCTACCTAGTTAAAATAAATACAAACTTACCTGTAAAATAAAAATAAAACCTTAGATAGCTACAATGTAACTATAAAATAGGAATTATTTAGGTAATAATTGTAAGTTTAATTTATATTTATATTAATTATATTTAAGTTAGGGGGGTTAGGGTTAGACTTATGGTTATGGTTAGGTTTAGGGGTTAATATATTTATTTAGTGTTAGTGATGTGGGAGGCCAGAGGTTTAGGGGTTAATAACTTTAGTATAGTGGCGGCGACATTAGGGGCAGCAGATTAGGGGTGTTTAGACTTGGTTTTTATGTTAGGGTGTTAGGTTTTAACGTAACTTTTTCTTTCCCCATAGACATCAATGGGCTGCGTTACGGAGCTTTTTTTCTGCAATCGCAGGTGTTAGGCTTTTTTTTGCCGGCTCTCCCCATTGATGTCTATGGGGAAATTGTGCACGAGCACGTCAAAACACTGCTTGCATTTGAGTGAGGTATGGAGCTCAACGCCACCATATTGCCCACGCAAGCCGGGTTTTTAAAAACTTGTAATAACAGCGCTATAAGGAGGTTAAATACCGCTGTTTTTGTGGTGCTCGTTAATTTCCCTATAGCGCTGAAAACTCGTAATCTAGCTGAATAATAATAATATATTACTGCCTCTTTTGACAATGGTTCCCTGTGCTAACACATTGGTCAAACACCCTAAAAGTTGATCATGGGACCGATTTATCAAGTTCCGTATGGAGCTTGATGCCCCTTGTTTCCGGCAAGCCTTCAGGCTCACCGGAAACAGAAGTTATGAAGCAGCGGTCTAAGACCACTGCTCCATAACTTCTCCGTCTGCTCTGAGGCCGCGGGCAGAAATCAATCCGATCGAATACGATCGGGTTGATTGACACCCCCTGCTAGCATCCGATTGGTCGCAAATCTGCAGGGGGCGGCATTGCACTGGCAGTTCACTGCTGGTGCAATCATAAATGCCGACAGCGTATGCTGTCGGTATTTATCGATGTGCAGCGGACAGGATACGCTACATCGTATCTTGTCCACTCGCACTATGTTAAATATACCTCTATATGTATAGACAAGATATAGAGCACTGCCATAGAGTGGCTGATGAACTTATCTAATGTTTGCTGCCATTCTGGATTGCCAAGTATGCAACTACATTTTTTATTTAGAGCAATATGCATGCAGTTTTAGGATGTGCAAATATTTACTCTCAATATAATCTATCCATACAATATTTGTTTTATTTATTTATGAGTATTTTGTGCTATGTGTCACAGTTTAATGCATTGACAAGTTCATCAACATTTATTTATGTTTCTTAGCATTTTATTTGATATGAAACAGGAATCGGCACTAAGGTATAATTTTAATGTGACTAATTTAATGAATGTGTTCTCTTGAGGGGTTTTTCATTACAAGATGTTCAGTGTCCTGTGCTATCTGTAAACTTCCAGAGGCCATAATTCAAGTGCCCTGTGTATACGGCAGTGTTTCATTTCTTCCCTGCAAGATTGAGTCTACATTTATCATCACAGGTGAGGCTAGCAGACCCTTTAGCTAGGGATATCAATTGAAAAAAAATGATTTAATTTAAATTGAGTTTGCCTGACCCTCTGCTGCCTGATAGACCAAAACATTAGATTGCACAAATCTGCTGTAAATACGCGCAATGCCTCAAAACTTTCATAAAATTAATTTTCTGTAACAACCTACACAAATTGAAGTTTATGTAGTAAAAGAAATGTAATGTCACTTGCATGAAAGATACACTGTGACAAAAAAGTAGGATTAGCTAGTGAAAAATAAATGTTGGCTACATATTAAATGTACAGAATTAAATAAACAGCATAACATTAACAAAACATTTTTTTTCTTCATAACAGTTGACCTTAATTACCTTGGGTTATAAGCAGGCTAAGGGGCTGATTTATCAAAGTCTGGCGAACATGATCCGCTGCAGGGAATCATGTCCACCAGACATCGCTGAATGCTGACAGCATACGCTGTCGGCATTTAACATTGCACAAGCAGTTCTGGTGAACTGCTTGTGCAATGTCGCCCCTGCAGATTCGTGGCCAATCGGCCGCTAGCAGGGGGTGTCAATCAACCCGATCCTACACGATCGGGCAGGTTGCAGACCGCCGCCTCAGAGGAGGCGTATGAGTTAAGAGGCAGCTTTCTTCTGCTTCTTAACTCCTGTTTCAGGTGAGACTGAAGGCTCGTGCAGAAACAGGGCGATTAGGGGCCATTCGGCCATTGTTAAATCGGCCCCTAAGAGTTTACAGTGGATTTATTTAAAGGGACATGTCTAGTAAAAAATAAACTTTTATGATTCAAATAGGGCATGTAACAACCTTCAAATTTACTTTTATCATCAATTTTGCTTTGTTCTCTTTATTCTTTGTTGAAAGCTAAATCTAGGTAGGCTCATATGCTAATTTCTTACCCCATGAAGGCCGTCTCTTATCTAAAGGCATTTTTACAGTTTTTCACAACTAGAGGGCGTTAGTTCAGGTGTGCCATATAAATAACATTGTGCCCATGCCCGTGGAGTTACCTAGGAGTCATCACTGATTGGTTAAGATGCAAGTCTGTCAAAAGAACTGAAATAAGCGGGCAGTTTGCAGAGGCTTAGATACAAGGTAATTACAGAGGTAAAAAGTATATTAATATAACTGTGTTGGTTATGCAAAACTGGGGAATGGGTAATAAAGGGATTAGCTATCTGTTTTAAACAATAAAAATTCTGGTGCTGACTGTCCCATTAATTTTAAATATAATTTAATATACTGGCCTAGATTACAAGTGTAGTGCAAAAATATTATTCTTGTGAAAGCCTCATGTAACATTTGGAGGTTGGATAGTGCAACCGTGCTAACTCCCTTTCCCCATAGACTTTTTGGGATGCACTACAAAAAAAGCTTTGGGCGTTAAAGGGATATTAAACCCAATTTTTTTTTTTTTTAATGATTCAGATAGTGAATGTATTTTTAATTAACTTTCTAATTTACTCCTATTATCAATTTTTCTTCATTCTCTTGGTATCTATATTTAAAAAAGCAGGAATGTAAGCTTAGGAGACCATCTTTAGTTCAGCAACCTGGGTATCGCTTGCTGATTGATGGTTACATTTAACCCAAAGGTGTGCCAGGACATCTGCACCAAAGCTGAAGGCAGGTGCGCTTACAAATAATTCAAATACCTTTGTTCTTCACTTATGGTAAAACGTTATTTTTAAATTTAAATATATATTTATGTGTATGTACTGTACATATATATATATATATATATATATTTATATATACGCACACACACATATATAGAGAGATAGAGATATAGGTGCATATGTATGATTGTGCGAGCGGACATGATCCGATATTGCGGATCATGTCCGCTCTCGGCATTTATCATTGCACCAGCAGTTCTTGTGAACTGCTATTGCAATGCCGCCCCCTGCAGATTCGTGGCAGATTTGAACGGGTTGATTTCTGTCTGCCGCCTCAGAGCATTGTAAAATTACAATTAATACCTAAAAAATTCCTATTTTAAACTAAATACTTACCTGTAAAATAAATCCTAAGATAGTTACAATATAACTAATAGTTACATTGTAGCTATCTTAGGTTTCATTTTTATTTCACAGCTAAGTTTGTATTTATTTTAACTAGGTAGACTAGTAAGTAAATAGTTATTAACTATTTACTAACTACCTAGTTAAAATAAATACAAATTTACCTGTAAAATAAAACCTTACCTGTCTTACATTAAAATCTAACATTACACTACAATTAAATCAAATACATTAATTAAATACAATTAACTACATTACAAAAAATAATAAACACCAAATTACACAAAATAAAAAAGAAATTATCAAATATTTAAACGAATTACACCTAATCTAATAGCCCTAATAAAATAAAAAAAGCTCCCCCCCCAAAATAAAAAAAACCCCTAGCCTAAATTAACTGCCAATAGCCCTTAAAAGGGCCTTTTGCTGGGCATTGCCCCAAAGAAATTAGCTCTTTTAACTGTAAAAAAAAATACAAACAACCCCCAACAGTAAAACCCATCACCCTCACAACCAACCCCCCAAATAAAATCCTATCTAAAAAAACCTAAGCTCCCCATTGCCCTGAAAAGGGCATTTAGCTATTTTTCAGTCCAAACCCTAATCTAAAAATAAAACCCACCCAATAAACCATTAAAAAAAAAAACTAACACTAACCCTGAAGATCCACTTAGTTTTTGAAGACCGGAAATCCATCCTCAACAAAGCCGGGAGAAGTCTTCATCCAAGCTGCAAGAAGTCCTCAACGAAGCCGGAAGAAGTCTTCATCCAAGCGGCAAGAAGTGGTCCTCCAGACGGGCAGAAGTCTTCATCCAGACGCCATCTTCTATCTTCATCCTTCCAACGTGGAGCGGCTCCATCTTCAAGACATCCAGTGCGGAGCATCCTCTTCTTTCGACGGCTACTGAAGAATGAAGGTTCCTTTAAGGGAAGTCATCCAAGATGGCATCCCTTGAATTCCAATTGGCTAATAGAATTCTATCAGCCAATCGGAATTCAAGTTGAGCTTCAATCCTATTGGCTGATCCATAATTCAAATGCGGGGTGCAATCCAGATAATATTTAGAATAAAGTCCAAGAGATGCACTCACCGTGTTACAAAAGTTTATTCACTCACATTGAATAAACTTTTGTAACACGGTAAGTGCATCTCTTGGACTTTATTTAAAATATATATAACATAACATACATAGTAACATAGTAGATAAGGTTGAAAAAAGACTGAAGTCCATCGAGTTCAACCTATACAAATCTAAAATACTTACAAAAAGCTCCAGTTAAGCTTAAATAACCCCATTAAAATGTGACCCATTTAATACTAGCAATCATATCCATGAATTTTGTTTATATACAGAAATTTATCCAGACTATTTTTAAATGTATCTATGGTATTGGCATTCACTACCTCGTTTGGTAATGAGTTCCACAATTTTATTGCTCTTACAGTGAAAAAACGTTTCCGTTGCAGGAGATTAAATCTCCTTTCCCCCAACCTTAAATTACGACCTCTTGTCAGAAACAATTTTCTTGGAATAAACAGAGCTTCTGCCATCTCTGTATATGGGCCTTGAATATATTTATATAAAGTAATCATGTCACCTCTCAAGCGCCTTTTTTCTAAAGAAAACAGACCCAGTTTGGCTAGCCTCTCCTCATAGGTTAATTTCTCCAATCCCCATATTAGCTTTGTGGCCCTTCTCTGAACTTTTTCTAGTTCAGCAATATCTTTTTTAGCAATCGGTCCCCAGAACTGCACTCCAAACTCAAGGTGAGGTCTTACCAGGGCTTTATATAATGACAGAATTATGCTTTCCTCCCTTGAATCAATGCCTCTTTTAATACATGCTAGTATCTTATTAGCCTTTGAAGCCGCTGCCCTGCATTGTGCACCCATCTTTAGCTTGTTATCTATTACTACTCCCAAATCCCTTTCCTCCTGTGTTTGGCTAAGTCTTGTCCCATTTAAAAAATACGTAGCCTGCTTTTTTTTACTTCCAAAATGTAGAACCTTGCATTTTTCCGTATTAAATCTCATTTTCCATTCACTTGCCCATAGTTCTAATTTTAGCAAATCCCTTTGTAAAGAGAGTTCGTCCTGCTCTGACCTAATGACCTTACTTAACTTAGTATCATCTGCAAAAATAGAGATGTCGCTATTTAATCCTTGCTCCAAGTCATTTATAAAAATATTAAAAAGAACAGGGCCCAGTACTGATCCCTGGGGGACGCCACTGATTAACTTTGTCCAATCTGAGTATGATCCATTTACTACTACTCGTTGCTCCCTATCTTTTATCCAGTTATTTATCCATGAGCTAACATTTTCAGCTATTCCCAGTCCCTTAATTTTGTGCATTAATCTTTCATGTGGCACTGTATCAAATGCCTTTGCAAAATCTAAGTATATCACATCAACTGATTCCCCTTTATCTATATTTTTACTTACTTCCTCGTAGAATCTAATTAGATTAGTTTGACATGATCTATTTCTCCTAAAGCCATGCTGATTAGAACTCATAATCTTGTTTACACGAATATGCTCATCAATATAATCCCTTATAATGCCTTCAAATATCTTCCCCACTATTGATGTCAGAATAACTGGTCTATAGCTTCCTGGATCATCCCTGCTTCCCTTTTTGAAGAGTGGCACCACATCAGCTTTACGCCAATCCTGGGGTACCATGCCTGAGGATAATGAGTCTTGAAAAATTAAGAGTAAAGGTTTGTCTATAACAGTGCTAAATTCCCTTAACACCCTTGGGTGTATTCCATCTGGGCCTGGAGTTTTATTTACCTTAATATTTTCCAGTTTTTTCCTGATATCCTCTAAACAAAACCCAGTTAGTGGTATGGACTGGCATGTTCTATTCTGTTCCAAAGTATCATTCAATGGATCCTCTCTTGTGTATACTGAAGAAAAAAACTGGTTTCGTACCTCAGCCTTCTCCCTGTCATTATTTATCATGCTACCCTCCACACATTTTAATGTACCTATACAGGGAGTGCAGAATTATTAGGCAAATGAGTATTTTGACCACATCATCCTCTTTATGCATGTTGTCTTACTCCAAGCTGTATAGGCTCGAAAGCCTACTACCAATTAAGCATATTAGGTGATGTGCATCTCTGTAATGAGAAGGGGTGTGGTCTAATGACATCAACACCCTATATCAGGTGTGCATAATTATTAGGCAACTTCCTTTCCTTTGGCAAAATGGGTCAAAAGAAGGACTTGACAGGCTCAGAAAAGTCAAAAATAGTGAGATATCTTGCAGAGGGATGCAGCACTCTTAAAATTGCAAAGCTTCTGAAGCGTGATCATCGAACAATCAAGCGTTTCATTCAAAATAGTCAACAGGGTCGCAAGAAGCCTGTGGAAAAACCAAGGCACGAAATAACTGCCCATGAACTGAGAAAAGTCAAGCGTGCAGCTGCCAAGATGCCACTTGCCACCAGTTTGGCCATATTTCAGAGCTGCCACATCACTGGAGTGCCCAAAGCACAAAGTGTGCAATACTCAGAGACATGGCCATGGTAAGAAAGGCTGAAAGACGACCACCACTGAACAAGACACACAAGCTGAAACGTCAAGACTGGGCCAAGAAATATCTCAAGACTGATTTTTCTAAGGTTTTATGGACTGATGAAATGAGAGTGAGTCTTGATGGGCCAGATGGATGGGCCCGTGGCTGGATTGGTAAAGGGCAGAGAGCTCCAGTCCGACTCAGACGCCAGCAAGGTGGAGGTGGAGTACTGGTTTGGGCTGGTATCATCAAAGATGAGCTTGTGGGGCCTTTTCGGGTTGAGGATGGAGTCAAGCTCAACTCCCAGTCCTACTGCCAGTTTCTGGAAGACACCTTCTTCAAGCAGTGGTACAGGAAGAAGTCTGCATCCTTCAAGAAAAACATGATTTTCATGCAGGACAATGCTCCATCACACACGTCCAAGTACTCCACAGCGTGGCTGGCAAGAAAGGGTATAAAAGAAAAAAATCTAATGACATGGCCTCCTTGTTCACCTGATCTGAACCCCATTGAGAACCTGTGGTCCATCATCAAATGTGAGATTTACAAGGAGGGAAAACAGTACACCTCTCTGAACAGTGTCTGGGAGGCTGTGGTTGCTGCTGCACGCTATGTTGATGGTGAACAGATCAAAACACTGACAGAATCCATGGATGGCAGGCTTTTGAGTGTCCTTGCAAAGAAAGGTGGCTATATTGGTCACTGATTTGTTTTTGTTTTGTTTTTGAATGTCTGAAATGTATATTTGTGAATGTTGAGATGCTATATTGGTTTCACTGGTAAAAATAAATAATTGAAATGGGTATATATTTGTTTTTTGTTAAGTTGCCTAATAATTATGCACAGTAATAGTCACCTGCACACACAGATATCCCCCTAAAATAGCTATAACTAAAAACAAACTAAAAACTACTTCCAAAACTATTCAGCTTTGATATTAATGAGTTTTTTGGGTTCATTGAGAACATGGTTGTTGTTCAATAATAAAATTAATCCTCAAAAATACAACTTGCCTAATAATTCTGCACTCCCTGTACATTCATACATACGTACATACATATATGCATACATATGTACATACACAATACATATATTTATATATATATATATATATATATATACATACATACAGTATATATATATATATATATACAGGTATACCTCATACAGCGCTTTGTGGAGCTGAAGTTCAACCTCCAAATATTTGAAACAGTGCTGTAATCTTCGTGAGATTGCGAGAAAAGTGACTGACACCATTTTGTTATGTGCAGTTCACTTTGTTTACAGCATTACAGTGCAATCTGTGTCTCAGTGTTATAGTCTGGACAATTTTACTACAGTAATTGTCACTATTTTACAGGTACAGTATTTATTGAATAGTGTTAATATTGCACCTCTAATATATGTTAGTTTAAACATGTTATCAAGTTTTTAAACACACTGGCAAATGAAGAGATAGCTAAAACTGCCTTGTTTCACTTTAAGGCGGTTTTCACTTTACAGCGGGGCTCCAGTCCCTAACCCGCTGTATGAGTGGGGTATACCTGTATATATACACACACATACATATATACATTCATACATACGTACATATATACATGCATACATATGTACATACACAACACACATATAAATATATATACAGTATATATATATATATATATATATATATATATACTGTATATATATATATATATATATATATATATATATATATACATGCCTACATCATACATATGTACATGCATACATACAGTATATACATACATACATACACGCAATACATGTATACATGCATACATAAATACACAAATGCATACATAAAACACACACAATACATACATATATACATTCATACATATATACATTCATACATACGTACATACATACATGCATACATATGTACATACACAATACAAATATTTATATATATATATATATATACATACATACAGTATATATATATATATATATACACATACATATATACATTCATACATACGTACATATATACACATACATATATACATTCATACATACGTACATATATACATGCATACATATGTACATACACAACACACATATAAATATATACACAGTATATATATATATATATATACATACTGTATATATATATATATATATATATATATATATATATATACATGCCTACATCATACATATGTACATGCATGCATACAATATATACATACATACATACATACACACAATACATGTATACATGCATACATACATAAATACACAAATGCATACATAAAACACACACAATACATACATACATACATGCATACATATATACATTCATACATACGTACATATATACATGCATACATATGTACATACACAATACACACACATATATATATATATATATATATATATATATACATATATACATGCCTACATCATACATATGTACATGCATACATACACACAATACATGTATACATACATAAATACACAAATGCATACATAAAACACACGCAATACATACATACAAACAGTACATACATGCATACATACATATATACATTCATACATACACACATTCATATATACATTTATACATATATATGAGTATACATAAATTCCTAAATATTGGCTTGTGCACTGTTCATCCAATTAATATATTTCCTTGTGATAAGATTGGTTATAAGTCTCATTTGCATTGTAGACATGCAGAAATATATCTTTATATGAAACATTTTTATTTCTTACTTGTATTAATAATGTGACAGATGCAAATACAGTGACATAATTCTGCAGAAAGCAGATTTGCTGGGCCGTGGATTCTTTGACAAAGGACAAAACACTAAATAATTTATCACTTTTGATGACACACATGATAATGTTTTTCAGTTTTCTTATTGCAGTTAGGAATTCTAATTAGCTATATTTAAATGCAATAAGGTTTATAGAAACATATAACATTAATCTATGATTGTATATAAGACACAAGTGATTTATGACGCATTAAATCTGCTATAAATCACACAGGTTATTTATGTGAAATAACCGAACCTCTGTTTCTCTGCAAGGACAAGATAACATTTCCCAGATGACCATGGGCAGATTCTCTAGTGATCAGTTGGTGGATCATTATGGATACGGGTGAAGTTTTAGCTATTTCATAAGAAGGGCTGCAACATGCCATAGGCGAAGTTGGCGATATAGGGCTAGATTACAAGTGGTGCTAACTGCTGCGTGTGAGCGATAAGGGGTATATTGCAGCTCTTTTGTAAGTTGGTGTGTGTAGTGCGCATATTACGATTTGAAAGTAAATGCGTTCGCTTGAGCGCAATTTAATTTAACGGGGTAGGGTTAGCTTGACTTCAGAGCTCTGATTTACTGTCAAAAATATGAGATCCCGGGTGTTAGAAAAACAGCAGGCAAAGAACTTTAACATAGAGATACATACATATATATGTAAATATGTATGTATAAAGTATACATATATAAACATTCTGTATATGTGCACTGGAGCCCTTTGCAGTCAACTAGCTGGCCTGAAAACATGAAAAATCATATTTTTGCAAAATTCATGTTTAATGAAGTGTTTAACTGTTTATATACTGTAAATATTTCCTATTCCAATGATTTTCACATAGGGGAATATGTTCTAAGTATTTTTAAATAGATATATCCTATATAATAATATTTTTATAATAATTAATATTAATATAATTAATATTGTCCGAAGCTGTCATGCGCAGTAGAGACAGCACGAGGACAAACACACCTGGCCTTTGGGTCCCTAGCTGATCTGCGGCAGAAGTGGGCGTGAGCGGGGGGCGTGAATCAATGTGAAGAGGTCGTGGCCGGTCGTGAATGGGCGTAGCCAGGCGCGGTCGGGGGAGAGAGAGAGAGAGAGGGGGGGGGAGAGAGGAGAGAGAGAGAGAGAGAGAGAGAGAGAGGGGGGAGAGAGGGGAGAGAGAGAGAGAGAGGGGAGAGAGGGGAGAGAGGGGGAGAGAGAGAGAGAGAGAGAGAGAGAAGAGAGGGGAGAGAGAGAGAGAGAGAGAAGAGAGAGAGGGGGGAGAGAGGGGAGAGAGAGAGAGAGAGAGAGGGGAGAGAGGGGAGAGAGGGGGAGAGAGAGAGAGAGAGAGAGAGAGAAGAGAGGGGAGAGAGAGAGAGAGAGAGAGAAGAGAGGGGAGAGAGAGAGAGAAGAGAGGGGAGAGAGAGAGAGGAGAGAGAGAGAGAGAGGGGAGAGAGGGGGGAGAGAGAGAGAGAGAGAGAGAGAGAGAGAGAGAGGGGAGAGAGAGAGAGAGAGAGAGAGAGAGAGAGAGAGAGGGGAGAGAGAGAGAGAGAGAGAGAGAGAGGGAGAGGGGAGAGAGAGAGAGGAGAGAGAGAGGGAGAGGGGAGAGAGAGAGAGAGATAAAGAGAGAAGAGTGAGAGAGGGAGGGAGAGAGAGAGAGAGGAGAGAGAAGAGAGAGAGAGAGGAGAGAGAGAGAGAGAGAGAGAGAGAGGGAGAGAGGGAGAGGAGAGAGAGAGAGAGAGAGAGAGAGAGAGGGGAGAGAGAAGAGAGAAGAGAGAAGAGATAGAGAAGAGAGAGAGAGAAGAGAGAGAGAGAGAGAGAGAGAGAGAGAGGAAGGAGAGAGAGAGAGAGAGAGAGAGAGAGGAAGGAGAGAGAGAGAGAGGAAGGAGAGAGAGAGAGAGAGAGAGAGGGAGGAAGGAGAGAGAGGAAGGAGAGATAGAGAGAAAGAGAGAGAGAGAGAGAGAGAGAGAGAGGGGAGGGGCGGAGAGAGGGGGGAGAGAGAGGGGGGGAGAGAGGGAGGGGGGAGAGAGGGAGAGAGAAGGGGGGAAGAGAAGGGGAGGGGGGGAGAGAGGGGGGAGAGAGAGAGCAAAAGAGAGGGGGAGAGAGAGCACAAAAGAGGGGGAGAGAGAGCGCAAAAGAGGGGGGAGAGAGAGCACAAAAGAGAGGGGGGAGAGAGCGCAAAAGAGAGGGGGGAGAGAGAGCGCAAAAGAGAGGGGGGAGAGAGAGCGCAAAAGAAAGGGGGAGAGAGAGCGCAAAAGAGAGGGGGGAGAGAGAGCGCAAAAGAGAGGGGGGAGAGAGTGCGCAAAAGAGAGGGGGGAGAGAGTGCAAAAGAGGGGGGAGAGAGAGCGCAAAAGAGAGGGGGGAAGAGAGAGCGCAAAAGAGAGGGGGGAAGAGAGAGCGCAAAAGAGAGGGGGAGCTACAGTTAAAGGGACAGTCAAGGCCCAAAAAAACTTTTATTTTTCAAATAGGGCATGTAATTTTAAACAACTTTCCAATTTACTTTTATCAACAATTTTGCTTTGTTCTCTTGGTATTCTAGTTGAGAGCAAACCTAGAAAGGCTCATATGATAATTTCTAAGCCCTTGAAGGCCGCCTCTAATCACATGCTTTTGTATTTGCTTTTCACAGCAGGGGAGAGTAGTTCAGGTAAACCATATAGATAGCATTGTGATCACGCCCGTGAGTTGTGGCAGACACTGCGCTAATTGGCTAAACTGCAAGTCAATAGATAATAACTAAAAGTCATGTGATTAGGGGCGGTCAGAAGATGCTTAGATACAAGTTAGTCACAGAAGTAAAAAGTCTATTTCTATAACAGTGTTGGTTATACAAAACTGGGGAATGGGTAATAAAGGGATTATCTATCTTTTTAAACAACAAAAATTCTGGTGTTAACTGTCCCTTTAATTGAGGGAACCATGAATGCCAACATATACTGTGACATACTGAAGCAGAGCATGATCCCCTCCCTACAGAGACTGTGCGGCAGGGCAGTATTCCAACATGATAATGACCCCCAAACACACCTCAAAAACAACCACTGCCTTGCTAAAGAAACTGAGGGTAAAGGTGATGGACTGGCCAAGCATGTCTCCAGAACTAAAACCTATTGAGCATCTGTGGGGCATCCTCAAACAAAAGGTGGGGGAGCGCAAGGTCTCTAACATCCAACAGCTCTGTGATGTCGTCATGGAGGAGTGGAAGAGGAATCCAGTGGCAACCTGTGAAGCTCTGGTGAACTCCATGCCCAAGAGGGTTAAGGCAGTGCTGGAAAATAATGGTTACCACATAAAATATTGACACTTTGGGTCCAGTTTGGACATTTCCACTTAGGGGTGTACTCACTTTTGTTGCCAATGGTTTAGACATTAATGGCTGTGTGTGGAGTTATTTTTAGGGGATAGCAAATTTACACTGTTATACAGGCTGTACAGTCACTACTTTACATTGTAGCAAAGTATCATTTCTTCATTGTTGTCACATGAAAAGATATAATAAAATATTTACAAAAATGTGAGGGGTGTACTTACTTTTATGGGATGCGGTGTATTATATATATATACAGGGAGAAGCAAGGAAAATAATCAGTCCCTCTTATTACTTGAAACCCTGCGGAGTGAGAGTGCTGTGTGCACAAACAGTGCTGCTAATTACACAAATACCAAAGAGAGAGAAAGTGAATGCAGACTCTGCTGAGTAATCAGTCTCTAAGATGTATGGTATGAGGTTACAGCACTTCTGATCACTGTATCACCAAATTGGCATGGAGCTGTGTGCCAAAATGCCTTTATATTTCAAAGCGGGCAGTCAATGTAACAAATGTGTAGGAACAAAGTACATCAGAGTGTGGGTAGTCCATGTCTTGCGTGCAGGCGCGTGGTCCGCTAGTGATAGCCTGTTTGCCGGGCAAGTGTCAGCATGCCGGGGTCCGCTCCTGATGATGTCAGACGTGCACGGAGGGTGAGTCAATAGGTGACGGGATCCTCTTACGGGTATGTCACCGTAGCCTCCGCTAAATAAAACAATGTGATACCCAGTTGCCAGGAGTTGGTTCCTCGTCTGGTAGCAACAGGAAGGTAGTACAGGTAAGGCGGTGCAGGTGAGCTGAATGCAAAGAAGTAGATTGTCCCTATCTTAGGGAATCCAGGATACACTCTGCAGGGAGCTGAGCTAAGTGCTCATAGACAGGTTCCGATCCTCAGGCCAGCTCTGGCCGTAAACTCAATAAGAAAAAGAACAACAAGGATACCCAGGAACTCAAGGCCAAAATGGTTTATTCAAACGTACAGGTGTAGCACTAAACAGTGTGCAAGGTAGGCAGGGTCTGACGCGTTTTGCGCATGCTCACATGAAGCGCATGTGCGAAATGCGTCGGCTCCAGCCTACCTTGCACACTGTTTAGTGCTACATCTGTATGTTTGAATAAACTACTTTGGGCTTGAGTTCCTGGGTATCCTCGTTGTTCTTTTTCTTCTTATTTTATATATATATATATATATATATATATATATATATATATATATATATACACAAGTATATATATATATATACAAGTATATATATATATATATATATATATATATATATATATAGTAAAGAATAGGTATGCACTCGCCAGGATTTTCAAAGTTACCTTTTAATGTAACGTTTCGGGGTGTTACCGCCTTCATCAGACAAAACAAAATAACAATGCACAACCTACTTACCCCTGTGCCATTTAAACTAACCTAAGTGATACAGTTCCATGTCATCACCTGCGATGTCACTCCCACTATCAGCAATTAACAGGTGAAGACCCCCACTGTGCTCCCAGTGTGTGTGACTACCCAATCTTATAAACACATAAACATATAAACTAAAAGTGAACACCAAGTACCCTATTTTGCAGAAAGAACCACATGGTACAATATATGCATAGCAAAACTCCAGATAGATTGAAAAAGGATATAAAAAGCCCCAAGGTGAAGGTGATATTAATACTTGATAAGCCAGTACGCTAATTATGGCCGGCGGATGGTTGCCATAGCAACCATGCCATACAACAACGGCCCCCAAACCAGGGTAAGGCATAATGTGGCTAATCAGCAGTATATAAACATAGAGCATCAGATGTATAATAACAGAGCTGGTCCTTGTAAGGTAAACAAGCCTCAAGTGCTGTGCTGCAAAATTCTCAGCATTCTCAGTGCAGCCAAAAAATGTCTGGTATGGAGGTGTGTCATTGTAAGCCAATCAAGGGGCTAGATTACATAGTGCATGGTATTGCCCCAAAGACACGCTCTGCATTACATGCAAATAGCGAGTCTAACAGTACAGGAGCAAAGCATACAAGACATACATCACAATATGAGAACCAAATAGCATACAGTAAAACAAAACAAATGAAGAATACCATCCCCGTAAGGCACTACATGGCATATCAGTGTAGTGCAGTGTGTTACTATGGATGGTATTCTTCACTGGATTCTGGGGACACTTCTTCCTGATCAGCCTCTTGCTATACTTTAGTATCATACTCTGTGGTCTTAATTGAGCATGTCATGATCACTTAGTCTGACTGTGGAGTCCTGCCCCCTGATTGGCTTTGGCTCTGGGGCTATACCACACACTGTGTAATCTAACCCCTTGATTGGCTCACAATGACACACCTCCATGCTGGGCAATGTTCGGCTGCACTGAGAACGCTGAGATTTTTGCAGCACAGCACTTGAGGTTGGAATTGCGGACCAGCCATACAGCTTGTTTACTTACCAATGACCAGCTCTGTTACTATATACTATATATTCGATACTGCTACGTTATATTAAGCATTTGTTTTGTTTTCCTGTATGCTATTTGGTTCTCATATTGTGATGTATGTCTTGTATGCTTTGCTCCTGTACTGTTAGACTCGCTATTTGCATGTAATGCAGAGCGTGACTTTGGGGCAATACCATGCACTATGTAATCTAGCCCCTAGATTGGCTCACAATGACACACCTCCATACCAGACATTTTTTGGCTGCACTGAGAATGCTGAGATTTTTGCAGCACAGCACTTGAGGTTGGAATTGCGTACCAGCCATTACGGTTTGTTTACCTTACAAGGACCAGCTCTGTAATTATACATCTGATGCTGCTAAGGTATATTCAGCATTTCTTTTGTTTGGATCTACTGTATTGTATTTTATTTATTTTATTTGGTTCTCATATTGTGCTTCATGGGTGCCTGGGTGTTTGGCTCGTTGGACTGGGGGTTGGGCGCTCCTCTGTGTTTATATACTGCTGATTAGCCACATTATGCCTTACCCTGGTTTTGGGGCCGTTGTTGTTTGGCATGGTTGCTATGGCAACCATCTGCCGGCCATAATTAGCGTACTGGCTTAACAGGTATTAATATCACATTCACATTGGGGCCTTTTCTATCCTTTTTCAATCTATCTGGAGTTTTGCTATGCATATATTGTACCATGTAGTTCTTGCTGTAAAACAGGGTACTTGGTGTTCACTTTTAGTTAAAGGGACACTCAGGTTTTATTACATTTTCATGATTTAGATACAGCATGCAATTTTAAACAACTTTCCAATTTACTTCCATTCAAAAAAATGTGCATATTCTTTTATATTTACACTTTTTTGAGTCACCAGCTCCTACTGAGCATGTGCAAGAACTCAAACTATACGTATATGCATTTGTGATTGGCTGATTGCTATCACATGGTACAGGGGGAGTGGAAATATACATAACTTTAAAATGTGTTAGAAAAGAATCTACTACTCATTTGAAATTCAGAGTAAATGCTATTGTATTGTCTTGTTATCTTCCATGTGTTGATTATGCAAATCTACTGTGTTTACTGGTCCTTTAATATGTTTATGTGTTTATAAGATTAGGTAGTCACACACACTGGGAGCACAGTGGGGGTCTTCACCTGTTGATTGCTGATAGTGGGAGTGGCATCAGAGGTGATGACCTGGAACTGTATCACTTAGGTTAGTTTAAAAGGCACAGGGTTAAGTAGGTTGTGCAATGTTATTTAGTATTTTCTGACAAAGTGGGTAACACCCCGAAACGTTACATTAAAAGGTAACTTTGGAAATCCTGGCAAGTGCATCCCCATACTTTACTACTATCAATATCATGGAAGCACCCTGGGTGGATGAAATGTAAACCGTGAGTGCTGGCCTGCCTGCTGTCTATATATATACTGTATATAAAGCAATAATGCTATACAATGGGGCCTATCTATCAAGCTCCGGATAGAGCTTGAGGCCCCGTGTTTCTGGCGAGCCTGCAGGTCTAAAGACCGCTGCTCTATAACCCTGTCCGCCGGCTCTGAGCAGGCGGACAGACATCGCCGCAATTAAACCCGATCGAGTACGATCGGGTTGATTGACACCCCCCTGCTGGTGGCCCATTTGCCGAGAGTCTGCAGGGGGCGGCGTTGCACCAGCAGCTCTTGTGAGCTGCTGGTGCAATGCTGAATATATTCAGCGAGGTCTGGCGGACCTGATCCACACTGTCGGATCAGGTCCGCCAGACTTTGATAAATAGAGGCCAATGTGTCAAGTGACGCTTGTCCTCTATTTATACATTCCTCAAGCCCTAGCCCTAGTGCAATAAGAAGTTGTAACAGGATGTTATCACAATATATATATATATATATATATATATACAGTGCCACTTTCTTTGAGGTCTGCAGAGCCAGTCCAGGGGCCATTCATGCAGAAAATTCTCGATGGTTTTAATTCAAAATTAAAGGGACATGAAACCCCAAAAAATGTATTTCATGATTGAGACAAAGCATTTAGTTTTAAATAACCTTCAAATTACTTATAATACCTAATTTGCTTTGTTCTCTTGGTATCAATTGCTTAAAAGCATACCTAGGTAGGCTCAGGAGCTGTGAGCTAGCTGGTTTCAAATATACCTCTTATCATTGACTTAAAGGGACAGTCTATACCTTAGCATCTTAAAGTTTTATCTTAGATTAAGCTGCAAATAATAATAATCTCATCCCTTTCTATATCATGCAGCAGGAATAATAAAAAGTTTCTGGTCACTTTGAAACGGTTGCCAAACTTCGCCTACTGATGACATTATGATATGCATATGTCCAGTCACAAAAGTCTCGCTAGTTGGTTTCAGCAGACTGTCAATGCTATTCAGTAGAGTGCCCAGATGCAGCTCAGATCATGACATCATCAGTGGGTGGAGTTTGGTGGCCATTTGAAAGTGGCTAGAACCAATTATCTTTTAAAATAACTTTATTTACTGTTCCTGCTGCATGGTTTAGAAAGGGTGCAGGGGGCTATTTGCAGCTTAATCTAAGGTAAAACTTTAAGATGACTCTGATGTAGACTGTCCCTTTAAGAATGTGTTACGCTAGCTCCCAATAGTGCATTGATGCTCCTTCAATAGAGGATACCAAGAGAATGAAGACAACTTGATAATAGAAATAAATTGGAAAGTTGTTTAAAAATGTGTAATCTATCTGAAACATTTTGAGTTTCATGTCCCTTGAACTCCCTAACTTTCGAGAATGAAATCCCTACACAATAATTTAGGGTTTAAGGTTTATGAGCAAGACTGGACAATTTCTCTCCCTGTCTCACCTCTCTCATTCTCTCACCACCTCTCTCACCACCTCTCTCACTACCTCTCTCACCACCTCTCTCACTACCTCTCTCACTTTCATCAACAATATCTCTTTATTCCCACATCTCTCTTCTTCTATCAACGTCCTGTCCTCAAACTACCTGTGCAGCTTGTACTTCTAAAAACACCAAAGTTCCAGAAACAGACAGGGCAAGATTCCAAGTCGCGCGGTAGGGGTTTTCCACGTTCGGTATGGTATTTTCGCAATCAATTTCCATTGCGCAGATTTTAAAACTCTTGAAAAATCATGATTGCGCGTGCGCATTCACCTTTTACGCAACAATAGAGCTGTAGTTAAAGTAAAAGTCAATCCTAGTGTTGTACAAATGCTAGGATTGACTATTGAAACAAATAAAGGGACTTTCATTCATGAAGAATAAGATACTTCATGTAGAAAGCTCTTTTATTTGTTTCAACCGATCGCCATTCTTAGCTGCTACAGCAGCCCACGGCTAACAAATTTTTTTGCTAAGAGGTGACGTTTTCACCTTTTAGCCAATAGCCGTGCGGTAAATCCGGCTTGACGCCTATGGGAGCCGGATTTAAGAATGGCGATCGGTTGAAACAAATAAAGGAGCTTTCTACATTAAGTATCTAATACTTCATAAATGAAAGTCCCTTTTATTTGTTTCAATAGTAAATCCTATCGTTTGTACGACGCTAGGATTGACTTTAACTTTAAAAAACACTTCACAAATATATTGCAAAGTACAGTTACACCCATATTAACACAGTCTAATAAAAATGATTTTAAAAAATATATTGCACACAAAAGTTATTAGGGCTGAAAGATACGAGATCTCGGGTGTTAGGAAAAAAAAAGTGGACGCAAGGATTTTACACTGACATACATACACATACATAGAGAAACATAGATTTATATGTATAGTGATATACAGTATTTAACTATGGAGATTAAAAGATTTTACATTACAATCTTATGCACATTAAACAATATCTCAGAGGGATTTTCAAAGAGATATTTGCATATTGATCTCACAATATCTAGACATATATATATTCATATACATCACTCTCTATAAAGATATATAAGTCCAGAAATCATCACATATATAAATATTTATTTAGAAATAAATAGAACATATTTTGTTAAGAAAACCTTCTTGCAATATGAAATAATCACATTTCATGTACACTTTTCGAGGAGAATACGTCATGTACTTTGCGCAACAGATTAGGGTTTAAGTGTTTGTTTTTTTCTATTTGTTTTCTCCATTGACTACTATGGGAAAAGACATGAACACGCACTCTATTTGGCTTTTTGTATTATGTGGGTTAACGTGCGCAAAATAAGTTATTTACAACTTGTAATAGCTGCACAACACCAGATGCGAAAAAAAACATAATGTGCGCAGTGTTTTTGCGACTGCGAAAAACAAATTTGCCGCTCAAATTATAATCTTGTCCATAAAGTGTTACATTTTTATAACCGACTGAATTATAATAATGCTTCTTTTGTCCTTATTTCAATGTAAAAAAAAAAACCAGGGTGTGAATGTCTTGTTTGAAATTTGATCATTCACATAATAGATGGTTGTAGCTTTGATATTGGGGGGCTCTCTAGAGATAGCATATGTACAATAGGTGTGAAATGTATAAAATGAGGGTCTCCTGTACACACATTAGTTTGATACAAACTGTACTCCTCCCATGCATAAATGTCCCATGTGCACTAAATCACAGATTACAAAGACCCCTGCAACACAAGTATCACTCAGCTAATTGTCATCTCTCAGGGGAAACAATAATGAGAAAGGATGGCTGGGTCAGTCAGGCATTGTTAAACAACATAACAGAATGACTGATTTATTTGTGTAGTGCCACTGTGCTCCCAGCCTGGTCATGCACAGCACAGTATAATGGTTCTCTGGCACAGGACCAAATGTATGTATGTGAAAGTTAACCCCTGGGGGTAGTTTTTCATTCCCATAAATATACAGTACATGGTACATTTAAAAGTCCAGTAAGTGCAAGGAAGGTTCCATTGTTTTCTTGTGCTGTATATAATCTATCTATCTATCTATCTATCTATCTATCTATCTATCATCTATCTATCATCTATCTACCTATCTATCTATATGTGTAGAGACCACCTAAAAATGATCAGTTTCTCTGATTTTACTGATTTTACTATTTATAAAGTAGGTACTGTATGTTTGAGTAAACTAAATTTTTTTTGTTGAATTCTATAAGCTACTGACATTTCTTCCAAATTCCAAATAAAAATATTGTCATTTAAAGCATTTATTTGCAGAAATTGAAAAGTGTTCAAAATAATAAAAAATGTGCAGTGCTTTCAGACCTTGGATAATGCAAAGAAAACAAATTCATATTCATTTTTTAATAATACAATACTGTTTTAACTTGGCAAGAGTTCAGAAATATATTTGATGGAATATCCCTGATTTTAAATCACAGCTTTCATGTGTCTTGGCTATTCTGCACTAGTCTTTCACATACTTACGCTAAAATTTAACAGCTCGACTTTGTTTGATGACTTGTGACTGTCCATCTTCCTGTCGATCACATTCCAGAGGTATTCAATAGAGTTCAGATCTGGAGATTGGGCTGGCCATGACATGGTCTTGATCTGGTGGTCCTCCATCCACACCTTGATTGACTTGGCTGTGTGGCATGGAGCACTGTCCAGTTGAAAAAAACAATTCTCAGAGTTGGTGAACATTGTCAGAGTAGAAGGAATAACCTTGTACAAGACTTGATTCATACGTCCTTAACAAAGTTAAATCTGATATGACACTATAAGGGGCCGATTTATCAAGCTCTGTATGGAGCTTGATGCCCCCTATTTCCGCGTGAGCCTTCAGGCTTGCTGGAAACAGAAGTTATGAAGCAGCAGTCCAAAGACCGCTGCTCCATAACTTGTCCGCCTGCTCTGAGGCCACGGACAGAAATCAACCTGATCGAATACGATTCCGATTGGCTGTGAATCTGCAGGGGGCGGCATTACACCAGCAGTTCACCAGAACTGCTGGTGCAATGATAAATGCCGACAGCTAATGCTGTAGGCATTTATCGATATGCACTGGACATGATACGCTACATCGTATCATGTCCGCTCGCACTTACATAAATATGCCCCTAAGTATGAACAGTGTGTTTATTTCCCCTTATAGGAGACTCAATATTTGATGTGATCACCCTTTGTTTGCCTTCAGAACAGCATCAATTCTTTTAGGTACACTTGTGCAAAGTAAGGGACTGTATGTATATCTATATCTATATGGAAGTGGACTGTAGTGGACTGGCAAAACTTACTGCTATGGGTGCTCATTGGCTAGACTTGTGCACCACTGTATCATTTCTTTCAGATGAATAATTTGGAAGGAATATTCTGATAATTAGTTTTTTGAGTATTCGTTTGCTGCACTATTTGGAATTCGGTTCATTTAAAACAAACAAACAAAATACTGAATATCCGTTAACAATTAAATTTGTTTTTGTTAAAACAAATGTAAATATTATCTTGCTGCAGGTGGCACAGTGTCAGCTTTGGATACTTACCTATTTGTAATGAAAAAGCTGATTTTATTTTACCAACACAAATATCCAAATAAATGGACTAACTAATTTAAATAATAATCAATATAGTTAATTATCATAGTAAAATAGTAGATGAGGTTGAAAGAAGACAGAAGTCCATCAAACTCAACCTATACAAATCCTAACTTAATTACAGTCAGGTAGAATACAAGTTATGGGCGCAACGGGGTTAAATGAACGCAAAAAAAGTTGCGTTATTTCAGACTCCATTGCGCTGCCATTGCACGTTTTCAAACAGCCGGCTTGTGCGTGCGATATGGTTGCGTTGAGCTCCATACCGCACAAAATACAAGCGCTGTATTGACGTGCTTGTGCGCGTTTTCCCCATAGACATCAATGGGGAGAGCGGGTAAGAAAAAATCTAACACCTGCGATCGCGGAATGAAAAGCTCCGTAACGCAGCCCCATTGATGTCTATGGGGAAATAAAAAGTTAAGTTTAAACCTAACACCCTAACATAAACCCCACGTCTAAACACCCCTAATCTGCCGCCCCCAACATTGCGCGACACCTACATAATGTTATAAACCCCTAATCTGCGCCTCCTGATATCGCCGCCACCAAAATAAATCTATTAACCCCTAATCTGCTGCTCCAGATATTGTTGCCACCACTATACTAAAGTTATTAACCCCTATTCCCCTGCACCCCAACATGGCCCACACTATAATAAATCTATTAAGCCCTATTCCGCCACTCCCCGACATCGCCACCACTAAATAAAGTTATTAAGCCCTAAACCTCTTGCCTCCTACATCACTACCACTAAATAAACCTATTAACCCCTAAATCGCCAGCCCCCAACATCGCAAAAACCTAATTTAAACTATTAACCCCTAAACCTAACCGTAACCCAAACCCTAGCACTTACCGTAAGCCTAACCCTTTAACATAATTAATATAGAGCTAAGTTAAAGTTACAATTATTAACTAAATAATACCTATTTAAAACTAAATACAAACTTACCTGTGAAATAAAACCTAAGCTAGCTACAATATAACTAATAGGTTTTATTTTTATTTCACAGGTAAGTTTGTATTTATTTTAACTAGGTAAACTAGTTAGTAAATAGTTATTAACTATTTACTTACTACCTAGTTAAAATAAATACAAACTTACCTGTGAAATAAAACCTTAGCTGCCTTACACTAAAACCTAACATTACAAAAATAAAAAACAGTCGCCTAGATTTAGAGTTTTGTTGGTAAAGACCCGCGTAGCTAACGCAGCTTTTTTTCCCAGCGCACCCTTAAGACAACGCTGGTATTTAGAGTTGTCTGAAGGGCTGCGTTAGGCTCCAAAAAGGGAGTGTAAAAGCATATTTACCGCCACTTCAACTCTCAATACCAGCGTTGCTTACGGTAGCGGTTAGCTGGAAAAACGTGCTCGTGCACGATTCCCCCATAGGAAACAATGGGGCAGTTTGGGCTGAAAAAAAAACCTAACACCTGCAAAAAAGCAGCGTTAAGCTCCTAACGCAGCCCCATTGTTTCCTATGGGGAAACAGTTTCTAAGTCTGCACCTAACACCCTAACATGAACCCCCGAGTGTAAACACCCCTAACCTTACACTTATTAACCCCTAATCTGCCGCTCCGGACACCGCCGCAACCTACATTATACCTATGTACCCCTAATCTGCTGTCCCTAACATCGCAGACACCTATATTTTATTTATTAACCCCTAATCTGCCCCCCAACGTCGCCGCTACCTTACCTACACTTATTAACCCCTAATCTGCTGACCGGACCTACTCTAATAAATGTATTAACCCCTAAAGCTAAGTTAAATATAATTTTAATCTAACGAAATAAATGAAATATTATTAACTAAAATCTTCCTATTTAAAGCTAAATACTTACCTGTAAAATAAACCCTAATATAGCTACAATATAACAAATAATTATATTGTAGCTATTTTAGGATTTATATTTATTTTACAGGCAACTTTGTATTTATTTTAACTAGGTATAATAGCTATTAAATAGTTATTTGCTATTTAATAGCTACCTAGTTAAAATAATTACAAAATTACCTGTAAAATAAATCCTAACCTAAGTTACAATTAAACCTAACACTACTCTATCAATAAATAAATTAAATCAATTAACTACAAGTACCTACAATTACCTACAATTAAATAAACTAAACTAAATTACAAAAAATAACAAACACTAAATTACAAAAAATAAAAAAAGATTACAATAATTTTAAGCTAATTACACCTACTCTAAGCCCCCTAATAAAATAACAAAGGCCCCCAAAATAAAAAAATGTCCCTACCCTAATCTAAATTAAAAAAGTTAACAGCTCTATTACCTTACCAGCCCTTAAAAGGGCTTTTTGCGGGGCATGCCCCAAACACTACCCCCCTGAAGATCTCCCTACCTTGAGCCGTGTTCACCCAGCCGGGCACCGATGGACCAAAAGAGGGCATCTGGAGCGGCAGAAGTCTTCATCCTATCCGGGCAGAAGAGGACATCCGGACCGGTAGACATCTTCATCCAAGCGGCATCTTCTATCTTCATCCATCCGGAGTGGAGCTGAGCATCTTCTTCCAGCCCACGCGGATCCATCCTTCTTCCACGACACCTACTCGCCGAATGAAGGTTCCTTTAAATGACGTCATCCAAGATGGCGTCCCTCGAATTCGGATTGGCTGATAGATTTATTGGATTTATAAAATAAATATAAATCCTAAAATAGCTATACAATATAATTATTCGTTATATTGTAGCTATATTAGGGTTTATTTTACAGGTAAGTATTTATCTTTAAATAGGAAGACTTTAGTTAATAATATTTAATTTATTTCGTTAGATTAAAATTATATTTAATTTGGGGGGGGTGTTAGGGTTAGGGTTAGACTTAGCTTTAGGGGTTAATACATTTATTAGAGTAGCGGCGAGGTCCGGTCGGCAGATTAGGGGTTAATAAGTGTAGGTAGGTAGCGGTGACGTTGGGGGGGGCAAATTAGGGGTTAATAAATATTATGTAGGTGTCGCCGATGTTAGGGGCAGCAGATTAGGGGTTCATAGGGATAATGTAGGTGGCGGCGGTGTGCGGTCGGCAGATTAGGGGTTACATTTTTTTATTATAGTGGCGGCAATGTGGGGGGGCCTCGGTTTAGGGGTACATAGGTAGTTTATGGGTGTTAGTGTACTTTAGAGCACAGTAGTTAAGAGCTTTATAAACTGGCGTTAGCCCATAAAGCTCTTAACTACTGACTTTTTTCTGCGGATGGAGTCTTGTCGGTAGAGGGTCTAATGCTCACTTCAGCCAAGACTCTAAATACTGGCGTTAGGAAGATCCCATTGAAAAGATAGGATACGCAATTGGCGTAAGGGGATCTGCGTTATGGAAAAGTCGCGGCTTGGAAGTGAGCATTAGACCCTTTTCTGGCTGACTCTAAATACCAGTGGGCGGTAAAAAGCAGCGTTAGGAGCCCTTAAAGGGACACTCAATCAAAATTAAACTTTCATTATTCACATAGAGCATGCCATTTTAAACAACTTTCCAATTTACTTCTATTAACTAAATCTGCACAGTCTTTTTATATTTAAACTTTATGAGTCACCAGCTCCTACTGAGCATGTGCAAGAATAAGTGTGTATGCATTTGTGAATGGCTGATGGCTGTCACATGGTACGTGTATGCATTTGTGATTGGCTGATGGCTGTCACATGGTACAGGGAGAGTGGAAAAAGACATAACTTTTAAAATTGTCAGGAAAAAATGTACTACTCATTTGAAGTTCAGACTAAGTGCTATTGCATTGTCTTGTTATCTTGCATTTGTTGATTATGCAAATCTACTGTGTTGACTGGTCATTTAACGCTGCTTTTGATGGCTAACACCAAACTCTAAATCTAGGCGATTAAAATTACAAAAAATAACAAAAAATTATCCAAAACAATAAAAAGTATTCCTATTCTAATACCCTTTAAAAAAAACAAAAAAACACCAAAATATAAAACCCTAATCTATACATTGCCCTAAATAAATCAGCTCTTTTTCTACAAAATTAAAACAAACACCCCCTAACAGTATACAAACCCCCAAAACCCATAAAATAAAAATAAAGTAAAACTTAATCTACCCATTGCCCTGAAAAGGGCATTTGAATGGGCATTGCCCTTAAATGGGCATAAAGCTCTTTTGCTGCCCATTAAAAATAAAAAAAATGCTATTCTAAAAAGAAAAACCCACCCCAAAACAAAAAAAACATTACACAAAATAACAAACAAATTATCTAAAATATCGCTGTACATACATTGTAGTAAAGTGTAATTTCTTCAGTGTTGTCCCATGAAAAGATATAAAATATTTACAAAAATGTCTATATACTGTATGTGTACTTTTGTATTTATATGTATATTAGACATGTGCAATTCGTTTTGGCCAAAATTCTGAAAATGAATAAATAAATCAGTTTCCAAATTTTCGGATCCATTCTTTATTCATATTCAGAATTTTTTATTGTTCTAATTTTAACAGCAGTTCCCCGACATCGCCGACACTAACAAAATAACTAAATAAAGCTATTAACCCCTAAACCGCCGATCCCCAACATCGCCGACACTAACTAAACCTAATAACCCCTAAACCGCAATTCCCCGACATTGCAGACACTAACTAAACCTATTAACACCTAAACCGCAGTTCCCAGACATCGCCAAAACTATCTAAACCTATGAACCCCTAAACCATCGTTCCCAAACATCGCCAACACTAACTAAACCTATTAACCCCTAAACCACCATTCCCAAACATCGCCAACACTAACTAAACCTATTAACCCCTAAACCACCATTCCCAAACATCATCAACACTAACTAAACCTATTAACCCCTAAACCGCAGTTCCCCAAAGTCGCTGACACTAACTAAAACACTAAATAAACCTATTTACCCATAAACCACCGTTCCCAAACATCGCCAACTCTAACTAAGCCTATTACCCGTAAAACCGCAGTCCCCCGACATCTCAGACACTAACTAAACCTATTAACCCCTAAACCGCAGTTCCCCGACATCGCCAACACTAACTAAACCTATTAACCCCTAAACTGCAGTTCCCCGATATCGCAGACACTAACTAAACCTATTAACCTCTAAACTGCTGTACACCCACATGGCCAACACTAACTAAAACACTAAATAAACATATTAACCCCTAAACTGCCGCCCCCCACATCACCAACACTAACTAAACTTATTAACCCCTAAACCACCGCCCCCCACATAGCAGCAACCTAAATTAAACTATATTAACAGCTAAACCTAATGCCCCCTAACTTTAACATAATTAAAATAGACCTAAATAAAAGTTACAATTATTAACTAACTACCTATTTAAAATTAAATACAAACTTACCTGTGAAATAAAAATAAAACCTAAACTAGCTACAATATAACTATTTACAAACTACCTAGTTAAAATAAATATAAACTTACCTGTGAAATAAAAATAAAACCTAAGCTAGCTACAATATAACTATTTACTAACTACCTAGTTAAAATAAATACAAACTTACCTGTGAAATAAAAATCAAGCCTAAACTTAAACTAAAAAAAACTAACATTACTAAAAATTAAAAAACCTGATTACTAAAAAATGAAAACTACAATTACAAAAAATAATAAAAACTACCATTAAAAAAAATAACAAATGAAATATTATCCAAAACAATAAAAATTATACCTATTCTACTACCCAGTCTAAAAAAACCCAAAACAAACAAAAAAAAAAAAACACCCCAGAATAAAAAACCCCTAATCTATAATAAACTATCAAGGGCCTTTAAAAGGGCCTTTTGTACGGCATTGCCTTAAAGTTAACAGCTCTTTTGCTAAAAAAATTACAACAAACACCCCCTAACATTACAAACCCTTACCTCCCCAAACCCACAAAATAAAAAAAACCTAAGCAAACCTTAAGTAGCTCTCATTCCTATTGGCTGATTTGAAATTTTCAGCCAATAGGAATGCAACAGTACCCCCATATAAAAGGTGTACCTTGCATTCAATCTTCAGTGTGCGGCAGTTGATGGCATGAAGAGGACCTCCACGTCAGACTGATGGAACTCTGCCTGAACCTCCACCTCCGCGCACCCACAAACCGCTCCGCCTCCGCTGGGATGAAGATAGAAGATGCCGGTCCAGTGATGGATACAGATGGAGCCGCCTGGATGAAGATGTTTTGCCTCTGGGATGAAGAACTTTCGCCAATCTTCAGCAACTGTAAGTACCGATTTTGGGGTTAGTGTTAGGTATTTTTAAGGGCAGTAAAAGAGCTGAATGCCCTTTTAAGGGCAGTAAAAGAGATGAATGTCCATTTAAGGGCAATGACCATACAAATGACTTTTTAAGGGCAATGGGTAGATTAGTTTTTTTTTTAGTTAGTTTTTTTTATTTTGTGTGTTTAGCGGGGGTGGGGGTTTGTAATGTTAGGGGGTGATCTATTCTTTATTCATATGCATTATTCTATTCTAAACTTTAGAATATAATAATGAATATGAATAAAGAATGGATCCGAAATAACAAACGGATCTGAAAAAACGATTTAACTTAACATAACTAGTTTGCCAAAACATTTTTTTTTAAACTTAAATAAACTAATTTGCCAAAACGAAATTATTTGTTTAACCATTGATAACGAAATCAAACAAAATGAAAGTTTTAGCGTTACACATGTCTAATGTGTATATATGTATTTAAAGACATATATACACATATAAAAACATAAATACATATGTACACATATATAGACATATATATATAAGTTATTCGAGTGCTTTACCGTTAGGTAGAAGAAAACAAGCAAAAGAATATTTATGCAATATTCATATTTTTATGTCGGGCTTCCGTGATTGGGTACTCGCATATGATAATATGCAATCGTGTTTGCGCATAAGTCTGTTTTTTTCTACTTTTTTCTCCATTGACTTCTGGAATAGGTTATTGTTTGCGTGACAGTCTAATTGTGCTAGAAGTAAGCTGTTTGTGCTCGTTAGCGCAAGAGGGATAACTTTTAACTTTCAACTCACAATACCAGCAATCCGACAAGCGAAAAAAGTTTAATTCTTGCACAATTAGTGCTATAACGGAAGCGCAAAATACTGCTTCATTTGTAATCTGGTCCATAATGGGGCAAATGTAATAAATAGTGCCTCAGCCATGCTTCACCAGCCTCATCATCGTCACACAGGTAGCATAATCCAGAAGTTTTGCCAGGGTCAAAATCAGGGTAACAGGCCAGGAACAAGAACGCTTGAGTCTCCATAAAGTAAAGGTGACGTTTGATGAATCAGTACTCGGTTTTTAATAATCCTTTTAAAAACAGGGGCACTTTAATTCATCAAACTTTAATTTTCACTTGTTTTGTTCAAATATCTTTTAATCCTGACAGCCGCCCGTCGCAAGCCCTCTTCGCGGGTCCAAAATGAGGAAGCCGGATTCGTCATTTCTGAAGTATGAAGAGGCTTCCGACGGCCGGGGGAAACGCTGGAGCGGCTGTCAGGATTAAAAGGTATTTGAACAAAACAAGTGAAATGTAAAGTTTGATTAAATAAAGTGCCCCTTTTTTTTTATAGGATTATTAAAAACTGGGCACTGATTTGTCAAACATTACCTTCACCAAGGACTGAAAGGAAATCTGAGATCACCTTTTTTAACACCTCCCTTTCAGGCTTGGGGGCCGAATTATCAAATGGCGGGCGGACATGATTTGTTGTAGCGGATCATGTCCAACCGACATCGCTAAATGACGACAGTATACGCTGTCAGCATTTAACAACGCTCAAGCATTTCTTGTGAAATGCTTGTGCAATGCAGTCCCCTGCACACTTAAAAGGTGGCGGACGAGTTAAGGAGCAACGGTCTTAAGACCGCTGCTTCATTAATTCTGTTTCCGGCGAGCTGGAAGGTTGGCACAGAATAAGCAGCACCCGCTGCATGGTAAATATACCCTTTGGTGTCAGGAACAAGGCTAAGGTCACTTGCAGGTAGAAAGCATATTAAATGCTCTAAGGATAGTGCACAGACAAATAAAGACAGCATAATGCAAATAACGATCTTATAAACTGGTCTTAGAATTGCTGTATGAAAACTTGCCTGAGAGTGCAGTACAATGCATTGCAGCCCACTCTAAAGTGTCATTTACACAGGGGTATGTCAGTTGCAGCCAATCACAATCTGCCCAAAAACATCACTTATTTATAGCAATTATTTAACCAGCCACAAACTTTACATAAGAAATTAAGTGAACACTAAAGTCAAAATTAAACTTTCATGATGTAGCACACAATATTTATTTTCTATTATTTAAATGGGTACAATCTTTTTATATGCACACTTTCTGAGGCACTGGCTCCAACTGAGCATGTGCAAGAATTCACAGAACATACGTATATGGATTTTGTGATTTCCTAATGGCTGTCACATAATGCAGCGGGAAAGAAAATAAAATTAACTTTGAAATTTGTAAGAAAAAAATCTACTGATTTTAAATTAAAACGAAGTGATTTTGCATTGTTTTTTATTATGCATTTATTGATTATGCAGTTCTACTGTGTTTAGTGGTCTTTTAAGCACTGCATTGCCACACAATAAGTTATCAAAAAACATATTTATTTGTAGTCCTGGCACAAACCATTTGAAATGCTTATTGGGTGTTGTATGCCCTTTGCTATGCCCAATTAGAGACATATTTAAAGTTAGCTACTAAACAAGCAATTTTCAGCATATAGAAAGGTCAGTGTTTTGAATTCTGTGCAATGCACTACAGCCTATCTGTGGGCAGTAGAAACAACTACAATTTTTCAGATTTAAATTACAGGAAAAGAAAGCAAACAAAATATTTTTTTAGGAGAATGTCCCTTTTTTCACACATCTATACTATAATCACGTCTGCAATGCGTCCGTTGGTATCGCCAGTTGTGCATGCGTCCTCAATGGAATGTTGGCTGCGTGAGGCAGCCAAAAGAATGTTGGCTGCGTGCGCAGCCAAAAGAATCCACCTGGATGCAGCAAAGCATCATCCCGGTAGATTATGAAAATAGCAGGGCGGTGAAAAAATCCACCGCGTAGGCAAACCCGAAGCCTTAAAAAAAACAACACATAACTGGCCGCAAGAAAGAAATAAAAAACACATAACCGCCCGTACAAAGTATTAACAAACACCGAAACCACAAATCCCCACATCCCAAAATAATAAAGTAATTAACCCCTAATCCGCAAATAACATAATTAAAATATTAATCCCTTAACCGCCAACCCCCCACATTGCAATAAAAATAATGAACCTGTTAACCCGCACACGTAAAAAGGCCGTTTTTTCATGGGATTCCCATAGCGTCGGTATTACAAGTTTTGCGGTATGGCTAAAAAGTGAGCGTTACATTTTAAAATGTCAAGATCTGTAACGCCATCTGAAGTCAGTAGTTACGAGTTTTACACTACAAACTGTAGCATAAAACTCATAACTAAAGTGCTACAAAGTACACTAACACCCATAAACTACCTATGAACCCCTAAACCGAGGCCCTCCCACATTGCAAGACACTATAATACATTTATTAACCCCTAATCTGCCGCTCCCGATATCCCCGGCACTTTAAAAAAAAATGTATTAACCCCTATTCCGCCGCTCCCCGACATTGTTGCCACTATAATAAAGTTATTAACCCCTAAACCACCGCCCTCCCGCATCGCAAACACTATTATAAACTAATTTAAACTAGTAACCCCTAAACCTAACGACCCCCTAACTTTATATTAAAATTATAATTTCCCTATCTTAAATTAAATTAAAACTTACCTGTCAAATTAAAAAAAAATAATTTTAAACTAACAATTAAACTACTATAATTATTAAACTACAATTAAACTAACTACCAATTAAATAAAACTAAACTACCAATACAAAAATCCTAACACTACTACTACTACTAAAAATTACAAAAAGTATTTAATTACAAAAAATAAAAACTACAAAAATAAAAAGAAATACAGAAATAAACAAACACTAAATTACGAAAAATAACAAATTATCAAAAATAATAAAGAATTACACCTAATCTAATAGCCCTATCAAAATAAAAAAGCCCCCCCCCAAAAAAAAAAAAAAAAACCACTAGCCTACAATAAACTACCAATGGCCCTTAAAAGGGCCTTTTGTGGGGCATTGCCCCAAATATATCAGCTCCTTTACCTGTATAAAAAATACAAACACCCCCCAACAGTAAAACCCACCACCCAAGCACCCCCTTCAAATAAAAAAACTATCTAAAATAACCTAAGCTACCCATTGCCCTGAAAAGGGCATTTGTATGGGCATTGCCCTTAAAAGGGCATTTAGCTCTTTTACTGCCCAGACCCTAAACCTAACACTAGCCTCCGACGATCCACTTACAGTTGTAGAAGTCCCGCTTGAAGGATCTTCATCCAGCTGGCGAAGTCATCATCCATGCGGCAAAGAAGTTTTCATCCAGGCAGTCTCTGCTATCTTCATCCAGCTGGCGAAGTCCTCATCCAGGCGGCAAGAATTCTTCATCCATACGGCCTCTTCGATCTTTATCCAGCGGGTGCGGAGCGGGTCCATCCTGAAGACATCCAGGGCGGAGCATCCTTTTCATACAGTCGCCGCCGTACACTGAATCTTCAATGCAAGGGACGCGATTCAAGTAGGGATGGGCGAATGTTTCTAAAAATTCGAAATTTAAAATGAATTTTGATACATTCATTCGTTCGAATTGAATTTCAAATGTTTATATAACATTCTAACATTCTATTTTCGAATTTTCATTTTCAAATTTTTCAATAAAATTCGAAAATATTTGTTCAGATAATAGAATGTTTAGCTATGTATTCATTCATTTTCGAAATGTAATATTCAAATTCAAATGTAACATTCGAATTCGAATGTGACATTCAAATTTGAAATAGTATTTCTAGTCTACAACTGTGTTTAATAAATGTAATATTCGAATTCGAATGCTACATTCGAATCCGAATGTCACATTCGAATTTGAAATAGTATTTCTAGTCTAATACTGTGTTTTAAATGTGATATTTGATTTGAATGTGATATTCGATTTGAATCTGACATTCGAATTCGAAATAGTGTTTCTAGTCTACAATTGTGTTTTATAAATGCAATATTCGAATTTGAATGTGATATTCGAATGTGCCATTCAAATTCGAATGTGACATTCGAAAACTGTAAATAACATTCGAAAATCGAATTTTTAAGAATATTCGTTCTTATCAACATTCTATTATGTAAATCGAATTTCTACAATAACATTCGTTCTAACATTCGAATTCGGATGTAAACACATTCGCCCATCCCTAGATTTAAGATGGCATCCCTTGCATTCGTATTGGCTGAAAATTTTGAATCAGCCAATAGGAATTAGGGCTGCTAAAATCCTATTGGCTGTTCAAATCAGCCAATAGGATTTAACCAGCTCTCATTCTATTGCCTAATTCAAATTAGGCCGCCTGGATGAAGACTTCTTGCCGCATGGATGATGACTTCGCCGGCTGGATGAAGATCCTTCAAGCGGGACTTCAACAACTGTAAGTGGATCTTTGGGGGTTAGTGTTAAGATTTTTTAAGGGTTTTTTGGGTGTTTTTTTTTTTTAGTTTAGGGTCTGGGCAGTAAAAGAGCTAAATGCCCTTTTAAGGGCATTGCTCATACAAATGCCCTTTTCAGGGCAATGGGTAGCATAAGTTTTTTAGATAGTTTTTTTATTTTGTGGGTTTTGGGGGGGTATGTAATTTTAGTGGGTCTTTGTAATTTGTTTTGACTAAAAGAGCTGTTATCTTTAGGGCAATGCCCTACAAAAGGCCCTTTTAAGGGCCATTGGTAGTTTATTCTAGATTAGGTTTTTTATTTTGTAGTGTTCTTTTTATTATGGGTAGTAGAATAGGAAGTTTTTTTTTTTTTTTTGATAATTTGTTTGTTATTTTGTGTAATGTATTTTTTTAGGGGGTGTTTTTTGTAGAAAAACAGCTGCTTAACTCAGGGCAATGCCCTACAAAAGGCCCTTTTAAGGGCCCCCAAAAGGCTTTTTTAAGGGCCCTTGGTAGTTTATCCTAGAGTAAGGTTTTTTTTTTATTTTGAGTTTTTTTTTAAGGGTATTAGAATAGGATTAATCTTTATTTTTTTGGATAATTTAGTTTTTTTTTGGTAATGATAGTTTTTTTTATTTCTTGTAATGGTAGGTTTTAATGTAAGGCAGGTTAGGTTTTATTTCACAGGTAAGTTTGTATCTATTTTAACTAGGTAGTTAGTAAATAGTTAATAACTATTTACTAACTAGTCTACCTAATTAAAATAAATACAAATTTACCTGTGAAATAAAAATAAAACCTAAGCTAGCTACAATATAACTATTAGTTATATTGTAGCTATCTTAGGTTTTATTTCACAGGTAAGTATGTATTTGGTTTTAAATAGGAATTATTTAGTTAATAATTGTAAATTTAATTTAGATCTAATTTAATTATGTTAAAGTTGTGGGGGTTAGGTTTAGGGTTAGGTTTAAGAGTTAATATAGTTTAATTTAGTTTGTTGCGATGTGGGAGGCTGGCGGTTTAGGGGTTAATAAATGTAGTATAGTGGCGGCGATATCGGGAGCGGCAGATTAGGGGTTAATAATTTTATTTAGGTAGTAGCTATATCGGGAGCGGCAGATTAGGGGTTAATAACTGTAAGCAGGCATCAGCGATGTTGGGGGCAGCAGATTAGGGGTGTTTAGTCTTGGGGTTTATGTTAGGGTTTTAGATTTAAACAGTATTTTTATTTCCCCATAGACATCAATGGGGCTGCATTACAGAACTGTTGTTTCCGCGATCGCAGGTGTTAGTGGGTTTTTTTGCCGGCTCTCCCCATTGATGGGGAAAATCGTGCATGAGCATGTCTCAGCAGCGCTCTGAATGTGTGCGGTATGGAGCTCAACGCAATCATATCACACGCAAAAGGCATATGTTTGAAAACTTGTAATGGCAGCGCTATAAAAAAATGAAATAACGTAACTTTTGTTGCGTTCGTTAATTTCTCCATAGCTCTCAAAACTCATAATCTAGATAATTTAATTACTAAGCCCCCTAACCTAACTCCCGCTAAATTAACCCCAATTAAACCTAATCCCTATGAAAATAAAAAAACAAAAACCAAAATAAAAACATCCCCTAAACTAAACTACCAATAGCCCTTAAAAGGGCCTTTTGTAGGGCATTGCCCTAAGTTAAACAGCTCTTATACATTTAAAAATTACTAAATACCCCTCAACAGTACGACGCAATACTCAGAGGCAGTCCTCAGTGGCGGTGGTCCTCGGTGGCAGCGGTCCTCGGCGACGTGGAGGCTCCTCTTCATGTGATCTTCCATCGCACACTGAATATTGAATGCAAGGTACCCCATATTTATTGGGGTACCTTGCATTCCAATTGGCTGAAATTTTGAAATCAGCCAATAGGATGAGAGCTACCGAAATCTTATTAGCTGCTTTGAACAGCCAATAGGATTTCAGTAGCTCGAATCCTATTGGCTGATTTCAAAATTTCAGCCAATAGGAATGCAAGGTATCCCAAATTGATTGTGGTACCTTGCATTCAATCTTCAGTGTACAACGGACATTGGATATAGAGGACTTTCCATGCCACCGAGGACCGCCGCCATTGTGAACCGCTGCTGAGGATCCACGCATCATGGAAGACAGCTCCGCACCTCTGCTCTGCGCCACCTTTGTTACGGGTGAAGATAGAAGATGATGGAGCCGCCTGGAAGAAAACCTTCTCCGCCGGACTTCAGGAACGGTGAGTACCTTTTAAGGGCAATGCCCATACAAATGCCCCTTTAGGGGCAATGGGCAGTTTAGTTTTTTTTTGTTAGTGTTATTTTTTTATTTGTGGGGGTTTGGTGGGTGGGGGGTTTTACTGTTAGGGGTAATTGGTAATTTGTTTAGGTAAAAGAGCTGTTTAACTTAGGGCAATGCCCTTCAGAAGCCCTTTTAAGGGCTATTGGTAGTTTAGTATTAGATTAGCTGGGGTTTCTTTTTGGGGGGATTTTTTATAGGGGTATTAGTTTAGGTATAAATGTTTTATTTTGGATAGCTTTGTCTATTTTTTTTTCTGTAATTTTACATTTTTTATATTGTGTAATTTTAGCTTTGGGGTTTGTAGTTTTTAAAAAGACTGCCCTCTAGGCAGGTTTATCGTCTAGTCAATTATAAAAACATTTGTTTCGATTTCAGAACATTTGCATTTTACAGAAACTTTATAAAATTTTAAAACTTTGTTTTCATGACTTCACATGTAAAAAGTCACTATACTAATGATTCAAAACTAGGCAAAAATGAGATCCAATCTTCGTGTTAATAATGAAAGGTACATGCAGAATTATAATGATTCTACACATGATGTGTGCAGATTTATTACTATAGAGTCAGTAAGAACAGTGGGACCCAGTCATTTCCCGTGTGGCTTTCAGTATGTGCAACACTTGAGTAGATAAAGAGGTTGCATTGAATCTGTTAGCCTTTCATTCCCTGTGTCCCTGTGGTGCTTTATACACACACATGCAGGGATCATATTAAAAAGACTGAAGGGCTGATGTGACCCAATTTTATACAGAGTGACTGGAAGAATCATCCTAGGGATTTTATACATAACACTCAGACATTGCTGGATCCTGCTGCTCTTTTGACATACAGTAATTGTTGTAGAGAAGGAAAGTGAAAAGGCCTGAGTATTTAAGTACAGGGCTAACATCTAGAGTATCTATTTACCAGTGCTTTATTGCTATTTTTTATTGCTTAAGAATCATACAGCTTGATAAAATTCTTGTTGCCGTCACTTTAATAAATGATCTAACCAATCAGAAGAGTAGACGGCATCACTTTTTTTTTACACTGAAATCATGATTACAACCAATCAGGCATGATGAAAAGGTCTATAAATATGAAGAAACCCAGAACAAGGACTAAATCATTGTGAGGAAGCGAAACATGAAGGACCAGTTACTGCATAACAAAAGAGACTGAGGAATGAAGATTCCTTGGTCAGACAAGCTAGTGTCTTTTTAATTTAATAATGGGGATTAGGCTGGTGGGGGTTAGTGATGTAAACTCAAGCATGGAGCAGATTTAGATTTTAGGATGGTTTGGTAAGGGGGTGTAATGCTTGGGGGATATTCCTCTATCAGACCAAACTTGGCCAGTAGTCTTCTTATCCCGGTTTCAAGTGGAATTATAGGAAATATCCCAGAGCAGAGGAAGTTTTGTAAAATGAGGTAAGCAGTACTCACAGTAGGCAGGGTAGTCCTTAGCGGCAACAGGAAGGAAATCCAGTAGAAAGGCATTTCAGGGGTAAACCAATAGAAGGACCAGGAACAGGCAGGAGTCAGCAACAAATGGAAATCCAGTAATATAACAGTTCAGGGATAAACCAATGGAATGATCAGGCAGGCAGCGTTCGGTACCAGTATAGCAATCCAACAGTTCAGAAGTTAAGCAGGCAGAGTGGTGAGACAGGCAGAGTTCAGCAACAGTATAACAATCCAGTAGTTTAGGGGTTAAGCAAGCAGAGTAGTCAGACAGGCAGAGTTCAGCAACTTTATGGCAATCCAGCACTTTAAGGGTTAAACAAGTAGAGTAGTCAGACAGGCAGAGTTCAGCAACGTTATGGCAATCCAGCACTTTATGGGTTAAACAAGTAGAGTAGTCAGAGATGCAGAGTTCAGTAACATAATAACAATCCAGCAATTAAGTACAAAGCACCCAGTAGCACGAAAAGCAACACCTATACTTGGGCAATGTAAGTAGAGAACAGAGGGATGACGTTGCAGCAAGTGTGCCCAGAGCACTGCCGCGTCCCTAGCAACCACCCCGTCAACTGGAAAGAGCCGACTGCGTCCGTGGCAACGGCCACAGGAAAGGAAGCGGAGCGGATCAGCGTGACAGGGGGATTACATAGATATATTTTTTAGCTAAATGGGTTTTACTGTTGGGGCTTATATAGGGTGGATAAGCTTGTGGGATCATCATGTGGGGGGGGTGAATTTAAGAGGTGATGGTGATGAGGTTGCTTGTGTGGATGAGATATTGTAGCTGGTAGGGAATTGCAGGGGCTGGGTCAATTAAGGAGACCCTTTGGGGTTTGAGATCGGGGTTTACACAGTATGGTTGGCAAAGCAATTGGAGTTGGGTCATGGTTAAGGTTTATAACAATGGGGTGGGCCAGTTGTCATCAAGAATAATTTTGGTGTACGGAACTGGATTAACCCTAGAAAAGTAAATTGGGAGAGTTAAAGGGACATGAAACCACAAATGTTTATTTCATGACTCAGGTAGAACATGCACTTTTAAACAACCTTCTAGTTTACCTCTATTAACAACATTTCTTTGTTCTCTATGAAACTTTTGTGGAAAAGCAGTGATATAAACTCAGGAGTTTGCATGTGTCTGGAGCACTATATGGCAGCAGTTTTGCAAGAAATAGTGCTGCCATATAGAGCACTATATGGCAGCACTATTTCCTGCCATGTAGCACTCAAGACACCTACTTAGGTATCTGTCCAACAAAGAATGCCGTGCGGACAAAGCTAATCTGACAACAGAAGTAATATTAGTCCCTTTTTTTAAAATAGTATGGTCTGTCTGAATCAGCTTTACCTTTAACTCAATGTGGGAATCATTTGTACTTTTGATTGTTCACATTGTGTTAAATGCCGTCTTGACACTTGTGTTACGGAATTTTCAATAGAACAATCCAGATATTAGAAAAAAAGTGCATAGTGACTATTTGTGCATTGTAGAAAAAGGTATAGACTAATGTTACTATAATGTAACAGTTCTCAAAGAAAGTGATAGCGCTTGGTACATGGTGGTCACTACATTAAATGCAGCTGATTTGCGACCTAGGACCAGATTAAGAGTGGCGCGCTAACTGTAGCGCACAAGCGATATAGGGTATTTCTCGGCTCTTTCTGCGCAACTGAAATAGCGATCATTGCCTAAAACATTAAAAGAGAAGTCATAACTAAATATAAAAGTTATTAAAAAGAATGACAAGGCAGCACTCAGATATCTTTGTTAACAAGTGATTTATTTTGCTCTTCCCAACATGTCAAAAGACATAGATAAACCCCTAAACCAAAATTGTGTTTAAAAAGGAGTTATATACACATACCAGGCCTCGTGAACAGAACAATTCCTTACATCAAATTATGTAATTACTAAATACAGAGAAGCGCAATCATGTAACAAAAACACTTCCATGTATAACATATGTGTTAAGGATACAATAGGCAACAATAAGCACCATTAGACATTAAGTTGCAAATGTCCAGAACATCAGAGCACTTAGTGTGAATCACACGCTCTGTATTGCAAGGGGAATATTGCCAAATAAAGTTCCAGCGTAACTGATTTTGAAAGGAAATCACTTTCAGAGTTACTCAATAGTAAGGGACTTATTTTCAAATCCTCAGATAAGGGTGGAAACCTAGTGGTCATGAATGAATATGACTATGTAGCAGAAGTCCATAGGCAACTATCAAACACAACACAATATGAACTAACAGATAGATTGGCATTTAACACATCTTGCAATGAACTTTTATTTATTCTCAATGATGCGTTGAGAGAAGGGCTTATAACTAAGAAAGAACATGCATTTATGTTCAAAAAGTTCCCAATTGTGCCAACCTTTTACTGTATTCCTAAACTACATAAATGTATGAGTAAACCGCCGGGACGGCCTATTATCTCGGGCATAGGAGGGCCAATGGAAGGGGCAAGCAGATATATCGATTTCATTATGAGGCCCTTTCTAACTTCATTGCCCTCCTATGTCCAAGATACCTCAGATGTCCTTCGGAAGTTGGATGGCATAGATGTTGATGATGACACCTGGTTAGTTACCCTTGACGTTGAGTCGTTATACTCATCTATCCCGCATACTGTGGGGATTAGAGCAATTAGATATTTTCTTGAACAAAGGGGGCAGGATTTTCAGGCACATACAGATTTTGTCATCTCTTTGCTACAACTAATTTTGAATAACAATGTCTTCCAGTTTGATGGAAGATATAACAGACAGCTTCAGGGTACAGCCATGGGTGCCACATGTGCCCCCACCTATGCCTGTTTACATCTTGGCTTATGGGAACCACGGGAAATTTTCTTGTGCTTTGAATACCTGGTGGAGGCACATGTGGTACTCTGGCTTCGTTATGTGGATGATATCCTTCTTCTCTGGAGTGGTAGCAGGGAATTGTTTGAAAATTTTCTTGGTATACTGAATACTGATAATGGGTACAATATCTTCCTTACATATGAAATGAGTAAATATGAAGCAACATTTCTAGATCTATCCATTAAAAAGGAAGGCAGACGTCTAACAACTAAGGTACATCGCAAATCAACAGCCACAAATAGTCTTTTACAAGCTAGTAGTCACCACCCAGAAAGTCTAAAAACTGCGATACCAATAGGCCAGTTTCTTCACTTGAGAAGAAACTGCTCTAATTCTGAGGATTTTGAGGAGCAGGCAAAAGATATGTCACGTAGGTTCCTTGAGAGAGGTTACTCCAAAAGACAGGTCAAAAAGGCATGGACAAGAGCTAGAAGCAGTATTAGGAATGACCTATTATATAAACAAAAAGCAGTTAAAAGGAATACAGATAAGGTACGCCTTATAACAAAGTTCAATTCACACTGGGGCAAATTGAGACACATAATGCAAAAATATTGGCATATGTTAACTATTGATGATGAATTAAGAGAATATGTAGGAGATTATCCCCTCCTTACAGCACGCAGAGCTAGCAGTCTTAAAGACAAGCTAGTCAGAAGTGAGTATACAAAAAACCCCACAACTACATGGTTAGGTGCAAGAGGCAGATGGCAAGGCTGCAGCCCGTTTGGGCATTGTGTGTACTGCAGGTTTATACAGAAAACCAGTAAATTTGAAACCTTAACAGGTAAACAATATAACATTAAACAATGGATTACCTGCAACACTGCAGGAGTGATCTACCTCTTGCACTGTTCATGTCCCCTATATTATATCGGAAAAACTAAGCGTGACTTGAAAGATCGAGTGAGGGAGCATAGGGATGACATTAAAAATAAGGAACAGGATAGTCCGGTGGCCAGACACTTTGAACAGTATCATAACTCTGATTTTACTATCATGAAAGTGACAGGTATACAACATATAAAACAGCATCGCCGTGGAGGTGATGTGGATAATATGTTACTAAGGAGTGAATCCCGCTGGATTTATTGTTTAGATACACTGGCACCTAATGGCCTTAATGAAAAAATAGACTTCTCATGCTTTCTTTAGTCCGCCTCAGTTAGGGATGTGTGAATGGTTCACTATTATCTCTAAAAATAATTATATCTATCTAGCTAACATAGAGATATTCTCTTGCCCTTAATAACAATGTGTTAAAATGCTTTTCGTTATCCTGTGTTTGATATATGCCGTTTGCCATCTCCAGTTTGAAACTACCCCAAAAACATCTATTGCACAAAGCTAAGTTGGTTTTGATACTGCATGTGCTAATATGTTGTGTTTTCTATTCTGTAAATAAGTTTGCTGTGATGTATTTTAAATTATTATAAATTAAATATTCAAATGAGCATCCATGCTATAAATGGAGTACAAGTGCCGTACACAACCATCCGATGAAGCCCTGAAGTCAGCCCACTAAGGGGAGGGGCGAAACGCGTCATGACTGACGTTTGAGAAGCGGCAACTTTTGAATTGGAGTACACTTACCTGGCAGCGGTCTTGAATTACCGCATTACTGAGGAGCGGTTGCAGTTGCCAGCATTGAAGTCAGCGGCCTTGTTTGGGGAGTTCCGTGTCCAAAACCTTAAGGAGGTGACCATTGAATAAACCGGAAAAGAGGACCACACACATTTGCCTTTCTGTGATATTGTCACGCTTTCTGTGAAGCTTGTATACAGAGGTAACGACACAGGTGTAATCAGGAACTTCTACCGCGAATGGTGGTGAGGCTGCTTTTTCCTTGTTATGCTGGCTGGCTCAAAATCAGTTACGCTGGAACTTTATTTGGCAATATTCCCCTTGCAATACATAGCGTGTGATTCACACTAAGTGCTCTGATGTTCTGGACATTTGCAACTTAATGTCTAATGGTGGTTATTGTTGCCTATTGTATCCTTAACACATATGTTATACATGGAAGTGTTTTTGTTACATGATTGCGCTTCTCTTTATTTAGTAATTACATAATTTGATGTAAGGAATTGTTCTGTTCACCAGGCCTGGTATGTGTATATAACTCCTTTTTAAACACAATTTTGGTTTAGGGGTTTATCTATGTCTTTTGACATGTTGGGAAGAGCAAAATAAATCACTTGTTAACAAAGATATCTGAGTGCTGCCTTGTCATTCTTTTTAATAACTTTTATATTTAGTTATGACTTCTCTTTTAATGTTTTAGGCAATTTTGGTTATGACTGCAAGCACCTGTCTCTTTAAGATTTTATAACAATAGTAGAGTGCACAACAACCCTTCCATATACAAATTTTGAAATAGCGATCATATTACAAGTTAAAGGAAACGCTTGAGAGCAATTTAAATCCTTTAAACTGTAGAGAGAAAAAAAAAGAAATTCCCCTCTATGTTACGTTTATAAATATTTGAAGCAATTCACATCTAAAAGCAGAACATTTTCAGGCAAAAAATCATTGATCTTAATTAGTACAAAACATCCCAGTAAAGTGTCTTAAGTACCATCTTAACAGTTCTTGCAGATATTGACAATATATCTTCTGCAAATTGGATAGGGCTCTCAATATATTGATCCAATATAGTTCCAAATCAAAGCAAAATAGATGTTACTGGTGGTGGTTAACACAGCAAAGCTCTATAGAATGCCTTTAGGAACCCTTATAACAATTCTTGCAACAGGATGAGGTTTATCTTACAGGAACTAGATAGGCATCTCTAAAGGAAAGTTCACAAATTACTGATTAATTACTGATAAAGAACTGTTCCCAGCCGGATAGGAGAATACAGGAGATACAACCACAAAGCCACTGTAAGAATAGTAAAACCTTTGTCCTACCTCTGTGAAGATACACTTTGTCATCATTTTAAAATACAGATATCAAAAGCACAGAATTGACTGCTTCTGCCACATGCTAGAAACAAATTGCTGCATCTTTCTCTCGCTCCTCTTTTTGCTTTTACCTCGGAAGGAATCAAATTTATGGGTAGTCCCTGCAGGGTACCAAATACAAGCTACTGGACCATAGCAGGTTGGCGTCAAACACTTCCTTCTTCATTAGAAGCATCTTACCGGATGAATAGAGGTAGGTTCTAAGGTGTCCAATTGCGATATTGCCAGGAGCTTCTATGATCCAGTAAGCAAATGCTCATAATGACAATAGCTGCATCTTATTAAGGATGATTCCCACAGTTTTAGCACACAATATGCTTTTAATGGATAGCACAGGGCGTGATGAATTAAATGTTGAACTTAAAGGGACACAGTCAAAATTAAACCTTCATTATTCAGATAGAGCAGCAATTTTAAACAACTTTCCAATTTACTTCCATTAACAAAATGTTCACAGTCTTTTTATATTTAAACTTTTTGAGTAACTAGCTCCTACTGAGCATGTGCAAGAATTCCCTGAATATACGTATATGCATGTGATTGGCTGAAGGCTGTCACATGGTACGTGTATGCATCTGTGATTGGCTGATTGCTGTCACATGCTACAAGGTGGGAAATAGACATAACTTTTAAAATTGTCAGAAAAAAAATTAATCTACTACTCATTTGAAGTTCAGACATGGGGGCCGATTTATCAATGCTTCAACGCTGGAATCTTGCATCAAATTAGACGCAAAGTTGATCTGCCGTAGTTCTTGCCAATTTATCAAACAGTCAACAGGTATGCTCGTGTCTATTCTGATGCAGCGTGACTATCGTTCAAACCGCCACTCTTGAGGCCGCAAATGCAATAGAAATCAATGGGAGTCTGAAAACGCAATGACAATGAAGCATAATAAAATTAAATTTGGGAGATGTCACCCTACTTATGGATTATGTTACATCTTTGTCTCTCATTACAAAGCAAGGGTACAATATTATTGCTCCAAATTTTGTACGAAATATTGCTCCAAATTTGGTGCACTAGTAGATATAGGGATAAAAAGGAAATAAATACATTGCATAATATAGCCATGTTCCTTTTTTTGGATACATCTATTTGCACCATGTTTAACGCATGTAATACCTAATTTGATGCAACACTTTTTGCACCAAATTTGACAAAATACTCAAACTCCTAAACAACCCACAAACTGGTAATGTTTTCCACAACTTCTTATTGGTAAATGCATAATCACGTGATTAATGAAATCATTAATCTGGTAAAAATATAGATTTTCTACTATCGCTAACAAATCAAAATGCTCTATACTTGAGTCATTGATCACTCAACAGAACTTGTAAGTGCCATTTGTTACACTGTGTATTACACTTTGAAAGTATGTATATGTGAAATTAGTATTAAAGATAAACATTGATGATGACATTAGGCCACACAGTGTAATATTTCTGACAATGATTTTAATAATCGAACAATGCTTGATTCAATATAATCGTAAGCTGATAGCTCAAAGGGATAGTCTACCTAACATTGAACTGTCATGAATCAGATACAGTAGAAATTAAAATCACCTCTTTACTGTCATGCTATTTTCAAGGTTGTTCTTCCTTCTCTTGAATTTCATTTTCATTAAGAAATGTCATCTTATATGCCAGCCCATTTTATAACACCTGTGTAGGGGGTGTTATTTAAAACTAGACTGCAATCAGGAAGGGTTACACAGGTGCAGAGAGAAAACGGTCCCAGCTCTTAAAATATCCATTGATTGCAAATAAATACATATGATACCCTGATTATATGTTATATTTACAATTATTGCTGCTCAGAATAATAATAAATGTACACTATATACATATAGTGGTATAAATAAACACACAGATATGAAAGACAAAATAGTTTAGAACAAAAAAAAAGGAATTAAAGGACATGTAAATATTTTTGCAAAATATTTCTGACATAACACACACACACACACATATATGTATAGCGCTGCGGAATCTGTTGGCGGTCTACAAATAACCGATAATAATAAATAATAATAATGTATACACACACAAGTATGTGCAAATTCTAGCATTAATAAAAAATAATTTAAAAAAAAATCATGAGATAGGCATATCATGATTTCTAGAAATACAAATACACATTAATTTATGTGAAAATATCATATATCAGATTTTTTGTATTACAAATAAATTAAAAAATAACTTTCTATGAGATATTATTGCTCAGGTAGAAATGTAGCTATTTCTTGGACATTAACAGATGAAAAATAAAAGATTAACTTTAGACAGATGTGCTTGTTCATGGACAGTAATGAAATGGTATAAATAAAGTTGGAAAAACCAGAATATCCGCAACATTGATGACTTATTTATAAACAGTCCGATGCTCATCGCGCCTTACTTGACGCACGTGTTTTTGGCAGATTTTTTAATAATTAAGGCCGTCGTATATAGATTTGCGGCAGCGATGTCTGGCGATATCTGGCAAGGGTATTGACTCCAGTGAATGCGTTGAGATTGATACAATGATAATTCGGTCCCTAAGTGCTATTGTATTGTCTTGTTATCTTGCATTTGTTGATTATGCAAATTTACTGGTCCTTTAAGTGCAATCCAAAATACTGGTCTAACATTTTAACATTTCTTAAAACCTCAAGCAAACTATTATTATTATTAATTGTATAGCACATAACTACAGGAAGAGCTCCACTACTTGCGCACCTCAGCCTAGCGCACTATTGGCTTACCACTTAAGCGATGTCCAGCATTTTATTGCACTTCCCCATAGAAGTCTATTATGTGTGGAATTTACATGCATGCATGACATGCAGATGTTAGCGCACCCTAGACTCTCGCTTGAGTGGTAATAAAAAAACTTTGGCCTTGTAATATGAGATCATCAAGAATAGCAGCACTATTGATGATTGTGTGATGTACACATAATAGAACTAATACTTTTATGCTCCTTTTCTAGGCCAATACATTTTCAGGTCCAAAAAACACCTGAAAACATGTGCTTGCCATTGGAACTAAAAAAAGTGCATGTCAGTGGCTGAAAACCTGCCAGATTGGCTGATTGATTGGGATCAATATGCTAACCCCTCCTTAATATTATTTTGTTGTGCTTATAACTGATTCTTTTAAGAAGTTAAAGAGACAGTAGTCCTTTTATTTACCATTCCCCAGTTGTGCATAACCAGCACTAATATTGATATACTTTTTACCTCTGTAATTACCTTGTATCTAAGCTTCTGCAGACTGCCTCCTTATCTCAGATCTTTTGACAGACTTGCATTTCAGGCAATTAGTGCTGACTCGTAAATAACTTCACGGGCATGGGCACAATATTATCTACATGGCACACACAAACTAACACCCTCTAGCTGTTAAAACGGTCAAATGCATTCAGAGAAGAGGCTAGACTGTCCCTTTAAAATCCTGTTTGCAAATATGTTTGGCTTGAAGTAGGGCTTTATAAAGCTCAGTTTCATGATGATGTCCTGAAGCTGCTACCTGTTAAGGTAAATTTACGTCTACATAGCTGAACTAGTTATAAGATTTAAAAGGAGATTGTACTGTAAACATTTTGGGCTAAATTACAAGTGGAGCTCTAAATATCGCTTCCGTACCAGTGCACGCTTCCATAGACTACATGCTTCCATTGGCTACTATGGGAGCCTTGTTCTGATGCAAACAGAGAAGGCACAAAACCTAAGCGCAACGAAAGGAGTAAGTAGAGCAGCGATGGGCAGCATTTTTAAATATATATGTATATTATTCTATATATATCTATTTATGTGTTAATATGTGAGAGGCCACCTTAGCGCATTAGTAAACTGAGCTAAGAGAGAAACTTCATTTTAGGAAAACTCTTCTATCTGAAGTGTTAAAAACAAATAATGTAATGGACTTAAAGGGACATGAAACCCACAAAAAATATTTCATGATTTAGGTAGAACATACAATTTTAAACAACTTTCCAGTTTACTTCTATTATCAAATTTGCTTCATTCTCTTGGTATCATTTGTTGAAGGAGCAGCAACTGAACACATGGGTGAGTGAGCCAATGACAATCGGTATTTATATGCAGCCACCAATCAGCAGCTAGAACCTAGGTTCTTTGCTGCTCTTGAGGTTACCTAGATAAACCTTCCAGCAAAGGATAACAAGAGAAAGAAGCAAATTAAATAATAGAAGTAAATTGGAAAGTTGTTTAAAATGATATGCTCTATCTCAGCGGTTGCCAACTTGTTGTCCATGAGAAGATGTTGGTGGTACTTGACATCATTAAGCAGGAATTAGTCTCCTCTGATGGTGTCAACCCCGTCACGCCGCAACTCCCTACAATGCCTGTCTGAACATCAGTGAAAACCGTCGGAGGAGGAGTTAAATTACAATCTCCCTACGCACGTTGCATAGTACTGCGCAACTTGCGTAGCTATATTGTAATTTTTAACTCCTCCCACCTGGCGCACTGCTCAGAGGAAGATGCTCTAAAGCCAGCAGAGGTTGGTATAGTCTTGGCATGAAATAGTGGAATTAAAGTATATAAAAAAAGAAAATGTTAAAAAAAAAATGCTCTCTTATATTTAATTTATTTTCTTCCCTTTACTTGTCTCTTTGTAGTAGTTTTCTTAATTCCTTCAGATGGACTTACATCACTGTTTGTCTTCCTCCCCTCTATCTTCTTTTTTTTATTTATTTATTACACATGAATTATTTTTCATTCTAATAATTTCCCCGTGCACAAAATCCATTCCACCTGAATTTCAGTAATTGCCATCTAGCAGATCAGCCATATCCCATCAGTATTATAGTAATTGCCAGTAACATCAGCCGTGGTTAGCTCACATCCATATTGAGAGCTTTCTAATATAAATGTATAATTCCTGACTGGGGAGGTAACTTGGAAGTCTTGTGGTCCTTTTAAACATAATTTTTTCCCCCCACTTTCTGCCTCTCTGTTTCCAGCTCAAAAGTCGGCACTCACCCTTTATCTGTCATTTGGAAGTATTCTCTCAGTTCTGTCATTCAGTTAGTTAATTCCAAAAATAATTCTTAAAAATGTGTAAATATATACATAATGTAAACTTAGCTATGGTTATACTAGTTATGTACAGTATGTGTGTATGCATGTATATATATATATATATATATGATTTTAGCGGTCCCTGAGGTCCGAAAGGTTGGCGACCCCTGCTAATCATGAATGTCTAATTATGACTTTACTGTCCCTTTAAGGTTTGTCTGGGATTTGCATAACACTTAATTCAATTGATATATATTTTTTTAGATAGGAAAATGGTGCACAAAATGCTTGCGAAAGTTTGTCCTTTGTACATTAAGAGCTAGATTACAAGTGGAGTGCTAATTTATCGCGGCCCTTCAAATGGGCGCGCAAAAAATAACCAGCCATTACAAGTGGCTCGCAGTAGCAATCAGCGTTTATAAAATTAACCAGAGATCAGATCTTTGGTTAATTTGATAAGTGCCCCTAATGCCCTAAAATACAGTGTAGTGCATTTTATTAAAAAATAAAACGTGTAGCATTTTTATTTTGTAATAAAATAACTGCACTGGGCAGTATTTTGGGGTGAAGTTGGCAGGAGTGGGGTGTAAGAACAAAAACAGCACTGAAAAGTGCCTTTACATTGCAGTCTATGGGAAATCTGTGTTCACAGTAAATATATATTTATGTGTTAATATTTGTATAATCATATATATAATATTGTTGCTATTGTTGTGCTACTTACCCCCTGCGCTGCGCTTAGGTCCTGTGCCATCTCTGACAGCATCAGAACAAGGTACCTATTGGAGCTTATGGAAGCACGCTCTTGTGAGCACAATGCTTCCCAGCAATGCGAACGCGAGCTCGCGTTTGCATTGCTGTCAACTTGTAATACCAGTGCACATTAGTTTAGCGCTCCACTTGTAATCTGGCACTAAATGCAGAATTATGCTCATAATAAATGCAACCCCCCCAAAAAAAACAAACAAACAAACAAACAAACATCTAACATCTGCACATAGTATTAGACCAGCATTGCCTGTCTCAGGGCTTACGTGGTAATAAAGTGATACTCCAGAGTATGTTCCTTGCCTGAAAGTGTCTGCTGCTTCTGACTTTAACATTATAACCTCATCTGACACAGCCACAGACAGAAAATTGATTCATTTTCAGATCTGTTTCTCTTCTAGATCGATAGAGCACAAAATTTCACCTCTCTGTGCTGGGAGTACGTCCTTTCACATACTCCCTGGTAAGAGATTCATAGATTTATTTAGTGGGAAGGTGCATCCATCAAAAATCAAATAGTAGATCAGTAGCGGTGACCTACACACATGCAAACAAGACTTAGTAAACCTCAGAAAAATCAATGATCACGGGTGATCATATACATATATACTGTATATAGAAATAAATATAAAATTGGGGATGACAATTATTTCAAAGGCTAATCTAGATAAAAAGATTACTAGTTTACTAATCCTCTATAGATTTTGGAGGCACCATAGACTAAGCTTTGTTTTCTTTTACCTATTGCATTAAAAAGTTATGCAGTAGGAGAAAACACAAAATATAAACTAAACCCTTCTCAGATGTATCTAAGCAACTTTAAAATAAAGGTCTCTACAAACTTCCCAAGAAAAGACTACAATAAAACAAAACGGTGCGCTAAGAATCAGTAATACATTAATCAGTAGGATACAACGTACAAATGTAATTAAAACAAAAGTATGGAAATTCAAGTAATGCAAATACGTAACCACCGGTGGTATTCAAAATAAAATAAAAATAGTACAATCAAATCAAATTCCCTAAGATATGCACAGGTTATGTTCTAAAAGTTCATGCACTACTGGTTTCTAACTGAACACAGTGGTGAGCCAATATCAATCATTATATATTTGCAGCCACCAATCAGCAGCTAGAAGTTATATTATTTGCTGCTCATGAGCTTTCCTAGATAAACCTTTCAGCAGAGGATAATAAGAGAAGGAAGCAAATGAAACCCTTAGTGACCACAGCACTTTTCAATTTTCTTACCGTTTGGGACCAGGGCTATTTTTACATTTCTGCAGTGTTTGTGTTTTGCAGTAATTTTCCTCTTACTCATTTACTGTACCCACACATATTATATACCGTTTTTCTAAAGATACCATTATTTTCATCATATCTTATAATTTACTATAAAGAAAAGTATAAAATATGATGAAAAAATTGAAAAAAACCCACACTTTTTCTAACTTTGACCCTTAAAATCTGTTACACATCTAAAACCACAAAAAAACACCCATGCTAAATAGTTTCTAAATGTTATCCTGAGTTTAGAAATACCAATGTTTGCATTTTCTTTGCTTTTTTTGCAAGTTATAGGGCAATAAGTACAAGTAGCACTTTGCTATTTCCAAAGCATTTTTTTCAACGTTAGCGCTAGTTACATTGTAACACTGATATCTGTTAGGAATCCCTGAATATCCCTTGACATGTATATATTTGTTTTTAGTAGACAACCCAAAGTATTGATCTAGGCCAATTTTGGTATATTTCATGCCACCATTTCACCGCCAAATTCAATCAAATAAAAAAAATTGTTCAGTTTTTCACAAACTCACTGAAATAATTTACAAACAAGTTGTGCAATTATGGCACAGATGGTTGTAAATTCTTCTCTGGAATCCCCTTTGTTTAGAAATAGCAGACATATATGGCTTTAGCATTGCTTTTTGGTAATTAGAAGGCCGCTACACACCACACTTGTATTATGCCCAGCAGAGAAGGGGTTAATTAGGTAGCTTGTAGGGATAACTTTAGCTTTAGTGTAGAGATCAGCCTCCCACCTGATACATCCCACCCCCTGATCCCTCCCTGACCCCTCTCAAACAGCTTTCTTCCCTCCCTTCCCTCCCCACAACACAATTGCCTCCACCATCTTTTATATATATATATATATATATTCTGCAGTGTAGGATCCCTCCCTTAGCCCCCAACCTCCCTAATCACCCCAAACAGCTCTCTAACCTCCCCCCTCTACCTATTTGCTGCCATCTTGGGTACTGGAAGCTGTCTATAAAAAAATAAAAAATAAACAATTTTTCTGTAGTTTAGCTGCCCCCCCTCAATAACTTACCCCCCATCCCCTCCCAGATCCCTTTGACAACATGATTCCCCCCTTTTCCTCCTTCCCTTTCACTTTACAGTTCCATAGTGTAGCAGTCCAACCCGCCCCTGTACGTGCTCCTGCGCCCCCGTGCACGATCCCACTACCCTCTTCTCACGGCACTGGATATCCTCCAGCGATGGGCCACCCACCCACCTCCCTGCTATGGCTCCCACCCACCAACGATCGGCACCATCGCTGGCCGTTGCAGAGAGGGCCACAGAGTGGCTATCTCTGCATTGGTAGTTAGAAAAAGGGTATTGCACGATGCCTCAATATCGAGGCATCATTGCAATACCCCGAAAGCATCTGGAAGCAATCATGATCGCTTCAACCGCTTGAAACCCCTGAGGACGTACAGGGTACGTCCTTGGTCATTAAGTGACAGTTTTTGTAGGATGTACCCTGTACGTCCTTGGTCGTTAAGGGGTTAAATAATGGAAGTAAATTGGAAAGTTGTTTCAAATTGTATGCTCTATCTAAATCATGAGCGTCTAATTATGACTTTACTGTTTCTTTAACTTACCCAAAAGAACCAACAGAAACTAACATACATATTGTACATATAAAATTAGAGTTAAAGGGACATAATACTCATATGCTAAATCACTTGAAACTGATGCAGTATAACTGTAAAAAGCTGACAGGAAAATATCACCTGAGCATCTCTAAGTAAAAAATGAAGATATTTTACCTCACAATTTCCTCAGCTCACCAGAATAAGTGTTGTTTAAAAAGTTATACTTCAGCTGCTGTCCAGCTCCAGATAAAAAAAAAATATTGAAGAAATGAACTGCAGCCAATCAGCATCAATAGTGCTGGGGTCATGAACTATTTTACTGTGATCTCATGAGATTTCACTTAACTCTCATGAGATTTCATAGGAAACTTTCTTAAATGGAATAGGGATAGGCATACTGATTTGCTGCTTAAAGTGTTATATAATAGATTGTGAATACTTAGGACATTTTGAGGTAAAATATCTTCTCTTTTTTACATAGAGATGTTCAGGTGATATTTTCTAGTCAGCTTTTCACAGATATGCTGCATCACTTTCAAGTGTTTCAACATTTTGGGTATCATGGCCCTTTAACTCAATTAAACGTAAAATCAATAAGAGACATTTGAACAAAGGAAGGTATAAATTTGTGACATATAAAACATATTCAAAGAAAGTTTTAATTCAAATCATATTGCCATTGATTAAATACCTTATTGATCAGAGTGGCAGTTATCTATCGCCCCCCTGGACCAAACTCCCAATTCCTTGACAACTTTTCTGCCTGGCTTCCTTACTTTCTCTCTACAAATACACCTACTCTAATTCTGGGTGACTTCAACATCCCCATTGACAAACTATCTGCCCCTGCTGCCTCTAAAGTTCTCTCACTCACTAACTCCTTCGGCTTCTAACAATCCACCCTATTCCCTACCCACTGTGATGGCCACTCTATTTATCTGGTATTCTCCTATCTCTGCTCTCTCTCTGATGTTGCCTGTCACCCAATTATCCATCTCAGACCACCATCTGCTCACCTTTAATCTTAATATACAGGCTAAACCTACTTCTCCCCCTCCCCCTGTGGACCCTCCCCAACTCTCCAACCTTATTCAAATACACCTCCCCCACACTTCCACGATATCCTGCCCTGACCTTGCTACAACCCACTACAACAATACTCTCTCCTCTGCACTTGACACTCTCATTCTTACCCAAATTCGCAAAGCCCCACATTGTCAGCTTCAGCCCTGGCACTCCCAGCAAGCACGCCACCTACAAAAATGCTCCCGCACTGCTGAACGTGCCTGGAGGAAATTCCGCTCTAAACCTGATTGCATGCACTATAAGTTCATTCTTTACTCTTACACCTCTGTCCTTCACTTAGCTAAGCAAACCAACTTCTCTTCTCTTATATCCACTCACTCCTCAAACCCTAAAAGACTATTCTCCATTTTCAACTCTCTCCTCTACCCACCTGCACCACCCGCCTCATCTGCATTCAGTGCTCAAGACCTGGCTGACTACTTTTTCAATAAAACACTTACCATCCGAAGAAAGATCCCAACACAAGCCATCTCCCAACCTCACTCCCAGTCACCCCCTCTGCCACTCTCTGCACCCTACTCCCAACCACTGAGAGTGAAGTGGGTTCACTACCTCACTACCTGCCCACTTGACCCTATTCCTTCACATCTAATACCTTCTCTGTCTCCCACCCTCACTCCAGCTCTAACTCACATATTCAACCTATCCTTTTCTACAGGCTCCTTCCCTGCCTCCTTCAAACATGCAAAGGTCACCCCCATCCTCAAAAAACCCTCCTTTGACCCTAACTCTACTGCAAACTACAGCCCCATATCACTGCTACCGCTAGCTTTAGAAATCCTTGAAAAACTAGTTTTTGATCGCCTAACCCACTTCCTGTCCTCTTACTAATTGCTCGACCCCCTGCAATCTGGCTTCCGTCCCCAACACTCAACTGAGCCTGCACTCTCCAAGGTTACTAACCTTCTCCTTTCTGCTAAAAACAAAGGCTATTACTCTATACTCATCTTACTTGACCTCACTGCTGCCTTTGACACTGTTGACCATCCCCTTCTACTACGGACTCTCAGCTCTCTCGGGCTCTGTTAAACTGCCCTTTCCTGGATTCACTCTTATCTCTCTAACAGATCCTTCTCTGTCTCTTTTGCTGGCGACTCCTCCTCTCTATTGCCTCTGTTTGTTGGAGTACCTCAAGGCTCTGTCCTGGGTCCTCTACTCTTCTCTATTTATACTTTTACACTGGAAAAACTTATCAACAGCTATGGCTTCAACTATAACCTCTATGCTGATGATACCCAGATTTACCTATCCACCCCTGCACTCTCTCCTTCTGTCAATTCTCACATCAGCAACTGCTTATCTGGCATTTCCTCCTGGATGGCCTCTCACCACCTAAAAATAAACATGTCCATGACCGAACTACTTCTAACCCCCCCCCCCCCCCCCTCTAACTCTACTCCAGTTTCTAATTTTTCTATCACTATTGGTGGCACCACTATCTCCCCATCATCCCAAGTCCGCTGCCTTGGAGTCATACTTGACTCAAATCTGTCCTTTATTCCCCACATCCAATGCTCTCTTCATCCTGCCCCAACCACCTACGCAATATCTCCAAAATGTGTCTGTTTCTAAGCACTGAAAATACTAAACAGCTAATCCACTCCCTGGTAATTTCGACTTGACTACTGTAATAACCTACTAACTGGCTTCCCTCTCTCCCGCCTCTCTCCTCTTCAATCCATTCTAAATGTATTTGCCAGGCTAATCCACCTCTCTTCGAAGCTCTATTTCTACTGCACCTCTCTGTGAGTCCCTTCACTGACTCCTCATTCACAGCAGAATTAAATTCAAAATTCTCACCCTGACCTACAACGCCCTCACCAATGCTGCCCCACCCTACCTGTCCTCACTCATCAACAAATATACTCCAGCCCCCCCCTAAGATCCAACAATGACCTGCTCCTTGCGTCCTCTACCATTACCTCCTCTCATGCGAGACTACAGGACTTCTCTCATGCGGCACCAACATTCTGGAACGCACTTCCTCAAGCTGTCAGACTCTCCCCTAACCTCTCCTCCTTTAAACGTTCCCTAAAGACCTTCTTGTTCAGGGAAGCTTATCACCCGACTCAGTAACAAATTAATTTCACTTATCTAACAGTTGCCCTCCTCTATCTCCTCACTAATATCACTCTCACCTTTGCAGTCCCCACCTCCTGTTTGCCATCCTCCTACCCATCTAGATTGTAAGTTCCCATGGGAACAGGGCCCTCAATTCCCCCTGTATTTGTCTGTAAAAATGTGTCTTTTATTGTATTGTTTCTCCGTTGTACTTTTATCTTTGTACCCATGGGTAGCTCTGCGGAATCTGTTGGCGCTTTATAAATCAAGAATAATAATAATAATAATTGATTGCTGCTGTTAAAAGGTGATGGAAGTGGAAACATTTCTATAATTTGAAGGTCATGGTGAAGAATAATGTAAGATTATTGTCACAGTGCATCCTCACTAACCTGTGCACAAAAAAATCAACCAGTATTGAGTGCTAATACCACTTGTGTAAAATCTATACCATTTACAGATTCTGGGCCCCATCACCCTATGCCCTATATAGGGCAAAATAACATTGCAGGCCAGATGTGTGGCAGGTGGAGACATAAAAAAGAAAATCTCCTTGTGAAATATTCTTCCATACCACAGAAGATATGTTTCACACACAAGCAAGTTACTATAAGTGTATAGGGATTTTCTGGGGCCTGGGATCAAATTTATTGGGAATGTTTTTAATGTTCCAGCTTTAGTTCACCAAACCACATACAAGTTGGACCATTCAGTAGAAGGAAGGAAAATTGTATGCAACCCTCTGTGTCTCTTTTCCCAGTGTTAAAATTATAAATGTAAATGTATGTTTTTCACAGTCAGTAGAAGATGCAACCAAAGTAAGGTTAGCCTTTTGAAGCTAAAAACCCCCAAAGGCCATTCATGGTATCATACATTTTGGTAATACTCAATATTATAGTAACATAATTTTCATCCTAATAATTGTGCTGCTTCTACCACTTACAAATCACAAAATTGTACTGTACATTTCCTTGTATATTTTGCTCAGCCTCAGTCTTTCCTTTCTAAGTCCTTTTCACAAGTTACCCCCAAGACAAGGCGCTCCATCATGGGTCATACAGTTAAACAAAGGGGCAGGCAGGGCTGTCACTGTCAAAGGGCTTCAGTCTCATCTTTAGACTCTCATATGCAGATGCGTGACGGGTATTACAATTACTGCTATATTCTTTCTCTTCTGAATTGTACCTGTTTTTATTTATTGCAGCTAAAGGAAAAGTTTTGTCACAAAACTCCTCCTTTACCTGCAACAAATAAAAACGGACACAGCGTTTCAGAAGAGAAAGAATATAGCAGTAATTCTATCCATCATGCATCTGCATATGAGATTGATGGATCACACTCAGATCCTCTCACCGGCCGGCTTAGTGTGTGACACTGTGTGGTGAGTGACTGGTAGTCATGTACTTACCAGACTAACGGCATTACGGAAACAAGTTCATCCAGACTCCAGGCAGGGCAGGGCAAGACAAGTAGTTGAAGACAGTGAAGTCACGCCACACACTTAGTCAACTCGCCGTCTGCACACTCAGTCACGTGTGTTCCCGCGCCAGCATATAACAAGCCTCCTTCTACAGGCTCCATAAGAGTGATGTCACTCTGACTGTGAGAGGAAACCTGATTGGCTCCTGAGGCTGCTTGAACAGCAGCCTCCTTTGGGAGTGTATGGGCCACGAGGAGCATAAGCAGCACCACTGGGTGGCGCTTTCTCTTGGGGCTCATACTCTTAATTTGCAAGATCTTCATGTTGTGCAATGGGAGGGCAGCTGAAGGGCTCACAGCCTCCCCTTCATTGCGCAACATGGATCTCTTGGGACAGAGTGTGTGTAAATTTTTGCAATTTAAGACATCCGAAAACAGACACTTCATTTTTTAATAAAAATCATTAAAACTATTTTTCTTTCCAATTAACAGGTGAGGCACTGCCTCATCTGCCTCATATGAGGACACGTCACAGTGCAGAAAATATTTATACAGTAAATACATAGTTAAAACCTTTATTAAATAAGAGTATTGCATAATTATTATTATTATTATTATTATTTTACATGCTTTCATCACAAAGTTTGGTTTAGCACACCTTACAAAAAGTTGTAATACATCTTTGGGAGTGCCGGCAATTAAACCAAATAGTTACACAAAACAAAGGGTATTGGCAGACATCTACATGCAAAGAAACAAAACATTTTTAAAAGCTGCTAAATATTGCCTACAAAAAACACCTCTGCTTTTATATTAAGATTTGGATCTTAGTCTCACAATATGATAAAATTCTGCTTAGCCAGTCACCAACTTGCAAAGTGTCCCAATGTTGACTGGTCCAAACACTACAATACTTTGCCTTTATGGGCTTAATTGTTCCTGTTTTTTCTCTTTATAATAGAATGAGACTCCAATATACTGTCCATAATGTTTGCTTTAGCACACCTTACAAAAAATGTAATACATCTTTGGGAGTGCTGCTAATGAGAGAAAATAGATATAGTAGGAGCTCACACACATAATGAAAAGTGGAGGGGGGGCTCATTCAAATGCTTTCTGCCTTACATTGAAGCTCTCTCACTACCACTGACCATGCTGGGAAATATAGTCCAGAACTACAATGGCGCAATACTGAGAACGAAATAGTAAATTACAACTCCCAGCATGTTGTTCTTCTTCTTTTGAAAAGGAACCAGGGAAATTAAAATAAAACATGGACATTTTAAAGCTGTTTATTTCTACAGTTATTACTCCAAGTGGGGGAAGGCTGTTCCCTGTTCAAGGGGCAGAAAAGTAAAAATTAAAGTTCCATGATTCAGATGGAGGATTTATATTTAATCAACTTTTCAATTGTATTCTGTTAACTAATTCACTTAATTATCTTGGTATCCTTAGTTGAAGAGCATGCCTAGGTAGGCTCAGGAGCAGCAACGTACTGCTCGGAGCTAGCCGGTGATTGGAGGCTTCACATATATACCTCTTATTATTTGCTCACCAGCTAAGTTCAGCTAGCTCCCAGTAGTGCATTGCTGCTCCTAAACCTACTTTTTTACAAAGAATACCAAGAGAAAAAAGCAACCTGAATAATAGTACATTAGAATTTATATACAGTCGCTTGCTCTATTGATTGTTCTAATAATTAATGTATTTTTTTTTACTTTACTGTCCCTTTTAACAAATGGGGGGATCACAATCCTTAAGAAAAAAAATCTTTAAAAGGATTAATCACGATCCTTTACGGAAAAATGGTTTTCAACTGAAAATCACTCTTAGATCTATGGAGATTTATATTAAAAAACAACCAATAATTTGTGAACCTTTTACTTGGCTACATCCAACTTGTTGACATGAGCTATGGTTCTTCTTAAATAAAAACAAGCAAAATGCTCATGTGAAAAAAGTTGAAAAATATAATAAAAAAAAATAAAAAAAGCATTGACTTATCCTGTTACAATTTGATATATCTCATGTCAATATAGCTCATGTCAAGTAGAATGAGTCTTAACTGCATTCCTGTTGATGACAAGAACCGGTCGTCATGTAACGTGTTGCCAATGAACGCACGATGACCCGTTCTCGTCATGAAGCAGAATAGCTGATCACATCACCGTATTATCAATTCCCCTGAACTGCAGGCCTGATCATTGGTGATATAGTGGGCGGCACTCCTAGAGGTACATGAGAGTGTCGGTGATGTCGCCACAAACTTGCGTGGTTATTTCACAGAGGGGCGGGCCTGCAAAATGACAGGCAGGTAAATGGCAGGTTGGGGCTGCTGTTCAAACCCTTTAATCTCAGCTCACTTACTAGACACAGACCTCCAGACCCCCAAAGAGAATCAAACACTATACATAGGGATTTGTGAAAAAGTCAAAGGATATATCCTTATGGAGGTGCGCACAGATAATGGCCGGAACACAATTCAGAGAACCAGTCTCAATGAGGGCAAAGTGCCGGGAGCAACCAGCAACCGGATCTAACGGCAGCACTCTTACGAAGAAATGAGGCAAATATCTGTAGGAGCAGAGAACAGAGAGGCGCCTTATGGGACAGTATTGTGGTATCACAGTGAGTACAAGATAGAACATACAGCACACACAGATGGCAGAGTACTCACAAAAATGATGGCATAAACGTATGCCAGACTAGACAGGACGGAACCTTAGTCGTCCGCCAGACGGTCCAATGGGAGAATAGCTCCGGCACTCCAATGGTCCAATCCGCAGCAGCGGGAAGTCACCGCGTCAGAGGCCCATAGCGTCTGTGATAGGACTACTGGCTCAGAGCCCTTAGTGTGAATGGCAGGATACCGAACCAACCAAATAGTCGAATGATGATAGACAGAGAGCGGGGGTATCGTAAAAGCAGTTTATTATAAAATTACTAAAAATTGTTTAAAATACTAGTAAATAGTAAGTAGTAGAAACAGAAAGTAGAAAAATGCTGTTTCTACTACTTACTATTTACTAGCATTTTAAACAGTTTTTAGTAATTTTATAATAAACTGCTTTTACGATATCATCATTCGACTATTTGGTTGGTTCGGTATCCTGCCATTCACACTAAGGGCTCTGAGCCAGTAGTCCTATCACAGACGCTGTGGGCCTCTGACGCGGTGACTTCCCGCTGCTGCGGATTGGACCATTGGAGTGCCGGAGCTATTCTCCCATTGGACGCTGTGGGCCTCTGACGCGGTGACTTCCCGCTGCTGCGGATTGGACCATTGGAGTGCCGGAGCTATTCTCCCATTGGACCGTCTGGCGGACGACTAAGGTTCCGTCCTGTCTAGTCTGGCATACGTTTATGCCATCATTTTTGTGAGTACTCTGCCATCTGTGTGTGCTGTATGTTCTATCTTGTACTCACTGTGATACCACGATACTGTCCCATAAGGCGCCTCTCTGTTCTCTGCTCCTACAGATATTTACATAGGGATTTAGTTGAGAATGGGACATTTTATGCACTATAACAAAATCTGTTATGCCTAGAGACACCTAATAAAGTTTATTTTCTAGTAGACAAATCCTTCTCTTAAAAAAAAAGAATTTTGTCTGAACTGCACAATGGGGCCTCTTTAATCTATACCATAACCCCTAAAATGTGGTATGGGTCTTTAGACAGCTGCTTCATAATGACTGTTTCTGGCAAGCCTGAAGACTTGTGCAGAAACAGGGGCATCAAGTTCCATTCATGGCTTGATTATTCGGCCCCATGATCTTTTACACATTAGCCAATCTAACAACTAGACAATTAAAGGGATATGGACTTAGAAAATGATTTATATAGAAAACACAATTCCACTGGAATCATCTTCCAATTTTATTGTGGCATTTTCAAATTCTGTACCATTTCAATCAAATTTAATCTCACAATAAGACATTTCTCTATTTTTTCTTCTAATGCATTCAGCTCAGTTAACTTCCCTCTTGCATACTGACAATTACTCAACTTCTCTAATCCATCCCAAACAAAGAATAAGACAAAACAAACATCTTTTTGTCTTTTTCTTAAAGTTTTTTTCTTTTTCTTTACAAAATTCTACAACTTGGACTAGATGAGTATGCATTTTGTGTGCTTTGAGTGGCATTTCTTGCCTGTTTAAACAGCTTTGTGTCAATGTTAAACTTTTAGGAACCGAGTTATCAAGTATCTGGCGGACATGATCTGCTGTAGCGAATCTTGTCTGCCAGACATCGATAAATATCGACAGCATACACTGTCAGCATTTATCATTGCACAAGCAGTTCTGGTGAACTGCTTGTGCAATGCCGCCTGTGGTGACATTTTATCACTGTAATATTAATCTAGCTGTTATTAAAATATAGCTCACAGATTTTATCCCTGGCAATTCACATAGCTGGTTTTAAAATTGAATATTCAAGTCGTTAATTCTTCTTAATAATTCTTTGGCCTAGTCTCTGTCTAAGAAGGACACTCCCAAAAGCCTTTGAATGGCATTTGATAAACCACCCCCTATTGAATTAGGGTATCAAAAACTGGAACACCAACATGTATCTCTCTCTTCTTATCCTGTTCCTGCTGAAAAGATGGCTGATGTTGGACATATTGGGTAATGTGGCTAAGTATATTCCTTGGATAAAAATCTGTTATTATTTTAGCAGTGTGGCACAAATTGGGGTTGTGGTAGAGTTGCCCTGTATTAATTATTTCGAATGTTTTGCTGTAAAATAGATGTGTATATATATCTGTAAATATTTCTCTTATTATTTACATATAATGATTCCTAATAAACTCTTTGGAAACAATGGAGAACCTTTCATAGAGTTTATTTCACAACTAACTTGTATTGCTTTAGTGGTTTTACCATATAATTAGATTTAGTACTACATTAGAATTATATTAAGTATAAATATAATTAAACTAATTAATAACCACATTTTGGTGACCACAAAGTTTTTCACAAATCTATATGCTAAATAGTTTTGCAGGAATCAGATATATTGATTTAATTTTAGAATTTTTACCGGTTAGATCATGCATATTTCTTTTTAAATGTTTCTGAGGAAAATGCATTGTTTGGAAAACCTGTATTTCAGGTGGACATTGTATAAATTTGCATTTCCATAGAGTTTCATGGGTGATGGTAAATTTAGCTCAGACTTGGGCCTCAGTTAAAGAAAATTGTGTGTTACAACAAAATGTTTTAAGTGATTTTGTTTTGTAATATTGAAACAGAGCACATAATGGTTAGCTCTAAGAGGCCCGTTGTATAAGATGTGAGGCTTTTTTTTATTGTTACTAGGTTTGGTAAACTTTGTAGCAATTTTTAGAATGGCTGCTTGTTTTTACTGCAGGGATTTATAGATTGTAGTTTGGAATTAGAGTATACTTTTGATCTGCATTTTGTTGCTCTTGTATTTTTCTTGTTTTTGGAAAATGGTTATTCCTTTGTGGGCCTACATTATGAGAGTAAAATGAAAATGATTGACTTCTGCTCCTTTATAAATATTACAGACACATTTTGAATATAATGTTCATTTTTTATATATATATATATATATATATATATATATATATATATATATACAGTATAGTGATTTACCTTTTTAAAAAAATAAGGAATATTTCAGGCTGTTTTGCTACAAGAGTTTGTTGTATCTACTAAATATTACTCATCCAGTTTCTATTTGTTAGTTTTAATTTAAATGTTGAATTTTATTCCGAATTGTTCTGGAATTTGTGTTTGTTTAAATTTGCATGGTATTATATAGTCTAGTACAATTCAAATGTTTCAGATTGTATGGGAAATTGCGTCGAATTTAAAGTTAGGAAAATACAGTTTAACTTGGGGAACAACTCTAATTATCTATATTTCATAATTTTTATTGAAACTTTGAAAGCAAATCACTTAACTCTTGGGGTAAATGCTAAGCTTAAGTAGAAGTTAAAGTTATTTAAGACTGTATAGTTTTTTTTCCTCTCTTTTACCATTTATTTGTTTTTCCTCTTTTTTATTACATTGTTTGAATATTTGTGAGCAGATGGTTCAGATTTTTAATTAGGATTGTATGGAATACAACACAAGGTGTAACCTTTGTTTGGGTAACAAAGTGATATCCTCTGTTTGGAGTAGATCCGAAACCCTGTAGATTTGCAGCCAATCAGCCGCTAGCAGGGGGTGTCAATCAACCGATCGTATGAGATTGGGTGGATTGCTGTCCAACGCCTCAGAGCAGACGGACGAGTTAAGAGGAAGTGGTCTTAAGATGGCTGGGACTGTATGAAGAGGATGTCGCTCTGCGTCGGAAGGATGAAGATAGAAGATGCTGTCTGAATAAAGACTTCTGCCCGCCTGGAGGACGATTTCTTGCCGCTTGGATGAAGACTTCTCCCGACTTCATTGAGGACTTCTGTCCGCTTGGATGAAGACTTCTCCTGGCTGGATGAGGATGGATGTCCGGTCTTCAAAAACTGTAAGTGGATCTTCGGGGGGGTAGTGTTAGGTTTTATTAAGGGTTTATTTGGGTGGGTTTTATTTTTAGATTAGGGACTTTGGGCATCGTAAAAGGGCTAAATGCCCTTTTAAGGGCAATGTCCATCCAAATGCCCTTTTCAGGGCAATGGGGAGCTTAGGTTTATTTAGATAGGATTTTATTTGGGGGGGGGGTTGGTTGTGTGGGTGGTGGGTTTTACTGTTGGGGGGTTGTTTGTAGTTTTTTTTTCAGGTAAAAGAGCTGATTTCTTTGAGGCAATGCCCCGCAAATGGCCCTTTTAAGGGCTATTGGCAGTTTAGTGCAGGCTATGTTTTTTTATTAGGGGGGGGGGTTATTTTGATAGAGCTATTAGATTAGGTGTAATTAGTTTAAATATTTGATAATTTCTTTTTTATTTTGTGTAATTTAGTGTTTATTTTTTTTTGTAATTTAGTTAATTGTATTTAATGAATGTATTTATTTATTTAATTTTAGTGTAATGTTAGGTTTAACTGTAAGGCGGGTTAGGTTTTATTTCACAGGTAAATTTGTATTTATTTTTACTAGGTAGTTAGTAAATAGTTAATAGCTATTTACTAACTAATCAACCTAGTTAAAATAAATACAAACGTAGCTGTGACATAAAAATAAAACCTAAGATAGCTATAATGTTACTATTAGTTATATTGTAGCTAGCTTAGGTTTTATTTTACAGGTAAGTATGTATTTAGTTTTAAATAGGAATAATTTAGGTATTAATTGTAATTTTTATTTGGAATTATTTTAATTAGGTTAAAGTTAGTGGGTGTTAGGGTTAGGGTTACGTTAGGGTTAGGGTTAGACTTAGGGTTAGGTTTAGGGGTTAATAACTTTAGTATAGTGGCGGCGACATTGGGGCAGCAGATTAGGGGTTAATAAGTGTATGTAGGTGGCGACGACATTGGGGGCAGCAGATAAGGGATTAATAATATTTAACTAGTGTTTGCAATGCGGGAGTGCAGCGGTTTAGGGGTTAATATGTTTATTATAGTGGCGGCGATGTCCGGAGCGGCAGATTAGGGGTAATAATTTTATTTTAGTGTTTTTTTGATGCGGGAGGGCCTCGGTTTAGGTGTTAATAGGTTGTTTATTGGTGTTAGTGTACTTTGTAACACTTTAGTTATGTGTTTTATGGTATGTTCGTAATCGTAACATTTCCTTTTTATCTGTCGTTTGGTCCTACCCACATAGATTAAATTGCATTCACAGGTTAAAGCGTACACCAAGAATGTGCTGTTACATGTACCCTTGTCCCTTAGATATATATCTAATCTCTACATGAAACATACAGAGTAAGTGAAGCAATTGCTTCACTTACTCTGTATGTTTCATGTAGAGATTAGATATACTGTATATCCACTTTACACTTGTCACACTCCTTAGCTTTAATTAGCACCACTCTTTCGGTTTTTTACTGTTGTATCCCAAGGATATTCTTTATACTTTTGTTCTTCCTATAAATAACTTGGGTAGTATCTCATATCACTTCCCTCAAAATAGTGTCTGCCTGTAGGATACCCCAAATTTTCCTTAAACTATTTCTTATAAACCCTGCTCCTTCGGTGTAGGTAGTGAGAAATCTTTTTTACTGTCAAAAACTTCCCCTCTTGGTGTATTTTTGGTTTAAGCAAATCTTCTCTATTGAGGGACTCACATACAGATCTGGCCTTTACAATTAACTTTTTATCATATTCTTTGTCAATAAGTTTTTCTTGTAGAATGTCCGCTTTGTTAGAGAACTCTTGTATACGTCAATAAAGACGTCAGATAGTGGCCGTGTTAGACACTACGTTCAGTATGAGGGAGCGGTATAAAAGTTTGGAAGACAAGGTAACAAAATAGACAATTAGATAGGTATATGTGATAAGGCGCTATGTATAAAACTAAACAAAACCACTATATAAGGGTATTCTCCTCTAATTATACCCGATAGATACAAACTATTAAAAATATCCGACCTTAAAGGCACAGTCAACACCAGAATTTTTGTTGTTTAAAAAGATAGATAATCCCTTTATTACCCATTCCCCAGTTTTGCAAAACCAACACTGTTATATTAATATACTTTTTACTTCTGTGACTAACTTGTATCTAAGCATCTTCTGACCGCCCCTAATCACATGACTTTTAGTTATTTTCTATTGACTTGCATTTTAGCCAATTAGTGCAGTGTCTGCCACTAGCCACGGGCATGATCACAATGCTATCTATATGGCCTACATGAGCTTGCTCTCCCCTGCTGTGAAAAATAAATAAAATAGAGGCAGTCTTCAAGGGCTTAGACATTATCATATGCACCTTCCTAGGTTTGCTTTCAACTAGAATACCAAGAGAACAAAGCAAAATTGTTGATAAAAGTAAATTGGAAAGGTGTTTAAAATTACATGCCCTATTTGAAAAATGAAAGTTTTTTTTGGACTTGACTGTCCCTTTAAGTGCACTAATTGCACTAAGGATAAACAGGATATAAGTGGCATCTGAAAAGACTGAATGTGAAGTATGCTGAAACCTGAACAATGCACCTATTTAACAAGACATGCTGGTTACAAAAAAATCCTACTGTGGGTTAAAAATAAAGATAATTCTGCGAGGATAAGGACATATATATGTCTCACTAGTAATGTGCTTAAATATGTAGTATCAAATTAATGGGAATTATATAATAAAACCTCAAAATTAAAAAGTAAATAGTGAAAATTGAATCACATGTGAATATTACCAATACATAAAACAAACTGATGTACAATTTCTATTGTAATATAAAAACAATATTGAAACATAGATTACACTTAAAAGTTAAAAGTCCTGATTTCTTGCCAAAATTGTTTTAAAAAAAAAAGGCAGATTCAAAGTGATTCCTGCAGTGAGAAAAAGAGCGACAAGGGGATCTTGTCTAAGGCCCCAAGTTATCAAGGTCTGTCAGACCTGATCCGACAGTGCGGATCAGGTCCAACAGACCTCGCTGAATACGGCGAGCAATACGCTAGCCGAATTCAGCATTGCACCAGCAGCTCACAAGAGCTGCTGGTGCAACACCGCCCCCTGCAGACTTGCGGCTAATAGGCCGCCAGCAGGGGGGTGTCAATCAACCCGATCGTACTCGATCGGGTTGATTTCTGGCGATGTCTGTCCGTCTGCTCAGAGCAGGCGGACAGGTTATGGAGCAGCAGTCTTTGTGACCGCTGCTTCATAACTGATGTTTCTGGCGAGCCTGCAGGCTCGCCAGAAACACGGTGCATCAAGCTCCAATCGGAGCTTGATAAATATGCCCCAAAGTATCCCAATGTTATACACTTTAAGGTGCTCACTTTTACTTACACCGTAAAGTGGAAATCGTTGGTTGAACTGTTCCCAGAGGCTTGTGAGAGACTATTTATTCCTTGCTGGATCTTAGACCGCTTCTCCTCTGGCAGTAGCTCCTATTAGCAATTCGGTCAAACTACGGATCGTCCAAGAAGACAAGAAAGCAACAGATTGCTTCTTTTTTTTCTTTTGCTTTTTTCTGCTCAACAGAGCTACGGAACCCGCTCAGGGTCAAACACAGCAGATACAGAGTAACGCATTTCGGCTTCAGTGCCTTTTTCAAACTCTGTTAGACCAGAATATCTGCAGCTCTTTTATACCCCTCTAAATTTAAAGAGACATGATACCAATATTGTATTTGGGAGATAATATATAGAAATGAGATATTCCGTTACTTCCCAGGGAACATCATTGAGATTCAATAGTTGGGTATGTTACTTGATATAAACTTAGTATTATAACCTCCAATTTACCTAAAATAAAAAAGTTGCAGATATCCGTTTACAACTCATTATTATAAATCTCTACTTATATCTGAATGTACACAGATTGGCTAAAACATCCATAATATAAATATAAACATAGACAGAATTTGTTCCCTGGGAAGTAACGGAATTTCTAATTTCTATATATTATCTCCCAAATACAATATTGGTATCATGTCTCTTTAAATTTAGAGGGGTATAAAAGAGCTGCAGATATTCTGGGCTAACAGAGTTTGAAAAGGCACTGAAGCAGAAACGCGTTACTCTGTATCTGCTGTGTTTGACCCGGAGCGGGTTCCGTAGCTCTGTTGAGCAGAAAAAAGCAAAAGAAAAAAAAGAAGCAATCTGTTGCTTTCTTGTCTTCTTGGACGATCCGTAGTTTGACCGCATTGCTAATAGAAGCTACAGCCGGAGGAGAAGTGGTCTAAGATCCAGCAAGGAATAAAAAGTCCCTCACAATCCTCTGGGAGCAGTTCAACCAACGATTTCCACTTTACGGTGTAAGTAAAAGTGAGCACCTTAAAGTATATAACATTGGCATACTTTGACAAGATCCCCTTGTCGCTCTTTTTCTCACTGCAGGAATCGCTTTGGATCTGCCTTTTTTTTAATACAATTTTTGGCAAGAAATCAGGACTTTTAACTTTTAAGTGTAATCTATGTTTCAATATAATTTTTATATTACAATTGAAATTGTACATCAGTTGTTTTATGTATTGGTAATATTCACATGTGATTACATTTTCACTATTTACTTTTTAATTTTTAACCCACAGTAGGATTTTTTAGTAACCAGCGTGTGTTGTTAAATAGGTGCATTGTCCAGGTTTCAGCATACTTCACATTCAGGCTTTTCAGACGCCACTCATATCCTGTTTGCCCTTAGTGCAATTAGTGCACTTAAGGGCAGATATTTTAATAACAAAATAGACAAACAATTTTTAACTCTTGACAAAGTCACAACGAAAAGGGACAAAATGCATAAGGGCACTGTATTAGACTGTCATCGGTGACCTGGATAGTCCGTTGTTCCAGTGGAAGGAGAAGGCAGTATGGTAAACTAGTGGTGTATCTGCTGGCATCATACTCTAATCCATATTACTGACTTCCTGACATTGTGTTCATATTACGGGCAAAGTTATTTTTATCTTTGTAAGTGCATAAGTGTTTATGTCATCTCCAATAAATATTGGTTTCACCTTAAATCTCGGGGGCGCTCTGTGTTTTCTTTTTTCTCAGATTTGTGACAGTGTGGAGCAGCAACCGAGCTGCCCAGAGGACTTTTTATCCAAACACGGCTTTAAGAAGGAACATTTTTTGGCTATACAGTGCCGCTAAACTGGACTTTTCCTTATGGAGTCAGAGATAATCCCTACTTACAGCTAAGTGACCTCCCCTTTGTTGGATTGTTGTATATTTTGTTATCAAACTTTGGCCGTCAGGGAGGTCATTGCACTTGACTTATACATATTTTCTTTTATTCAAAATAAGTGACTCTTCGCATTGGCAAATTTTTATGTTGTTAGTTTTATATGAGCAGTATACATAATATTTTTTTAGATATATTTATATTTATTTTTTACTACTTAGTTTTATTTGATCTCAAGAGTCATAGCACTAGAACTCTCTCCTGTGGGTAGCACAGTACTTTTTTTGAGAACTTATTTGCTGTAATTGTTTTTCAATTGTCATATTCCACCCACCAGTTTCCTTTTCTGGAGGAGTCAATCTGGACTTAAAGGGACAGTTTACGCCAGAATTTTTATTGTTTAAAAAGATAGATAATCCCATTATTCCCCATTCCCCATTTTGCAAAACCAACACTTGTATATTAATATACTTTTTACCTCTGTGATTATCTATATCTAAGACTCTGCAGACTGCTCCCTTATCTCAGTTCTTTTGACAAACTTGCATTTTAGCCAATCAGTGCTGACTCCTAGGTAACTCCACGTGCATGAGCACAATGTTATCTATATGGCACACATGAAGTAACGCCCTCTAGCTGTGAAAAACCTGTAAAAATGCACTGAGATAAGAGGTGGGTTTCAAGGGCTTAGAAATCAGCATATAAGCCTACATAGGTTTAGCTTAAGATAACAAAAAAAAGATGATAAATTGGAAAGTTGTTTAAAATTGCATGCCCTGTCTGAATAATGAGAGAGTAATTTTGACTAGACTGTACCTTTAACCCAAGACAAACAGGATTACTTTAGAGATCATTCTGGAGTCATTTGATTATCATCAAACTACTTTAGAAGTTATTTGCACATCACCAGTCATCAGCTAAGGTTAAAAAAAAATTCTGGGTGATGACTTCAGAATGATTAGCAGATTACATCACAAGCATGAACAGCCAGTGAATGACTCTAGAGTCATCTCATTTAAATATTTCGGCCTGTGGGCAAACTTCAGGATGGCTTCTGATGACTAGACTGGAGTCATCAATTACTTCAGAATGACTCTGGGAAGATCATCATTTTTGACTAGTGAAGTCTAGAGATAATATAGCTTGCCACTATCGTGCTAATAAAAATCTGTAGTCTTTGGCTTCAGCAGAAATTATAACAGAACAAACTGAAAATCTGGGAGCAAGATGTAGCAAGGTTAGGTTTGTGAAGCCTATCATGTGCTATTTAATTTTTCAGGACCAGAAAACATACAATTTTCAGATTTAAATTACAGGAAAAAGAGGCAAATTAAATAATGAAAGTATATTGCAAAAATTATTTTACTGTGTAAAATGACACATTTTATAGTATTGCTTGATTTGGCAGATAGGTTGAAAACCATACAAATGCTATAATCTCATGAAAATTTGTATTTTGTCATTTAGGGCCCAATGACCTAAACTTTGCGAGATCAGACGAAATCACTGACTCTCACAAGGGCTGCCCTTGTAGAGTTATCATAAAAAGAAGCAGTCCCTGCGAGTGGCGAGATGTCTCCTATTGAATGTAATGGAGATCATTGGATAGGGACACTTCGCACCATGGAGCAAATTAACAGTGAGCAAGGGGCTCACTTTAAAAATGAAATCTTACAACCAATATAAATCACATTATACTGCTTTCTGCATATAGCATCTTACAATTGCCTATATTTTCGTATTCATGTGTTTTTCAATTAGGGTATTAAGTATTCGTAGTGTTTCGTGAAAAGCTCACCCATGGAACACCCATGTTAGCAAATTTTACAAAAAACAACAATTATGCTTGTAAGTACAAATTTCTGTGTGATTTTTGTGCACCCAGTGTACTTAAATTACGATCTACACTGTGCATAATTAATATGATTTATTCCTGTGTAATTTACATAGAAATGTAATGTTTTTGATAAAATACGATTTTTGGTGAAGAATTTTGTTGCGATTTTTGAGGCACCTTAAATGGACATTGTACACTAGATTTTTCTTTGCATAAATGTTTTGTAGATGATCCATTCATATAGCCCATCTGGGAGGGTTTATGTAAAAATGTTGCACTATTTAGCACATTTGCAATATCCATTGAGAGTATAGGGTGTGCGAGAGCAATGTCGGCCTTGCTAAACCTCCTCTGGTAAATCTGATTTACCATGGACTTGTAATAATAAAAGGACAGTCTACAATAGCATTTTTATTGTTTTAAAAGATGCATAATCCCTTTATTACCCATTCTCCAGTTTTGCATAACCAACACTGTTATATTAATATACTTTTTACCTCTGTGATTACCTTGTATCTAAACATCTTCTGACAGCCCCCTGATCACATGACTGTAACTATTTATTATCTATTGAGTTGCATTTAGTACTCTGTTGTGCTAAATCTTAAAGGGACAGTCAACACCAGAATTTTTGTCGTTTTAAAAGATAGATAATCCCTTAATTACTGATTACCCAGTTTTGCATAACCAACACAGTTATAATAATACATGTTTTACCTCTATAATTACCTTGCATCTAAGCCTCTGCAGACTGCCCCCTTATTTCAGTTATTTTGACAGACTTGCATTTTAGCCAATCAGTGCTCACTCCTCTGTAAATTCACATGCATGAGCTCAATGTTATCTATATGAAACATTATGAACTAACACCCTCTAGTGGTGAAAAACTGTCAAAATGCATTAAGATTAGAGGCGGCCTTCAAGGTCTAAGAAATTAGCATATTAACCTCCTAGGTTTAGCTTTCAACTAATAATACCAAGAGAACAAAGCAAAATTGGTGACAAAAGTAAATTGGAAAGTTTTTTAAAATTACATGACCTATTTTAATCATGAACTTTTTTTGGACTTGACTGTCCCTTCAAATAACTCCCTGGGTGTGGACACAGTGTTATCTATATGGTCCACATGAACTATCAGTTTCTTGCTTTGAAAATCAATTAAAAAAGCATGTGACAAGGAGCGGCCTTCAAGGGCTTAGGAATTAGCATATGAGTCTACCTAGGTTTAGCTTCAACTAAGAATAACATGATAACAAAGCAAATTTGATGATAAAAGTAAATTGGAAAGTTGATTAAAATTACAAGACCTATCTGAATAATGAAAGTTTAATTTTAAATAGACTGTCCATTTAAGTTCCGCGCTAATGTTAGCTTAGTTCCGGCCAAATCTTTATAGTGTAACACAGTTATACAAAACACAGCTGAGAAGAAGTGTACTCATATATACCAGAGCTTCAACAGCTGTGAGTAAAAGAACCCTTTTAAAAGACCACCTGGATATTCAGGGTCTCTTCTTAAATAAAAAATAATATTTCGCATTAAAAAGTATTAAAACCACAAATTAAAAACATACTGACATGGGGTTGATTAATTTAGGCCAATTAATAGTCTTTTTTTATATAGGGGTAGATGAGAAAACAAATACTTTGGAAAAACTTATTTATTGGTTTTCAACAAAATGTTTCCATTAAAGTCTGTGAAGATTTCTGTAGATAAATCATTAAATACGTTTTAAAGGATTGTGGGCAACTCCATAGTTTATTGCTTTGATCCTAACAAATTTCCCACATATGTATTCCAAATACTGTTTACATTTTATATACTGTAATGTATTATGACCTTTAGTTTTATATTGTCTACATAATATATATGTACAATATATTTGCTTGAGTGTTTCCTGAAGAAGTTCATTCTTTTCATTTGGTTATTAAATATATCTCCTTCACATACATTTTTTGTTATATTTTTTATTACAAATTACTTTTGGATGTTCAGCTATTTTATTATGCAAAGTTCTTCTGCAAGAAAAATCTACAAAGACTTTAATAAAGATTTTTATTGTTACAAACAACTAGTGAAATTTACAACTGTAGAAGTTTCTAACCAACATTTTAAAGCTTGTATAAAAGTTTCTTGCAGCCTTTAGCATAACTATGGGAAATGTATTTAACTATAAAACGTGTCCTTTTTTTTAGCTTGGTGTAGGAGACAATTCTAAAAAATTTGCCAGTCTAGATTTGGTTGTCCGTGACGTGGACACTTGCATTGGTAGCCCTCATGGAATTCTATAAAAAGGGTCTGTCCATACTAGTGGTGAGCTGTCTCCCATAGAATTAATGAGAGCTCTCTTCTATGTAAAAGTTTGCAATGCAGGACAAAGTACACAGCTTTTTAAACTTTATTAAACCTAAAACAAATCAAAATAAGCTGTTTTCAGTGCACTGTACCTTAAGTTTCAAGAAAAAAACAGAGAGCTCTGTAGGGTAGAAAATGTTTATAGAGTTATACTTGGATTTGAGAGACAATTTCATATACGCCCATAGAATGCCCATGTTCAGCCCATTTTGGGGAAAAACAACAATTAGGATTTGTAGATTGTACTTATAAGTACAAATGTGTTTTTTGCACTTCCAGTGTACTTAAATTATGATTTACGTTGGGCATATTTAATACACTTTATTCCTGTTTAATTTACATACACATTTTCCATTTTTAATAAAATATGATTTTTGGTGAACAATTTTGCAACGAGTTTTGCTGAACTTAAACAATACCATTTTTTCCTGAGTGTTTTTGTGTGAATGTTTCTATTATTCGCTTTGTATGATTTTTAAATTACAATTTTCATTGTGCTCTTTTGTAATTTATGCTTCTCCTTCCCATAAAATGTAACATACGCCCATTAGCGAAACATCCTGTTTTAAGGGTAAAAAGTGCCTTTAGGTAATTTCACCAGGTAAAAATCTTTAATAATCTCACCAGCCCAGAGAACTTTATAGAATCGGGGCCCTAGCCTTGAAGTTGAGGAACAATACTGGGTGTGTTCAGGTTCTTCACTGACTTATTTCTCAATCTTACAATACAATTTGTTTTACAGGTTTTCATCACAGTGAAGTATACGTTTGTCATTGTGTTTGGCTGGCGTTCACCTCAATCTTTGATGCAAATGTATTTTTGTGCTTTTTTGCATTAATTTAAGGCTCTTGGGGATCGATTACAATCCTTTAGAAAAACGTTTCATATTATTTATCTACAAAAATCCTCATAGAAATTAATGGCGGTTTAGTGTTGATAATCATTAGATACGTTTTTCTAAAGTATTGTGATCAACCCCTTTGTTGCATTTACTTTAACGCCCATGTGTAGATCTTCTTTGCTAAACAGCTGCATTTTTAATGGTTTGATTTGGCTTTTGTTTTACCTCTTTGCGTTTTGGATGCCTGCTCTATTATTTTAATTATTATTATTTATTTTTCTAGCGCTGGGTACAGAGACTGAGGTATACCATGAAAACTATTTGAGATACAATACAAATACATAACCGATTAAACAAAACTAATACAGGAGAAGGAAGGTTCTGTTCTGAACTGCTGTTGCCAACTATGCAGTTGATCACAATCCATTAGAAAAACATATCAAATGATTTAGCACCAAAACTTGCCTTTAGACATTAATGCTGGTTTTCTGTAGAAGAAGACTAGATACATTTTTCTAAAGGATTGTGAATGACCTCCTTGTTAGTCTGATCATCATATGCCTTCTTCCTCTCAGACTGCTCACTAGTGTTTGACTTTTAATCCCCTCTGACTGTATGGTTTGATTTGGCCTCTGCTAGATACCTTTACAGGCTGAAATTCTTTGTATGGTTTTAACTGACAAATTACATTTGATCCTGTGCTTGGATTGCTCAACTGCTAGAGGCTCTTCTGGACTTAACTATGTTGTATGACCATGACCTTGCAAACGTCATTCTTTCAAGAACCTACTGCTTTACAGTGACAACATCCACAGAGCCACAAAAGACTTTTTCTTCTACTACTCTATGCTTTCACGTTCCAGCAGTGGGTCACATCAGTAAACCCAAGGGCTTTAGGTCAGTCAGACAACAACTTATCACAGTTCCTGGGTCCTCTTCTTACTGACTTTTCATTAAAGCCACGTGACAATGGGATGGTTTTCCAGCTAAATGAAGAGTTACTGTCATGTAACCATCCATCATTTTGCAGGCTAATCTCAGTTTATGCCCTACTGTTTCCTCAATCTCTAATCTATATATGTCCCAGTTTTGCAAAGAGCAGTCAGGGAGTTCATAAGCTATGACCATGAATTCCCAACTCTAATCCACCCAATCCCTTCCATGATGTAGCAGGGCTCTACCCCAATCTGCCCCATATGCCTTAGCCTACCCTGAGTGCCTACACTACAGATTGACTCAGAACAGATAATCCTGACTTCCCCTAAGCCTCCCAGTACCAAGATCTTAGTTGTTAATGTAACTATGCTCTCTATATATCTGCCTTATTGTGACATAAAGAGCTGCAGCTGATTATCATTTTCAGAGGGCATTAGGGTGTTAAGCACAATTCTTTAGAAAAACATCTAATGGTTATCAACAGAAAAAACACCATTAACATTCTGTGGTGATGTTTGTAGATAAATCATTAATTAACTTTTCTAAGGATTATGACCAGACCCTAGGGCCTAGATTTAGAGTTCGGCGGTAGCCGTCAAAACCAGCGTTAGAGGCTCCTAACGCTGGTTTTGGCCGCCCGCTGGTATTTGGAGTAAGTGATTAAAGGGTCTAACGCTCACTTTTCAGCCGCGACTTTTCCATACCGCAGATCCCCCTACGCCATTTGCGTAGCCTATCTTTTCAATGGGATCTTCCTAACGCCGGTATTTAGAGTCGTTTCTGCAGTGAGCGTTAGAGCTCTAACGACAAGATTCCAGCCGCCTGAAAATAGCAGGAGTTAAGAGCTTTCTGGCTAACGCCGGTTTATAAAGCTCTTAACTACTGTACCCTAAAGTACACTAACACCCATAAACTACCTATGTACCCCTAAACCGAGGTCCCCCCACATCGCCGCCACTCGATTAAAATTTTTAACCCCTAATCTGCCGACCGCCACCTACGTTATACTTATGTACCCCTAATCTGCTGCCCCTAACACCGCCGACCCCTGTATTATATCTATTAACCCCTAACTTGCCCCCCACAACGTCGCCGCAAGCTACTTAAAATAATTAACCCCTAATCTTCCGACCGCAAATCGCCGCCACCTACGTTATCCCTATGTACCCCTAATCTGCTACCCCTAACATCGCCGACCCCTATGTTATATTTATTAACCCCTAATCTGCCCCCCTCAACGTCGCCGACACCTACCTACACTTATTAACCCCTAATCTGCCGAGCGGACCTGAGCGCTACTATAATAAAGTTATTAACCCCTAATCCGCCTCACTAACCCTATCATAAATAGTATTAACCCCTAATCTGCCCTCCCTAACATCGCCGACACCTACCTTCAATTATTAACCCCTAATCTGCCGACCGGAGCTCACCGCTATTCTAATAAATGTATTAACCCCTAAAGCTAAGTCTAACCCTAACACTAACACCCCCCTAAGTTAAATATAATTTTTATCTAACGAAATAAATTAACTCTTATTAAATAAATGATTCCTATTTAAAGCTAAATACTTACCTGTAAAATAAATCCTAATATAGCTACAATATAAATTATAATTATATTATAGCTATTTTAGGATTAATATTTATTTTACAGGCAACTTTGTAATTATTTTAACCAGGTACAATAGCTATTAAATAGTTAAGAACTATTTAATAGTTACCTAGTTAAAATAATAACAAATTTACCTGTAAAATAAATCCTAACCTAAGATATAATTAAACCTAACACTACCCTATCAATAAAATAATTAAATAAACTACCTACAATTACCTACAATTAACCTAACACTACACTATCAATAAATTAATTAAACACAATTGCTACAAATAAATACAATTAAATAAACTATCTAAAGTACAAAAAATAAAAAAGAACTAAGTTACAGAAAATAATAAAATATTTACAAACATAAGAAAAATATTACAACAATTTTAAACTAATTACACCTACTCTAAGCCCCCTAATAAAATAACAAAGCCCCCCAAAATAAAAAATTCCCTACCCTATTCTAAAATACAAATATTACAAGCTCTTTTACCTTACCAGCCCTGAACAGGGCCCTTTGCGGGGCATGCCCCAAGAATTTCAGCTCTTTTGCCTGTAAAAAAAAACATACAATACCCCCCCCCCCAACATTACAACCCACCACCCACATACCCCTAATCTAACCCAAACCCCCCTTAAATAAACCTAACACTAATCCCCTGAAGATCTTCCTACCTTGTCTTCACCATACCAGGTTCACCGATCCGTCCTGGCTCCAAGATCTTCATCCAACCCAAGCGGGGGATGGCGATCCATAATCCGGTGCTCCAAAGTCTTCCTCCTATCCGGCAAGAAGAGGACATCCGGACCGGCAAACATCTTCTCCAAGCGGCATCTTCTATCTTCTTCCATCCGATGACGACCGGCTCCATCTTGAAGACCTCCAGCGCGGATCCATCCTCTTCTTCCGACGACTAGACGACGAATGACGGTTCCTTTAAGGGACGTCATCCAAGATGGCGTCCCTCGAATTCCGATTGGCTGATAGGATTCTATCAGCCAATCGGAATTAAGGTAGGAATTTTCTGATTGGCTGATGGAATCAGCCAATCAGAATATAGTTCAATCCGATTGGCTGATCCAATCAGCCAATCAGATTGAGCTCGCATTCTATTGGCTGTTCCGATCAGCCAATAGAATGCGAGCTCAATCTGATTGGCTGATTGGATCAGCCAATCGGATTGAACTATATTCTGATTGGCTGATTCCATCAGCCAATCAGAAAATTCCTACCTTAATTCCGATTGGCTGATAGAATCCTATCAGCCAATCGGAATTCGAGGGACGCCATCTTGGATGACGTCCCTTAAAGGAACCGTCATTCGTCGTCTAGTCGTCGGAAGAAGAGGATGGATCCGCGCTGGAGGTCTTCAAGATGGAGCCGGTCGTCATCGGATGGAAGAAGATAGAAGATGCCGCTTGGAGAAGATGTTTGCCGGTCCGGATGTCCTCTTCTTGCCGGATAGGAGGAAGACTTTGGAGCACCGGATTATGGATCGCCAACCCCCGCTTGGGTTGGATGAAGATCTTGGAGCCAGGACGGATCGGTGAACCTGGTATGGTGAAGACAAGGTAGGAAGATCTTCAGGGGATTAGTGTTAGGTTTATTTAAGGGGGGTTTGGGTTAGATTAGGGGTATGTGGGTGGTGGGTTGTAATGTTGGGGGGGGGGTATTGTATGTTTTTTTTTACAGGCAAAAGAGCTGAAATTCTTGGGGCATGCCCCGCAAAGGGCCCTGTTCAGGGCTGGTAAGGTAAAAGAGCTTGTAATATTTGTATTTTAGAATAGGGTAGGGAATTTTTTATTTTGGGGGGCTTTGTTATTTTATTAGGGGGCTTAGAGTAGGTGTAATTAGTTTAAAATTGTTGTAATATTTTTCTTATGTTTGTAAATATTTTATTATTTTCTGTAACTTAGTTCTTTTTTATTTTTTGTACTTTAGATAGTTTATTTAATTGTATTTATTTGTAGCAATTGTGTTTAATTAATTTATTGATAGTGTAGTGTTAGGTTAATTGTAGGTAATTGTAGGTAGTTTATTTAATTATTTTATTGATAGGGTAGTGTTAGGTTTAATTATATCTTAGGTTAGGATTTATTTTACAGGTAAATTTGTTATTATTTTAACTAGGTAACTATTAAATAGTTCTTAACTATTTAATAGCTATTGTACCTGGTTAAAATAATTACAAAGTTGCCTGTAAAATAAATATTAATCCTAAAATAGCTATAATATAATTATAATTTATATTGTAGCTATATTAGGATTTATTTTACAGGTAAGTATTTAGCTTTAAATAGGAATCATTTATTTAATAAGAGTTAATTTATTTCGTTAGATAAAAATTATATTTAACTTAGGGGGGTGTTAGTGTTAGGGTTAGACTTAGCTTTAGGGGTTAATACATTTATTAGAATAGCGGTGAGCTCCGGTCGGCAGATTAGGGGTTAATAATTGAAGGTAGGTGTCGGCGATGTTAGGGAGGGCAGATTAGGGGTTAATACTATTTATGATAGGGTTAGTGAGGCGGATTAGGGGTTAATAACTTTATTATAGTAGCGCTCAGGTCCGCTCGGCAGATTAGGGGTTAATAAGTGTAGGCAGGTGTCGGCGACGTTGTGGGGGGCAGATTAGGGGTTAATAAATATAACATAGGGGTCGGCGATGTTAGGGCAGCAGATTAGGGGTACATAGGGATAACGTAGGTGGCGGCGGTTTACGGAGCGCCAGATTAGGGGTTAAAAGTGTAATGCAGGGGTCAGCGATAGCGGGGGCGGCAGATTAGGGGTTAATAAGTGTAAGGTTAGGGGTGTTTAGACTCGGGGTACATGTTAGAGTGTTAGGTGCAGACGTAGGAAGTGTTTCCCCATAGGAAACAATGGGGCTGCGTTAAGAGCTGAACGCTGCTTTTTTGCAGGTGTTAGGTTTTTTTTCAGCTCAAACAGCCCCATTGTTTCCTATGGGAGAATCGTGCACGAGCACGTTTTTGATGCCGGCCGCGTCCGTAAGCAACTCTGGTATCGAGAGTTGCATTTGCGGTAAATATGCTCTACGCTCCTTTTTTGGAGCCTAACGCAGCATTTGTTTGAACTCTCGATACCAGAGTTAAATTTATGGTGCGGCCAGAAAAAAACCCGCGGAGCGTTAACAGCCCTTTTACCGCCGAACTCCAAATCTAGGCCTAGATGTTTTACAGCATCTTCCTAACTGTGCTTTTAAGCTATGCAGAGGAAGGTGATCACAATCTTGTTTTCAGTACGTATACATTTCTGAACTTCGGCTGGTATTGTCAGTGTGTTTTACAGTGATCACAATGCTAAAATACTTCTGCCATTAATACCCTGTAGTTCAAAATCATAACCTCCCAAAAACAACAAAAAATCATTATCTATCTCATTAATCTCCTAATTTTGTAATTTAAAAATCAAATGTGCACAATTAATGACAAGCAATATAGTGATTTGGGGAGAGTAAACAATTTACATCACAGGTTGAACGGCCTGTATGTTGACTGTTCTTGTTAATAAAGTGTACTGATGCTAAAAGGTGCAATTAAACAGTTCTCCAAAACTATAGCAATATCTGTGTATGTCTTTTTAAGGAGTTTAAACAAGGGCATTGGGGTCTATCACAATCCTTTAGGAAAACTTATCATACCATATATCTACAAACCTCCCCTTATCAAATCATTTATCTACAAACCTCCCCTTATCAAATTATTTATCTACAAACCTCCCCTTATCAAATCATTTATCTACAAACCTCCCCTTATCAAAATCATCTATCTAAAAACCTCCCCTTATCAAATAATTTATCTACTAACCCCCCTTATCAAATAATTTATCTACAAACCTCCCCTTATTAAATCATTTATCTACAAACCTACCCTTATCAAATAATTTATCTACAAACCTCCCCTTATCAAATCATTTATCTACAAACCTCCCCTTATCAAATCATTCGTCTACAAACCTCCTCTTATCAAATCATTTATCTACAAACCTCCCCTTATCAAAATCATTAATCTACAAACCCTCCCCTTATCAAATCATTTATCTACAAAGCTCCCCTTATCAAATCATTTATCTACAAAGCTCCCCTTATCAAATTATTTATCTACAAACCCTCCCCTTATCAAATCATTTGTCTTCAAACCTCCCCTTATCAAATTAGTTATCTACAAACCCTCCCCTTATCAAATCATTTATCTACAAACCTCCTCTTATCAAAATCATTTATCTACAAACCTCCTCTTATCAAAATCATTTATCTACAAACCTCCTCTTATCAAAATCATTTATCTACAAACCTCCTCTTATCAAATCATTTATCTACAAACCTCCTCTTATCAAAATCATTTATCTACAAACCTCCTCTTATCAAAATCATTTATCTACAAACCTCCTCTTATCAAATCATTTATCTACAAACCTCCTCTTATCAAAATCATTTATCTACAAACCTCCTCTTATCAAAATCATTTATCTACAAACCTCCCCTTAGACTATAATGTATTTTGTCTATTAAAAATGATTTGAAAGTTTTTCTAAAGGATTGTGATTCACCCCTAAATTAGTAAAGTGAGCATGAATAATAAATGGATTATTAGTCATTCTTCCCCCAGTAGTACATTGACAGTTCAGAGCTGACTTTTACTATGAGTTTAATACCTTTGCAGGGTTTAAACACATAGGTATATTTAAGCCTTAATACAATAAGATAATACTCTAATTTATTAATGTGTCTACTTATTTTGAGTTTATTTCTCTTTAAGCACTTTATTTGGAAGTTTATTTATTATTAATTTAGTCAGCCTACAGACCCCCAAACAGCTACCGCTTCCTATCAACACATTACTACTGGGTGCACTAACAACTGCGTCCCTCAGGTTTATAGTGTCTATGTTTATTTCGTAAGTATATGAACCATCTGGTCTATGAATTATTGAACCTTTCTATGTACTAGATAGCAAACATTTAATTAACTATTTATTTAGCTACACTTTCGTATAATTGCTTTATACATCCAAATCTTCTTTTATGAAGTTAAATCCATCCCCAAGTGAGCATTTTTTTTAGTGTTCTCTTATTATGAGAACTGTATTTGTTTGTAACATGACGACTTTTTTTTTCATAAAATCATATTGAATTAAGCTGAGAGGGACTGACCTATACTCTGGGCAACTTTTATTGCAATATCCTCTTAAATTCATAACTTTTTATAACTTATTTATCTAATGATTTTTAAAGCCATTAAAGTCTAAATGTAGCCACCAATCAGCAAGTGCTACGCTGGGAACTGAACCAAAAATGGGCTCATAAGCTTACATTTTTCAAATAAAGATACCAAGAGAACAAAGAAAAATTGATAAAAGGAGTAAATTAGAAAGTTGCTTAAAATTGCGGCTCTATCTTAATCATGAAATAAAACATTTTGGTTCAGTATCACTTTAAAGTCTCTGAGGTTTTTTGTATATAAATCCTTTGATAAGTTATTTTCTAAAGGATTGTGTTTGCAACTACCTTAATATTGAAACATTTGCCACAGCTTGCAGCTGTTTTTAGGGAAAATCCTACAGAAAGCTGAACCCTGTGTGAGAGGAACTCATAGGAGTGGTAATTTTACCCCACTTAAAGGGACATGAAACCCAATTTTTTTCTTTCATGATTTAGAAAGAGTATGCAATTTTAAACAAGTTTCTAATTTACTTCTATTATATAATTTGTTTCATTCTCTTTATAACCTTTGCTGGCTCAGTAGCTGCTGATTGGTGGCTGCACATAGATGCCTCGTGTTATTGGCTCACCCATTTGCATTGATATTTATTCAACAAAGGATATCTAAAGAATGAAGCACATTAGTTAATAGAAGTAAATGAGAATGTTATTTAAAATTGTATTCTCTATCTGAATTATGAAAGAAATGTTTTGGGTTTAATGTCCCTTTAAGCCAGTGCAGTTGTCACAGTGGGATGGGTTAAGAAAATTAGGTAGCTGAAAATGTTAAGAACCTCCATTTTCATGAGCTCAAGAAGGAGCTCCCACCCTCCCTACTTATTTGATAGCTGGTGGCATTGATGGCAGCAGTGTCATAGGGCTTGTCTGATTTGGTAAATTGATTGTAAAGGGATGTTGGGTATCTTCTGTAGGTTTGGCAAGTGAGTGGTGTTGATTAAAGGTTCCGTTATCTCAGTTGTGTGGTTTGGCAGGTTATGCTGAAAATGGGAATATTTATATTGATTTGGTTGACTTAAAGGTATGTTACTTAAAGGGACAGTTAAGTCTAAAAAAAACTTTCATGTTTCAAATAGGGCATGCAATTTTGAACAACTTTCCAATTTACTTTTATCACCAATTTTGCTTTGTTCCCTTGGTATTCTTAGTTGAAAGTTAAACCTAGGAGGTTCATATGCTAATTTCTCAGATCACGAAGTCCGCCTCTAATCTAAATGCATTTTGATAGTTTCTCACCACTAGAGGGCATTAGTTCAAGTGTTTCATATAGATAACATTGAGCTCATGCACGTGAATTTTCCATGGAGACAGCTCTGATTGGCTAAAATGCAAGTCTGTCAAAAGAACTGAAATAAGGGGGCAGTCTGCTGAGGCTTAGATACAAGGTAATTACAGAGGTAAAACATGTATAATTCTAACTGTGTTAGTTATGCAACACTGGGAAATTGGTAATTAAGGGATTATCTATCTTTTAAAACAACAAAAATGCTGGTGTTGACTGTCCCTTTAAGTCACTTAAAAGTTGCTGTGGATTTTGTTGTTTCAACTGTAGCTTAGTTTTAAATGTGGTGTAAACACAAAATTCTTGCACTTAAAGGCACATGAAACCCCAATTTTTTCTTTCATTAATTATAAAGAGTGTGCAATTTTAAACAACATTCTAATTTACTTCTATTATCTAATTTGTTTCATTCTCTTGGTATTCTTTGCTGAAAAGCATATCTAGATAGGCTCAGTAGCTGCTGATTGTTGCGTGCACATAGATGCCTCGTGTGATTGGCTCACCCATATGCATTGCTATTTCTTCAACAAAGGATATCTAAAAAATAAAACAAATTAGATAATAGCAGTAAATTTGAATGTTGTTTAACATTGTATTCTCTAACTGAATCATGAAAGAAAAATTTTGGGTTTAGTGACCTTTTAAAGAATGATACATTTTATTTAATTGTTAGATACAAATGTTATATTTACAGTAAATATATTTGTATAATTTATTAAAAAAAAAAAATAGTAAGGGACCTTTCTCTTGTAAGGTGTATCCAGTCCACAGATTCATCCTTTACTTGTGGGATATTCTCCTTCCCAACAGGAAGTGGCAAAGATAGCACACAGCAGAGCTGTCCATATAGCTCCCCCTCTAGCTCCACCCCCCAGTCATTCTCTTTGCTGGCTCTAAGCAACAGGGTCTCTCTCTGGAAGGGTAAAGTGAATGTAGTGTTAGATTTGTAGTTTTTGTTCTACAAGCAAAAGTTTGTTATTTTTAAATGGTACCGGTTTGTACTATTTACTCTCCAGCAGAAAAGGGATGAAGATTTCTGCAGAGAGGAAAATGATTTTAGCATGTTGTAACTAAAATCCACTGCTGTTCCCACACAGGACTGAGGAGTACAAGAAAACTTCAGTTGGGGGGAACGGTTTGCAGATTAGGCTGCAATAAAGTATGTTCAGTCATTTTTTTCTAGACAAGACTGTGATAATGCTAGAAAAGGACTGATAAGATCCCCATGAGGGAAGGGTAAGCTTTATTCAGAGACTAAGTATGGAATTACAAGCTTACATAACAGGGCTAATTTATGCTGGTTGACACTATTTTATGGGTTGACACTTTTTTATGGCAAACGGTTTTACTTATAAATAACGTTTTTGAGACATTTAGTAGGTCCCTTTGGGTTCTCTTCAGGGGATTGTTACCCACATGGCTAATATTATAACTCCTAGGAGTGTTTATTTAGGCCTCACAGCACCTGAGTAAGGTGGGAGGGGCCTAATTTCGCGCCTCAGATGCGCAGTTAGACTGACTAGATCTTCAGGCTGTGTTCACATGGTGGCTCCTGCTTCAGTTTGAGGAACCATAAGAAGCTTTTTCCCCATAAATCTGACTCCTAAGGGAAGGTAGGGCCACAGCAGAGCTGTGGCAAGGTGCTAAATTTGTTTTAACCGGTCTGTTAGCTTACTATTGATCCGGTTTGGGCATTAAGGGGTTAATCGATTTTTTTGCTAGTTGTGCAATCTTACCAATGCTTTAGGTACATGCTGTGAAAATTTCAGAAAGTTTGGTGCATTTTTCACTGTTTTGGAAAATTGTGTGCCTGTTTTATTTCTTAAAGGCACAGTAACATTTTTTTGCAAAGTGTGTTTTTGCTTGATTAATGTGATTTCTAAGCCTGTTTGTCTTACTACTAGTCTGTTAAACATGTCTGTCACCAAGGAAAATCCTTGTTCAATGTGTTTAGAAGCCATGGTGGAACCCCCTCTCAAAATGTGTCCCACGTGTTTTGATATGTCTATACATTTTAAAGACCATATTGTTGCACTTAAAAATGTGGTTAGCCCGTAGACCTCTCCCCAAGTGTCACAACCAGTTACGCCCGCTCAAGCGATGCCTAGCACCTCTAGCGCATCTAACTCTTTTACCTTACAAGATTTGGCGGCAGTTATGGATAATACCCTCTCAGTATTTTTATCTAAGCTGCCTGTGTTACCTGCAAAGCGTGATAGCTCTGTTTTAAGAACAGATTATGAGCATTCTGACGCTTTAGTAGCCGTATCCGATATACACTCACAACGCTCTGAAATGGGGGCGAGGGATGTGCTGTCTGAGCGAGAAATTTCTGATTCGGGAAAGGTTGCTCCTCAGACAGACTCAGATACGTTGGCTTTTAAATTTACTCAGGGAGGTATTAGTTACTCTGGATGACTGTGACCCTTTGGTGGCTCCAGAGAAATTGTGTAAAATGGACAAGTACCTAGAAGTTCCTGTTTACACTGATGTGTTCCCGGTCCCTAAGAGGATTGCGGATATAGTAACTAGGGAGTGGGATAGACCAGGTATTCCGTTTGTTCCCCCTCCTGTTTTTAAGAAGATGTTCCCCATATCTGACACCACGCGGGACTCATGGCAGACGGTCCCTAAGGTGGAGGGGGCTGTTTCTTCACTTGTTAAACGCACAACTATACCGATTGAGGACAGTTGTGCTTTTAAAGACCCTATGGATAAAAAGTTAGAGGGTTTACTAAAGAAAATTACTGCTCATTCTACCAGAGCAGTGGCTTCCACATGGGCTTTTAAAAATGAGGCTTCTGTTGAACAGATTTGTAAGGCAGCGACTTGGTCTTCGCTACATACGTTTTCCAAATTTTACAAATTCGATACTTTTGCTTCTTCAGAGGCTATTTTTGGGAGAAAGGTTTTACAAGCAGTGGTGCCTTCCGTTTAAGGTACCTGTTTTGTTCCCTCCCTTCATTCCATGCCTAGGAACCTTAATAGACTCGGTAGAAATGAAAATATTTCTGACGGAGGTCAGAAAGTTAAAACTCTTAACTACTTGCCGAGCTCTTCATTCCATTCCTCGGCCATCTGTAGCTCAGTGCATGGAGACAATCGGACTAATGGTAGCGGCAATGGACATAGTCCCTTTTGCACGGATACACGGATACACCTCAGACCACGGCAACTATGCATGCTCAAACAGTGGAATGGGGATTATGCAGATTTGTCTCCTCAAATACAGTTGGATCAGGGGACCAGAGATTCTCTTCTCTGGTGGTTGTCTCAGGATCACCTGTCTCAGGGAACGTGTTTCCGCAGACCAGAGTGGATCATCGTAACGACCAACGCCAGTCTGTTGGGCTGGGGTGCAGCCTGGGACTCCCTGAAAGCTCAGGGCTTATGGTCTCGGGAAGAAGCTCTTCTCCCGATAAACATTCTGGAACTGAGGGCGATATTCAATGCTCTTCAGGCATGGCCTCGGCTTGCTGCGGCCAAATTCATCAGATTTCAGTTGGACAACATCACGACTGTAGCTTACATCAACCATCAAGGGGGAACAAGGAGTCCCCTAGCAATGATGGAAGTAACCAAAATAATCAGGTGGGCGGAGGATCACTCTTGCCACCTCTCAGCAATTCACATCCCAGGAGTAGACAACTGGGAAGCGGATTTTCTAAGTCGTCAGACTTTTCATCGGGGGGAGTGGGAACTCCACCCGGAGGTATTTGCCCAGCTGACTCAGCTATGGGGCACTCCAGAATTGGATCTGATGGCGTCCCGTCAGAATGCCAAACTTCCTCTTTATGGGTCCAGGTCCCGGGATCCCCAGGCAGTGTTGATAGATGCTCTAGCAGCGCCTTGGTCCTTCAATCTGGCTTATGTGTTTCCACCGTTTCCTCTCCTTCCTCGTCTGGTTGCCAGAATCAAGCAGGAGAGGGCGTCGGTGATTCTAATAGCACCTGCGTGGCCATGCAGGACTTGGTATGCAGACCTAGTGGACATGTCATCCGTTCCACCACGGACTCTGCCAATGAGGCAGGACCTTCTACTTCAATGTCCTTTCAAACATCCAAATCTAATTTCTCTGTGTCTGACTGCTTGGAGATTGAATGCCTAATTCTATCTAAGCGTGGTTTCTCTGAGTCGGTTATCAATACCCTGATTCAGGCTAGAAAGCCTGTCACCAGGAAAATCTACCATAAGATTTGGCGAAAATATCTTTGTTGGTGCGAATCCAAGGGTTACTCATGGAGTAAGATTAGGATTCCTAGAATATCGTCTTTTCTCCAAGAAGGATTGGAGAAAGGATTATCAGCAAGTTCCTTAAAAGGACAGATATCTGCTTTGTCTATTCTTTTACACAAACGTCTGGCGGAGGTACCAGACGTTCAAGCGTTTACTCAGGCTTTAGTCAGAATCAAGACTGTTTATAGACCTGTGGCTCCACCATGGAGTCTGAATTTAGTTCTTTCAGGTCTGCAAGGGGTTCCGTTTGAACCTTTACATTCCATAGATATTAAACTTTTATCTTGGAAAGTTTTGTTTTTGGTAGCTATCTCTTCTGCTCGAAGAGTTTCAGAGTTATCTGCTTTGCAGTGTGACTCACCTTACTTGGTGTTCCACGCAGATAAGGTAGTTTTGCGTACCAAACCCGGTTTTCTTCCTAAGGTTGTGTCTAATAAGAATATTAATCAGGAAATTGTTGTTCCTTCTCTGTGTCCTAATCCTTCTTCGAAGAAGGAACGTATGTTACACAATCTTGATGTTGTGCGTGCTTTAAAGTTCTATTTACAAGCAACTAAGGATTTCAGACAAACAGCTTCATTGTTTGTCATCTATTCTAGTAAGAGGAGAGGTCAGAAGGCGACTGCTACCTCTCTTTCCTTTTGGCTGAAAAGCATCATCCGTCTGGCCTATGAGACTGCTGGCCAGCAGCCTCCTGAAACAATTACTGCTCATTCTACCAGAGCAGTGGCTTCCACATGGGCTTTTAAAAATGAGGCTTCTGTTGAACAGATTTGTAAGGCAGCGACTTGGTCTTCGCTGCATAGTTTTTCCAAATTTTCCAAATTCGATACTTTTGCTTCTTCGAAGGCTATTTTTGGGAGAAAGGTTTTACAAGCAGTGGTGCCTTCCATTTAAGGTACCGGTTTTGTTCCCTCCCTTCATCCGTGTCCTAAAGCTTTGGTATTGGTATCCCACAAGTAAAGGATGAATCCGTGGACTGGATACACCTTACAAGAGAAAACAGAATTTATGCTTACCTGATAAATTACTTTCTCTTGTGGTGTATCAAGTCCACGGCCCGCCCTGGCTATTAAGTCAGGTAGATCTTTTTGTTTAAACTACAGTCACCACTGCACCCTATGGTTTCTCCTTTTTCTTCCTAACCTCTGGTCGAATGACTGGGGGGTGGAGCTAGAGGGGGAGCTATATGGACAGCTCTGCTGTGTGCTCTCTTTGCCACTTCCTGTTGGGAAGGAGAATATCCCACAAGTAAAGGATGAATCCGTGGACTGGATACACCAAAAGAGAAAGTAATTTATCAGGTAAGCATAAATTTAGTTTTTTTGCAATGTCATTTGTTATGTTTTATATATATTTGTATACAATAGGATGTCACGTTTTGCACAAGCTAGTTTGTGAAATGTCTGCCCTACTACATCTGCTCTGGCCAACTGTAAGTGCTATTATTTTGAAGTGGAAGTGACTAGGAGCAAAAACACGCTATGCTCTTTAAGTTTTCATGGTTTACCACTTTGTGGCTGGGTTATCGTGCGTAGCAAGTACATTTTTCCTATTTTGCATGACTCACTAAAGAGTTTAAAACTGCCTCTGAAAAAAAACATCAGCACATGAGATGGGCATTAGGAGTTTCATGAAATGGGTTTCCATGGCCGAACAGCTGTACAGAAGCCTCACATCAAGATACGCAATGCAATGTATCAGCTATAGTGGTATAAAGCACGCTGCCTACTGTAAAGTCTGGTGGAGGAGGGATAATGGTCTGAGGCTGTTTGGGATGGGCCGCTTAGTTACAGTGAAGGATCAACTCAATGCTACAGGATGCAAATACATTTTAGAAAATTGGGGGGGTTCTAACATTGTGGCAACAGTTTGGGGAAGACCCTTTCCTGTTTGTAAGAAATGGGAAAATGTTCATGATTCTGTACACAAATAATAAATCAATAGTCAATGTATTAGCAGTTTAAATCCCAGCATTGCTTAGTAGAGAACATATATACACCATATACATACATAGTATTCAGTATGCATACATTCAGTATATATACATATTTAGCACATATATCCCTTTAAGAAAGTTCCTTCAAGAATTAGATTACACTGTTTCACATGTATCACTCTCAACTGCCTTGTTCTCACGGACAGTGTTCATCTCGATGAAAGGAGGGGGGCACACTGAATTATAGAGTGTGAAGAGCTCTGTGAAAAAAACCTTTCTGTGTTTCATTTTTGTTTTGAGACAACTTAGTTACCTAAACCTTTGCTATGCATATCATTGACATAACAGGTAGACACATCTGCTACAAGCTAGTTTAATTGTTAGAACTGTTACAGGGTGGGGCAGGAGTTTTCTGAAGCTAAGTAACGCATTATAGTTAAGTAACGGCCTTGCTTAATAAGCTGATTACTGATTAACCCCTTAAGGACTGGGCACTTCAGACAAAGACTTCCCCAAAAGACCAAAGCATTTTTAGCATTTTTGCCATCACTACATTTAAACAGAAATAAAGCCTTTTATTTACCTATATATTTTTTTAGTAGACAACCCAAAGTATTGATCTAGGCTCATTATGGTATATTTCATGACACCATTTCACAAGCCAAATGCGATCAAATAAAAAAAATGGTTCACTTTTTCACAATTTTAAGGTTTCTCACTGAAATGATTTATGAACAGCTTGTGCAATCACGGCGCAAATGGTTGTAAATGCTTCTCTAGGATGCCCTTTGTTCAGAAATAGCAGACATATATGGCTTTGGCATTGCTTTTGGGTAATTAGAAGGCCGCCAAATGCCACTGCGCACCACACTTGTGTTTTCCCAGCAGTGAAGGGGTTAATTAGGTAGCTTGTAGAGTTAATTTTTGCTTTAGTGTAGAGATCAGCCTCCCACCTGACACATCCCACCCCCTGATCCCTCCCTGACCCCTTTTAAACAGCTTTTTTCCCTCCCCCCTCCTAAAGGTCACCACCATCTTAAATACTGGCAGAAAGTCTGCCATTAAAAAAAAAAAAGTTTTTTTTTTTTTTTTTTTACTTTTTTTTTTTTAAATGATATATTTTCTGCAGGGTAGTATCCCCCCTTACCTCCCAACCTCCCTGATCCCCCCCAAACAGCTCCCTATCCCTCCCATCTCTACCTATTTGCAGCCATCGTAGGTACTGACAGCTGTCTGCCAGTACCCAGTTTGCTGTAAAATAGGCAATTAAAAAAAAATATATATATAATACCCATTTTTCTGTAGTGTAGCTGTCCCCTTCAATACCCAAACCGCCCTTCCCCTCCCAGATCCCTTTTCCTCAAATGATCCCACAAATGATACCCCTCATTGCACCTCCTCCCTCCTTCCCCCTCAATGATGCAGCTTTAATTTTTTTTCCCTTGTAGCATGGCATAGCGGTCCCACCCACCAACGAATGGTTGCACCGCTGTACGATGCAGAGAGGGCCACAGAGTGCATAACGACCAGTATGTACAGGGTATGGCACTGGTTGTTAAGGGGTTAATATGATTGTAATATGTGCATAATAAACACTGCTATTATTATATTGCATTTTTGTTTGGATTTTCGCTACATTAAAGTAAGTGCACCCAGTCTTAGGAGAACACACTGTCCCAGTAAGACTGTCCCCTGTGCAGAAAGCATGGTCCATGAGGACATGGTTTGACAAGTTGGTGTGGAGGAACTCGAATCTCATATCTATATGCATAGCAAATGTTCTCGGAGAAAAGATGTTAATCAATTATAAATATGATGATAAATATTCTCCTATTCCGGGGTGTACTCACTATAGTTAGCTTCAATCAATATGATGTAAGTATTGATTTCCAAGAACCCTGTCTTATACTATGGTTCACATGTGCAATGCTTGTATCCATACCAACCAATTCTGTGCCTTCTGGGATAGGTAGGGTTAACTTCAAAAAAAGAAGAGGCATGGGGGCATATGTATCAAGCTCTGAATGGAGCTTGATGCCCCGTGTTTCTGGCGAGTCTTCAGACTCGCCAGAAACAGCAGTTATGAAGCAGCGGTCACAAAGACCGCTGCTCCATAACCTGTCCGTCTGCTCTGAGCAGACGGACACACATCGCCGGAAATCAACCCGATTGAGTACGATCGGGTTGATTGACACCCCCCTGCTGGCGGCCTATTGGTCACGAGTCTGCAGGGGGAGGTGTTGCACCAGCAGCTCTTGTGAGCTGCTGGTGCAATGCTGAATACGGCGAGCATATTGCTCGCCGTATTCAGCGAGGTCTGTCGGACCTGATCCGCACTGTCGGATCAGGTCCGACAGACCTTAATAACTAGAGGCCATGGTGTATACAAAGGCAAACACAAGGGAGAATATATATAGTGTAGTATTTAATGTAAATAGTCAGGTTGTGACAATAAATGGTGGCCGAATTGCTCAGTATGTTTTTCAAGTGACCACAATATAAAATAGATGTGTGAGTTAAAAGCCCACAGCTGCAAACATGTTTTCAACAGAAAAGTTCCCAAAAATGTGTTTGTGTGTTAAGTAATTGTTATCATGATAAAAAGCCATCTGAAACTGACATATACAACCTCAATTCCGAAAGAGTTGGGGCAGTATGGAACATGAAAAAACAAAACAAAAAAAGTAATTTCAAATCTGAGTTGGGAAATATTTTCAAATATACATTAAATTTACAAACTAGAACAACAGATACTGTGTTCATAATGTTTTTTTCAATATAGTACAGGGTGAATTTAATTTTTAAGTGACTCTTTTTGTTTGTTTGTTTTGCTATTTTCCATACTGCCCCAACTTTTTTAGGGAATTGGGGTTAAAGGGACAGTCTACACCAGAATTTGTATTGTTTTAAAAGATAGATAATCCCTTTATTACCCATTTCCCAGTTTTGCATAACCAACACAGTTATATTAATATACTTTTAACCTCTGTGATTATCTTGTATCTAAGCCTCTGCAAACTGCCCCTTTTTTCAGTTCTTTTGACAGACTTGCAGTCTAGCCAATCAGTGCCTGCTCCCAGATAACTTCTCGTGCACGAGCACAGTGTTATCTATATGAAATACGTGAACTAACACCCTCTAGTGGTGAAAAACTGTTAAAATGCAATCTGAAAGAGGTGGGCTTCAAGGTCTAAGAAATTAGCATATGAACCTCCTATGTTAAGCTTTCAACTAAGAATACCAAGAGAACAAAACAAAATTGGTGATAAAAGTAAATTGGAAAATTGTTTAAAATTACATGCTCTATCTGAATCATGAAAGTTTATTTTGGCCTAGACTGTCCCTTTAAACAAAGGCCCTTTCACACTTTTAAGGTTACAGTAATGTTCTGTAGAATTAATCCCTTTGTTCAGTGTATAAGGGAAATGATCATTTACATTTAACCTTTTGCAATCTAAATCCATCCTAATCACTGCTAGACAACATAAATGTAATTTCTATATAGGCATGATGGGCATACTGGAATGTTTGCTCAATGGTTATATTGACGCTTTTAATATTTTAAAAAGTAATCGGCTAGATTACGAGTTGTGCATTAGGCTGAAAAAGCAGCGTTAACAGGTCCTAATGCTGCTTTTTCACTACCGCTGCTATAACGAGTCTTGCAGGTATAGGTGCACCACACACTTCTTTGGCCTTACCGCAAAACGACTTACGTAAACTTCGTAAAGTCTTTTTTCTATGGGAGTTCCATAGCGCCGGTATTACGAGTCTGTCCTGGGAGGCCAAAAAGTGAGCGGTACACCCACTACCTCAAAGATCCCTAACGCATTTTAAAGTCAGTAGTTAAGAGTTTTATGGTACAATGCCGTAGCATAAAACTCATAACTAAAGTGCTAAAAAGTACACTAACACCCATAAACTAACTATTAGGCCCTCCCGCATCGCAAACACCATAATACATTTTTTATCCCCTAATCTGCCGCTCCGGACATCCCCGCCACTAGAATAAACATATTAACCGCTAAACCGCTGCACTCCCGCCTCGCAAAAACTAGTTAAATAATATTAACCCTGAATCTGCTATCCCTAACATCGCCGCCACCTACATTATTCTTATTAATCCCTAATCTGCCGCTCTGGTCACCGCCGCCACCTACATTATACTTATTAACCCCTAATCTGCTGCCCCCAACATCGCCAACACCTACATTATATTTATTAACCCCTAATCTCCCTCCCCCAATGTCGCTGCCACTTACCTACATTTATTAATTTCAAATCTGCCGCCCCCGACGTTGCAGCCACTATAATAAACATATTAACCCCTAAACTGCCGCACTCCCGCCTCGCAAACACTATTTAAATATTATTAACCCCTAATCTGCCGTCCCTAACATCGCCGCCACCTACCTACATTTATTAACCCCTAATCTTCTGCCCCCAACGTCGCCGCCACTATACTAAATGTATTAACCCCTAAACCTAAGTCTAACCCTAACCCTAACACCCCCTAACTTAAATATAATTACAATAAATCTAAATAAATATTAATATTATTACCTAAATAATTCCTATTTAAAACTAAATACTTACCTGTAAAATGAACCCTAAGCTATCTTCAATATAACTAATAGTTACATTGCAGCTAGCTTAGGGTTTATTTTTATTTTACAGGCAAGATTGTATTTATTTTCACTAGGTAGAATAGTTTAACTATTTAATAACTACCTTGCTAAAATAAATACAAAAGTACCTGTAAAATAAAACCTAACCTAAGTTACACTAACACCTAACCTTACACTACAATTAAATAAATAAAATCAAAATAGTTGGATGTATAAAACGCCTATGAAGGCAGAGGTGGTTAGATTCAAAATCAATGGTAGAGATTTAAAACTCCTAAGTGAGCAAGAATGTAGTAAATATTATTTAATACATTGTGGGATATAGGAATAATATAATACAAACAAATCTCAAAAATACAGTTAAAAAAGACCATAAAAATTATAAAAATGTCACAGTAGAAGTGAATCCCTAAAAATACATAAAAATACAATCTGAAATGCTTGAAATATAAAAATAAAAAAAATATATGAAAAATATAATCAAAATTAGTCGAAAGTGGAATTGGTATACCAATTATAGATCCATAATGAGGAATAATGTCCAGTAAACGTGAAATTGTCCAAAAAAGTCAAATAGAGTGTCCAAATATCAACTGAATCATCCAAATAGTGTTAATGTCCAAATGTAAAAAACAGACGTATCAGACGTATCAGACGTATTTTTACTCCACCATATTAACACTATTTGGATTTTGATTATATTTTTCATATATATTTTTATTTTTATATTTCAAGCGTTTCAGATTGTATTTTTATGTATTTTTAGGGATTCACTTCTACTGTGACAATTTTATCATTTTTATTGTCTTTTTAAACTGTGTTTTTGAGATTTGTTTGTATTACATTATTCCTATATCCCCCAATGAATTAAATAATATTTCTTCTACAAGATACGACGAGTCCACGGATTTCATCCTTACTTGTGGGATATTAACCTCCTGCTAACAGGAAGTGGCAAAGAGCACCACAGCAGAGCTGTATATATAGCTCCTCCCTTCCCTCCAACCCCAGTCATTCTCTTTGCCTGTGTTAGTAATAGGAAGAGGTAAAGTGAGGTGTTAGTTTTAGATTCTTCAATCAAGATGATTTTTATTTTAAATGGTACTGGTGTGTACTATTTTCCTCAGGGAAATATGGAAGAAGATTTCTGCCCTGAGGTTGATGATCCATTTTGGTTCCCACAGAGCTTCTGAAGGTAGTGCAAGAGAAATCTTCAGTGTGGAGAACGGTGTCATGCTACAAGCAGCATTGAGGTATGTTCAGTCTTTTATTTCTGAGGAGACTTGTTATATCAGAATTGGCTGACATTTTTCCCTGCAAGGGAAGGGGTAAGCAGTAGACCTGTATCACTGAGGGTGTTACTGAAATTCCTTAAATTTCATACATATTGCTACATCTGTATGGGGCTGGACACTGGGAGAGGCAGCTTGACATTATATATTGATTATTTATCAAAGTCAGTAGGGCTGCAGTTTATTATTATTAAAGGTTCAGGAGACCACATGGCTTATTTTACAAACTGCTTCCCATGCGGTTAGACAAACTATTCAGACGACGTCCATGATGGGCGAGCCTATTTCGCGTGCTCAGACGCGCAGTTTACTCTGACTGAGAAGGCAACAGGGATTAGCTCCGGTGGGGCCTAGTTCACCGGATCGTTGTTGAGTCGTTTTTGCAGTACCCTGGGGCAGGTAGGCACCACAGCAGAGCTGTGCCGAGGTGCAGGGGTCATTATTTTATTTCTTAAAGGCACAGTACTCTTTTTTCTAAAAGTTGTTTTGAATCAATATATGAGGTGATTTACGACTAGTGTGGCTAGTACTAGTCTGTTTAACATGTCTGACATTGAGGAAACTAATTGTTCTATGTGTTTAGAAGCCATTGTGGAACCCCCTCTTACTTTGTGTACCTCTTGTACTGAAAGGGCCTTACAATGTAAAAAGCATATTTTAGGTAAAGAAAATCAAACACAGGAAAGAGGCGCCGTATGTGTGAATCTGAAGAAGCCAACGACAAATATAAGACATGTGCAGGGTACTCACAATGTGAAAAGGCACTCCAATGTGCCTATAGGGGCAGGCTGGTATTCACAGCAAACCAGCTGGCTGAACCGGCTAACCAGGATACCCAAGGTAGAGGACTCTATGTCTTGATGGACTGTGTATACTGGATCCAGCAATGTGGGAACAGGAGAAGGTGTCCCACATCAGACCGGTCCTATACTAACCAGTTTCCACACTGCAGCAAGTCATGTCTACACAGTGTCACTGTGTAGACATGACTTGCTGCAGTGTGGAAACTGGTTAGTATAGGACCGGTCTGATGTGGGACACCTTCTCCTGTTCCCACATTGCTGGATCCAGTATACACAGTCCATCAAGACATAGAGTCCTCTACCTTGGGTATCCTGGTTAGCCGGTTCAGCCAGCTGGTTTGCTGTGAATACCAGCCTGCCCCTATAGGCACATTGGAGTGCCTTTTCACATTGTGAGTACCCTGCACATGTCTTATATTTGTCGTTGGCTTCTTCAGATTCACACATACGGCGCCTCTTTCCTGTGTTTGATTTTAGATTTATAACCTTTGGAGGGTGAAGATCGAGTGCTGCCTCCAGTCCAATAGAAGACAGATACCTATACCAGATTGGGTTATCCTGGACTTTGTATATTTGTCTATCATCCTGATCTAGGATTGGGTATAATATTGTGAATACACACACTTACATTGTATCTATGTTATATTAGTACTTTGTTGATTGTTTGTCTGAAACATCCATATATGGTCACGTGGGCCTACATATATATTCTACACCGTTCTTAGTAGCGCCCCCTATTGGGTTATTCCCTTTGTTCTTTTAGGTAAAGAAAGTGTGCCTAAGGATAATTCTCAGTCTGAAGAGAATCAGGATATGCCATCTAATTCTCCCCAAGTGTCACAACCTTTAACGCCCACGCAAGCAACGCCAAGTACTTCAAGTGCGTCTAATTCTTTTACTCTGCAGGATATGGCTGCAGCTATGTAAACTTCCCTTGCAGAGGTATTATCTAAGTTACCAGTGTTACAGGGTAAACGCAGTAGGTCAGGTATTAATGTGAATACTGAATCCTCTGATGCTTTGTTGGCTATTTCCGATGTACCCTCGCAGGGCTCTGAGTTGGGGGTCAGGGAATTGTTCTCTGAGGGAGAACTTTCAGACCCTGGAAGTATGTTACCTCAGACAGATTCAGACGTCATGTCCTTTAAATTTAAGCTTGAACACCTCCGCCTGTTACTCCGGGAGGTTTTAGCGACTCTGGATGATTGTGACCCTATTGTGATTCCTCCAGAAAAATTGTGTAAAATGGACAAATATCTAGAAGTACCTACTTACACTGATGTTTTTCCGGTTCCTAAAATAATTTAGGAAATTATAAAAAAGGAATGGGATAGACCGGGTATACCGTTCTCTCCTCCTTCTAATTTCAAGAAAATGTATCCCATATCAGACACCATTCGGGACTCTTGGCAGTCGGTCCCTAAGGTGGAGGGAGCTATTTCTACCCTGGCTAAGCGTACAACTATACCGATTGAAGACAGTTGTGCTTTTAAAGACCCTATGGATAAGAAGTTGGAGGGTCTTCTAAAGAAATTGTTTATTCATCAGGGTTTTCTTTTACAACAAACAGCTTGCATTGTTCCAGTTACTACTGCAGCAGCTTTTTGGTTTGATGCTCTTGAAGAGTCTCTGAAGGTTAAGACCCCTTTAGAGGACATTTTGGATAGAATTAAGGCTCTCAAGCTAGCTAATTCTTTTATTACAGATGCCGCCTTTCAAATTGCTAAATTGGTAGCGAAAAATGCAGGCTTTGCCATTTTAGCGCGTAGAGCGTTATGGTTAAAATCATGGTCTGCTGATGTGTCATCAAAATCTAAGCTTTTAGCTATTCCTTTCAAGGGTAAGACCCTATTCGGGCCTGAGTTGAAGGAAATCATTTCTGACATTACTGGAGGTAAAGGGGTAGACAAAATAATTTTCGTTCCTTTTGAAATTTTAAAGGAGTACCCTCTGCTTCCTCTTCCTCCACAAAGCAGGAAGGGAATTTTGCTCAGTCCAAATCCGTCTGGGGACCCAACCAGGCTTGGAACAAAGGTAAACAACCCAAGAAGCCCGCTACTGCTACAAAGACAGCATGAAGGGGCGGCCCCCGATCTGGGACCGGATCTAGTAGGGGGCAGACTTTCTTTCTTTGCCCAGGCTTGGGCAAGAGATGTTCAGGACCCCTGGGCATTGGAAATCGTGACCCACGGGTATCAACTGGAATTCAAGGATTGTCGTATCTTGTAGAAGAAAAGTAAATTTATGCTTACCTGATAAATTAATTTCTTCTACGATACGTTGAGTCCATGGCCCTCCCTGTAATTTTTCAGACATATTTAAATTTTATTTTTGTAACTTCAGTCACCTCTGCACCTTTTTGCTTTTCCGTTCTCTTCCTAAACCTTCGGTCGAATGACTGGGGGTGGAGGGAAGGGAGGAGCTATATATACAGCTCTGCTGTGGTGCTCTTTGCCACTTCCTGTTAGCAGGAGGTTAATATCCCCCAAGTAAGGATGAAATCCGTGGACTGATCGTATCGTAAAAGAAATAAATTTATCAGGTAAGCATAAAATTTACTTTTACTACATTCTTGCTCACTTAGGAGTTTTAAATCTCTACCATTGATTTTGAATCTAACCACCTCTGCCTTCATAGGCGCTTTATACATCCAACTATTTTGATTTTGTTTATTTCGGGCCGGCTAGGAGGTCTTTGTATATAAGCTAGAGGTCAAATCCTGTGGCGCTCGATCTACACCTCTTTTTACTAATTAAATAAATAAACTAAATTTAAAACAATTAAATAAATTAAATTAGCTAAATTCCAAAAACAAACAAACACTAAATTACAGAAAATAAAAAACAAATTACAGATCTTTAAACTAATTACACCTAATCTAATAGCCCTATCAAAATACCCCCCCACCAAAATAAAAAAACCCTAGCCTAAACTAAACTATCAATAGCCCTTAAAAGGGCCTTTTGCGGGGCATTGCCCCAAAATAATCAGCTCTTTTACCTGTAAAAAAAAAAATACAAACAACCCCCCCAACAGTAAAACCCACCACCCACACAACCAACCCCCCAAATAAAATACTAACTAAAAAAACCGAAGCTCCCCATTGCCCTGAAAAGGGCATTTGGGTGGGCATTGCCCTTAAAAGGGCAGTTAGCTCTATTGCAGGCCCAAACCCTAACCTAAAAATAAAACCCACCCAATACACCCTTAAATAACCTAACACTAACCCCCTGAAGATCGACTTACAGTTCTGAAGACCGGACATCCATCCTCAAGGAAGCGGCAGAAGCCTTCATCCAACCGGGCCAAAGTCCTCAACAAAGCCGGGAGAAGTCTTCATCCAAGCCGGGTGAATTGGTCCTCCAGACGGGCAGAAGTCTTCATCCAGACGGCATCTTCTATCTTCATCCATCCGACGTGGAGCGGGTCCATCTTCAAGACATCCGATGCGGAGCATCCTCTTCATCCGGAATCCTCTTACTGAATGACAGTACCTTTAAGTGACATCATGCAAGATGGCATCCCTTAGAATAAAGGTAGAAAATTGAGCTTGCATTCTATTGGCTGTTCCAATCATCCAATTGCATCAGCCAATAGGATTTTTTCTGCCTTAATTCTGATTGGCTGATAGAATTCTATCAGCCAATCGGAATCTAAGGGACGCCATTTTGGATGAGTCACTTAAAGGTACTGTCATTCAGTAAGAAGATTCCAGATGAAGAGGATGCTCCACATCGGATGTCTTGAAGATGGACCCGCTCCGCGTCGGATGCATGAAGATAGAAGATGCCGTCTGGATGAAGACTTCTGCCCGTCTGGAGGACCACTTCGTCTGGCTTGGATGAAGACTTCTCCCTGCTTCATTGAGGACTTCGGCCCGGTTGAATGAAGACTTCTGCTGCTTCCTTGAGGATGGATGTCCGGTCTTCAGAACTGTAAGTCGATCTTCAGGGGGTTAGTGTTAGGTTTTTTTAAGAGTGTATTGGGTGGGTTTTATTTTTAGGTTAGTGTTTGGGCCTGCAAGAGAGCTAACTGCCCTTTTAAGGGCAATGCCCATCCAAATGCCCTTTACAGGGCAATGGGGAGCTTCATTTTTTTAGATAGTATTTTATTTGGGGGTTGGTTGTGTGGGTGGTGGGTTTTACTGTTGGGGGGGTTATTTGTATTTTTTTTTTACAGGTAAAAGAGCTGATTACTTTGGGGCAATGCCCCGCAAAAGACCCTTTTAAGGGCTATTGATAGTTTAGTTTAGGCTAGGTTTTTTTTTTTTTTGGGGGGGGGGGTTATTTTGATAGGGCTATTAGATTAGGTGTAATTAGTTTAAATACAGGGAGTGCAGAATTATTAGGCAAATGAGTATTTTGACCACATCATCCTCTTTATGCATGTTGTCTTACTCCAAGCTGTATAGGCTCGAAAGCCTACTACCAATTAAGCATATTAGGTGATGTGCATCTCTGTAATGAGAAGGGGTGTGGTCTAATGACATCAACACCCTATATCAGGTGTGCATAATTATTAGGCAACTTCCTTTCCTTTGGCAAAATGGGTCAAAAGAAGGACTTGACAGGCTCAGAAAAGTAAAAAATAGTGAGATATCTTGCAGAGGGATGCAGCACTCTTAAAATTGCAAAGCTTCTGAAGTGTGATCATCGAACAATCAAGCGTTTCATTCAAAATAGTCAACAGGGTCGCAAGAAGCGTGTGGAAAAACCAAGGCGCAAAATAACTGCCCATGAACTAAGAAAAGTCAAGCGTGCAGCTGCCAAGATGCCACTTGCCACCAGTTTGGCCATATTTCAGAGCTGCAACATCACTGGAGTGCCCAAAAGCACAAGGTGTGCAATACTCAGAGACATGGCCAAGATAAGAAAGGCTGAAATACGACCACCACTGAACAAGAAACACAAGCTGAAACGTCAAGACTGGGCCAAGAAATATCTCAAGACTGATTTTTCTAAGGTTTTATGGACTGATAAAATGAGAGTGAGTCTTGATGGGCCAGATGGATGGGCCCGTGGCTGGATTGGTAAAGGGCAGAGAGCTCCAGTCCGACTCAGACGCCAGCAAGGTGGAGGTGGAGTACTGGTTTGGGCTGGTATCATCAAAGATGAGCTTGTGGGGCCTTTTCGGGTTGAGGATGGAGTCAAGCTCAACTCCCAGTCCTACTGCCAGTTTCTGGAAGACACCTTCTTCAAGCAGTGGTACAGGAAGAAGTCTGCATCCTTCAAGAAAAACATGATTTTCATGCAGGACAATGCTCCATCACACGCGTCCAAGTACTCCACAGCGTGGCTGGCAAGAGAGGGTATAAAAGAAGAAAATCTAATGACATGGCCTCCTTGTTCACCTGATCTGAACCCCATTGAGAACCTGTGGTCCATCATCAAATGTGAGATTTACAAGGAGGGAAAACAGTACACCTCTCTGAACAGTGTCTGGGAGGCTGTGGTTGCTGCTGCACGCAATGTTGATGGTGAACAGATCAAAACACTGACAGAATCCATGGATGGCCGGCTTTTGAGTGTCCTTGCAAAGAACGGTGGCTATATTGGTCACTGATTTGTTTTTGTTTTGTTTTTGAATGTCAGAAATGTATATTTGTGAATGTTGAGATGTTATATTGGTTTCACTGGTAAAAATAAATAATTGAAATGGGTATATATTTGTTTTTTGTTAAGTTGCCTAATAATTATGCACAGTAATAGTCACCTGCACACACAGATATCCCCCTAAAATAGCTATAACTAAAAACAAACTAAAAACTACTTCCAAAACTATTCAGCTTTGATATTAATGAGTTTTTTGGGTTCATTGAGAACATGGTTGTTGTTCAATAATAAAATTAATCCTCAAAAATACAACTTGCCTAATAATTCTGCACTCCCTGTATTGTGTAATTTGTTTATTATTTTCTGTAATTTAGTGGGGGGATTTTGTACTTTAGCTAACTGTATGTAATTTCTTTAATTGTTTTTAATTTAGGTAAGTTATTTAATTGTAGTGTAGTGTTAGGTGTTAGTGTAACTTAGGTTAGGTTTTATTTTACAGGTAAATTTTTATTTATTTTAGCTAGGTAGTTATTAAATAGTTAATAACTATTTAATAACTATTCTACCTCGTTAAAATAAATACAAACTTACCTGTAAAATAAAAATAAACCCTAAGCTAGCTACAATGTAACTATTAGTTATATTGTAGCTATCTTAGGGTTTATTTTATAGGTAAGTATTAAGTTTTAAATTGGAATTATTTAGCTAATAATATTATTTTTTATTTAGATTTATTTAAATGATATTTAAGTTAGGGGGTGTTAGGGTTAGGGTTAGACTTAGGTTTAGGAGTTAATAAATTTAGTATAGTGGCGGCGAAGTTGGGGGCGGCAGATTAGGGGTTAAAAAATCTAGGAAGGTAGCGGCAATGTTAGGGATGGCAGATTATGGGTTAATAATATTTAACTAATGTTTGCGAGGCGGGAGTGCGGCGGTTTAGGGGTAAATATGTTTATTATAGTGGTGGCGACGTTGGGGGCAGCAGATTAGGTGTTAATCAATGTAGGTAGGTTGCAGCGACATTGGGAGAGGGAGATTAAGGGTTAATAAATATAATGTATGTGGCGGCGATGTTGGGGGCAGCAGATTAGGGGTTAATACATATAATGTAGGTGGCGGCGGTGTCCGGAGTGGCAGATTAGGGGTTAATAAGTATAATGTAGGTGTCGGCGATGTCGGGGGCGGCAGATTAGGGGTTAATAAGTGTAAGATTAGGGGTGTCTAGACTCGGGGTGCATGTTAGGGTGTTAGGTGTAAACATAAATGTTTTTCCCCATAGGAATCAATGGGGCTGTGTTACTGAGTTTTACGCTGCTTTTTTGCAGGTGTTAGACTTTTTCCCAGCCGGCTCTCCCCGTTGATTCCTATGGGGAAATCGTGCACGAGCATGTACGACCAGCTCACCACTGACTTAAGAATCGCTGGTATTGAAGTGCGGTAAGTAGCACAATTTTGCTCAACACTCACTTCTTGTCTTTTAACGAAGGGTTTGTAAAAACCCGCAATACCAGTGCTGCAGGTAAGTGAGCGGTGAGAGAAAACTGCTTGTTAGCACCGCATAGCCTCTAACGCAAAACTCGTCATCTGGCCGAATGTTTTTTCAATATTTACTTTTATTAATTTTAAAAGCATGGTTTTCCTGTTTGGTGTGATATACATCTGAAAAAAAATAAAGACTACGTGAAGACTACCTCTTTCAATTAACAGTACAGACATGGTAAAAAGTCATTTTCTGCTGAGTTTTTTTAAATGATTGTGATTTCATTTTCTTTGTTTTCTTGTTATCCTTTGTGGAAAAGCAGGAAGGTAAGTTCAGAAGTGTGCACGTGTCTGCAGCACTATAGTGCAGCATGTGCACGCTTCCTTTCTAGATATCGCTTCAACAAAGAATAACAGGAGAACTAAGCTAATTTCATAATAGAAGTAAATTGGAATTTTTTTTAAAATGATATTCTCTATCTGAAATATGAAAAAAAAAACATTTGGCTAGATTACGAGTTGTGCGTTAAGGTAAAAAAATCAGCGTTAACAGGTCCTAACGCTGCTTTTTTAAGCCCGCTGCTATTACGAGTCTTGCAGATATATAGGCACCGCACACTTCTTTGGCCTTACCGCAAAACGACTTACGTAAACTTTGTAAACCCTTTTTTCTATGGGACTTCCATAGCGCCAGTATTACGAGTCTGTCCTGGGAGGCCAAAAAGTGAGTGGTACACCCTCTACCTCTAAGACCCGTAACGCATTCTAAAGTCAGTAGTTAAGAGTTTTACACTACAACGCTGTAGCATAAAACTCATAACTAAAGTGCTACAAAGTACACTAACACCCATAAACTACCTATTAACCCCTAAACCGAGGCCCTCCTGCATCGCAAACACTATAATAAATTTTTTAACCCCTAATCTGCCGCTCCGGACATCGCCACCACTAGAATAAACATATTAACCCCTAAACCGCTGCACTCCCACCTCGCAAACACTAGTTAAATATTATTAACCCCTAATCTGCCACCCCTAACATCGCAGACACCTACATTATTCTTATTAACCCCTAATCTGCTGCCCCCAACATCGCTCACACCTACATATACTTATTAACCCCTAATCTGCCGCTCCAATGTCGCCGCAACCTACCTACACTTATTAACCCCTAATTTGCCGCCCCCAGCGTCGCCGCCACTACACTAAACATATTACCCCCTAAACCACCACACTCCCACCTCACAAACACTATTTAAATATTATTAACCCCTAATCTGCCGTCCCTAACATCGCCGCCACCTACCTACATTTATTAACCCCTAATCTGCCGTCCCCAACATCGCCGCCACTATACTAAATGTATTAACCCCTAAACCTAAGTCTAACCCTAACCCTAACATCCCCTAACTTAAATAGAATTACAATAAATCTAAATAAATATTAATATTATTACCTAAATAATTCCTATTTAAAACTAAATGCTTACCTGTAAAATAAACCCTAAGCTAGCTTCAATATAACTAATAGTTACATTGTAGCTATCTTAGGGTTTATTTTTATTTTACAGGCACGTTTGTATTTATTTTAACTAGGTAGAATAGTTGTTAAATAGTTATTAACTATTTAATAACTACCTAGTTAAAATAAATACAAAAGTACCTGTAAAATAAAACCTAACCTTAGTTACACTAATACCTAACACTACACTACAAATAAATAAATTAACTAAGTTAAAACAATTAAATAAATTAAATTAAATTAGCTAAATTACAAAACAAAACAAAACACTAAATTACAGAAAATAAAAAACAAATTACAGATCTTTAAACTAATTACACCTAATCTAATAGCCCTATCAAAATAAAAAAAGCCCCCCCAAAATACAAAAAACCCTAGCCTAAACTAAACTATCAATAGCCCTTAAAAGGGCCTTTTGCGGGGCATTGCCCCAAAGTAATCAGCTCTTTTGCCTGTAAAAAAAAATACAACCTCCGCAACAGTAAAACCCACCACCCACACAACCAACCCCCCCAAATAACTAACTAAAAAAACCTAAGCTTTTCATTGCCCTGAAAAGGGCATTTGTATGAGCATTGCCCTTTAAAGGGCATTTAGCTCTATTGCAGCTCAAATCCCTAACCTAAAAAATAAACCCACCCAATACACCCTTAAAAAACCTAACACTAACCCCCTGAAGATTGACTTACTGTTCTGAAGACCGGACATCCATCCTCAAGGAAGCGGCAAAAGTCTTCATCCAACTGGGATTCCATCATCCAATAGGATTTTTTCTACCTTTATTCCGATTGGCTGATAGAATTCTATCAGCCAATCAGAATCTAAGGGATGCCATCTTGGATGACATCACTTAAAGGTACCGTCATTCAGTAAGAAGATTCCGGATGAAGAGGATGCTCCGCGTCGGATGTCTTGAAGATGGACCCGCTCCGCTTCAGATGGATGAAGATAGAAGATGCCGTCTGGATGAAGACTTCTGCCCGTCTGGAGGACCACTTCGCCCGGCTTGGATGAAGACTTCTCCTGGCTTCGTTGAGGATTTCGGCCCGGTTGGATGAAGACTTCTGCCGCTTCCTTGAGAATGGATGTCCGGTCTTCAGAACAGTAAGTCGATCTTCAGGGGGTTAGTTTTAGTTTTTTTTAAGGGTGTATTGGGTGGGTTTTATTTTAAGGTTAGGGTTTGGGCCTGCAATAGAGCTTTTAAGGGCAATGCCCATCCAAATGCCCTTTTCAGGGCAATGGGGAGCTTCGGTTTTTTTAGTTAGTATTTTATTTGGGGGGTTGGTTGTGTGGGTGGTGGGTTTTACTGTTGGGGGGGTTGCTTGTATTTTTTTTTTTTACTGTTGGGGGGGTTGTTTGTAATTTTTTTTTACAGGTAAAAGAGCTGATTACTTTGGGGCAATGCCCCGCAAAAGGCCCTTTTAAGGGCTATTGATAGTGTTGTTGTTTTTTTATAGGGCTATTAGATTAGGCGTAATTAGTTTAAATATCTTGTAATTTGTTTATTGTTTTCTGTAATTTAGTTTTTTTTTGTACTTTAGCTAATTGTATGTATTTTATTTAATTGTATTTAATTTAGGTAAGTTATTTAATTGTATTGTAGTGTTAGGTGTTAGTGTAACTTAGGTTAGGTTTTATTTTACAGGTACTTTTGTATTTATTTTAGCTAGGTAGTTATTAAATAGTTAATAACTATTTAGTAACTATTCTACCTAGTTAAAATAAATACAAACTTGCCTGTAAAATAAAAATAAACCCTAAGCTAGCTAAAATGTAACTATTAGGTATATTGTAGCTAGCTTAGGGTTTATTTTATAGGTAAGTATTAAGTTTTAAAAGGAATTATTTAGGTAATAATATTATTTTTTATTTAGATTTATTGTAATTATATTTAAGTTAGGAGGTGTTAGAGTTAGGGTTAGACTTAGGTTTAGAGGTTAATACATTTAGTATAGTGGCGGCGACGCTGGGGGCGGCAGATTAGGGGTTAATAAATGTAGGTAGGTGGCAGCGATGTTAGGGATGGCATATTAGGGGTTAATAATATTTAACTAATGTTTGCGAGGCGGGAGTGTGGTATAATGTAGGTGGCAACGATGTCCGGAGCGGTAGATTAGGGGTTAATAAATATAATGTAGGTGGCGACGATGTCAGGGGCGGCAGATTAGGGGTTAATAAGTGTAAGATTAGGGATGTTCAAACTCGGAGTTCATGTTAGGGTGTTAGGTGTAAACATAACTTTTATTTCCCCATAGAAATGATTGGGGCTGCGTTACTGAATTTTACGCTGCTTTTTTGCAGGTGTTAGACTTTTTCTCAGCCGGCTCTCCCCATTGATTCCTATGGGGAAATCGTGCGCAAGCACGTACGACCAGCTCACTGCTGACTTAAGCAGCGCTGGTATTGAAGTGCGGTAAGGAGCAAAACTTTGCTCAACGCTCACTTCTTGCCTTTTAACGCCGGGTTTGTAAAAACCTGTAATACCAGCGCTGCAGGTAAGCGAGCGGTGAGAAAAAACTGCTCGTTAGCACTGCATAGCTTCTAACGCAAAACTCGTAATCTGGCCGTTTGTGTTTCATGTCCATTTAAGCATTCAGTTTCAGCTCTTATTAGTTATTGATTAAAATGCACTACTTAAATCCATTAAATTTTGTTCAGCTTATAGTACTAGTTTTCTCTCATTTGTTTTAGCAAGTAGAATAGTGCAATTGTCTGTAGTTTTGTTAGGAAAACCATTGTCTTATTTATACAGCTAGAGATGCTGTAGGATTGCAAGCAGGGACGTTGGGCAGTGCAATCATATCAGGACCACTGGGTATACTCTCTGAGGATTGGAGATAAAAGGCTAGGCATGTTGAGAGACGGACTAATAGTGCTTAAAAAAAGCTTTCTGCTAAACCGCTCGTTGAATCTTTTCCTTGTCACCTGCTGTGTAAGTGATGTGAAAACTTGTCACCAAGCGAGAGACCTGAAAATGAGAGGGGGGACAAAAACTGACTGATAAGTAGCACAAGCTGCAAGGTCTGAAAATATCCCCATCTAAATGGTACGCAGAGGCAACGGCTTAAGCTTTCCTGTTTCTGAGGGGTTAAGGGCCGTCTCAGCGTGTGCGATCAGCTTCTCATCCAAATGTGTCACAAACTTGAAATTAACTGGAAGCTTTTGGCAACTTTTGCTACTGTGCATTTAACCAATATCTACAGAAAATGAGAGCTCAGGAGGTCAGACTGCTCATAAATATTTATCAGCTTCGCTTTTTTTCCCATCTACTTTGCAATCATAGAATACTCATTTAATCAATGGACAGCAACATGATTATTTCCTTGGAGAGAAGCACAACATAGTATGCACATCAGGAATAAAAGAGATTATCTGCTTCAGTATGGCCACTGCAGCAAAAGTAGACAAACGCACACATTTATATATATATATTTATATATATATATATATACAGACACACACATATATATATATATACACACACACACACGTATATATATATATATATATATATATATATATATATACACATAGACACACATGCTGAATAGGAAATTGAAGGTAAAATCAAAATCATACCATAAGTATTATGGGCAAGATTACATATGTGGCATCAGTTGCAAAAGCCGGTATCTCCTATTATAAGTTGGATCTAGGGATCACATATACAGTGCTGATAGTGCTGCATAAAAGTTTCACGCGTATATTTCAGCCATCGCCCGCTGTTTTTACTCCCATAAACTTACATAGAACCAGCGTCGACTGTCGGTATCACATATTCAGCGCAAGGAGTTACTTCGCCACACATAGGCAGGCACAGCAAGCCTTGCACTGAGTGTATAAATACCGTAAATCCCTGGAAGCCTTAAAAAAACACTTAACGTATACGCACTATCAACCCCTAATCCACCATCCCTGCACATCGCAATGTGTAATAAAATGTATTAACCTTTAAACCGCCAACCCCCACATCCAAATAACCTATTTACACTATTAACCCCTAAACCGCCAACCCCCCACAACGCAAAGTACATATTGACCCCTAAACCGCCAACTCCCCACAACGCAAAGTATTAAACTAATAACTAAGCCAACTAACCTAACACCCCCTAAGTTAACCCCAATTACAATACACTAACATAAAATAAAAAAATACTTACTACATTTAAAATAAACATTTACAAAAAATAAAAAAAATTGAAATTACTTTAAAAACCCTAACATTACTGAAAATACAAAAACCTACCCTTACTCAAAATAGAAAAACCTAACTAAATTATCCAAAATAAAAAAAGGTTATTCCTATTCTAATACCCCCTTGAAAACAAAAAAGCCACCCAAAAAACGAATTTAACAATAAACTACCACTAGTCCTGAAAAGGGCCTTTTTTAGGGCTTAACCCTAAAGAAATGAGCTTTTTAAAAAAAAATAAAAAATACAAAGTCCCCCATAACAGTACAACCCACCCAACCAACCCCCCAAAATAAAAAAGATCTAACTTAAAAAAACAACTAATCAACCTATTGCCCCTAAAGCGGCATTTGTATGGGCATTGCACTTAAAAGGGCAATCAGATTTTTTAGTGCCCATGAAAATAAAAAAAAAGCCCTAATCTAAAAAAAAAAGAAAACAACTAAAACAACCCCATAACACTAAGCACGAAATAGGTAATCCCCATTCTTGAAGTCCGGACATCCATCTTCTTCCAGGTGGAGAAAAGTCTTCATCCAGGCGGCGAAGGTCTTCTTCCAGCTCCGGACCATCTTCAATCTTCATCCGGGTGGCGCGTAGCGGAGGTGGCACGGAGCAGAGGTGGAGGTCCTCTTCATGCGATCGTCCGCCACATACTGAAGATTGAATGCAAGGTACCACTTTTATATTGGGGTACCTTGCATTCCTATTGGCTGAAAATTTCAAATCAGCCAATAGGATGAGAGCTGCTTACTTCCTATTGGCTGATTTGAAATTTTCAGCTAATAGGAATATAAGGTAACCCAATATAAAAGGGGTACCTTGCATTCAATCTTTAGTGTTAGGTGGACGATTGTATGAAGCATGAAGAGGACCATGTCAGATGACCGCACCGCCGATCCGCCTTTGCTCCGCACAGGGATGAAGATTGAAGATTGTCCGGCACTGGAAGAAGACCTTCGCCGCCTGGATGAACATTTGTCTCCGCCTGGAAAAAGATGGATGTCCTGACTTCAGGAATGGTGAGTACTTATTTTGGGGTTAGTGTTTTTTTTAGATTAGGGCTTTTCTTTCATATAGGTGGCGAGAGTCCATGAGCTAGTGACGTATGGGATATACATTCCTACTAGGAGGGGGCAAAGTTTCCCAAACCTCAAATGCCTATAAATACACCTTCCACCTCACTCATACCTCAGTTTTACAAATGTTGCCTCCTTAGGAGGTGGTGAAGCATGATGTGTTGATTTCTTCAGTGAAAGGTGCTTTTAAGCATATTGAAGCCCAGATCCTCTCTAAGTGCAGTGTTTGTCTGAATACTCTTGAAAGGTCTTTACATTCTTTGGATGTGGTAAGAACTTTGAAATATTATATTTAGGCTACTTAAGATTTCAGAAAGACTTCTAGTCTATTCTGGTTCCAGAAAAGGTCAGAAAGCCTCTACCATTTCTTTGGTATCTTGGTTGAAACTTTTGATTCACAAAGCTTATTAAGAGGCGGGGCAGTCTCCGCCTCAGAGAATAACAGCTCATTTTTCAAGATCAGTTGCCACATCTTGGGTTTTAAAGAATGAAGTTTCAGTTGGTCCAATCTGCAAAGCAGCCACTTGGTCTTCTTTGCTTACCTTTACTAAATATTTCCATTTTGATGTTTTTGCTTCTTCAGAAGCAGCTTTTGGTAAAAAGGTTCTTCAGGCAGCTGTCTCAGTTTGATTCTAGGGCCTATGATTTAAGTTTTTTAAATTTTTAAGAAAACAATTATTTTTTTGGATTTAATTTCTCAGAGGAAATAGCTGTTTTTATTTTATCCCTCCCTTTCTAGTTACTCGTGGATTTCCACATCTTGGGTATTATATCCCATACGTCACTAGCTAATGGACTCTCATCACCTATATAAAAGAAAACATAATTTATGTAAGAACTTACCTGATAAATTCATTTCTGTCATGGTGGCGAGAGTCCATGAGACCCACCCAGTTTTTTGGGGTTATGATTTTTTTGTATTAAAGTACATCTTTTATCCTGTTCCTCTTTTTTATGCTTTTACTCCTTATACACCTCACTAACTTGGCTATACGTTAAACTGAGATATGAGTGAGATGGGAGGTGTATTTATAGGCATTTGAGGTTTGGGAAACTTTGCCCCCTCCTGGTAGGAATGTATATCCCATACATCACTAGCTCATGGACTCTCACCACCATGGAAACGAAAACAATGAATTTATCAGGTAAGTTCTTACGTAAATTATGTTTCATTATTTTCATGGACACTTAAAGAGCTGATTGCCCTTTAAGAGCAATACCCATACAATTGCCCCTTTAGAGGCAATGGGTAGATTTTTTTTTTGTTAGGGCTTTTTTTTATTTTAGATGGGTGGGGGGACTTTGTATTGTTTTGTGTAAAAGAGCTGTTTTCTTTAGGGCAATGGCCCACAAAAGGCCATTTTATGGGCTATTGGTAGTTTATTGTTAGATTGGGGGGGTTTATTTTGGGGTGTCTTTTTTTGTTTTAGGGTGTATTAGATTAGGAATATTTTTTTTATTTTGGATAATGTAGTTTTTTTTAATGTAATTTTTTATTTTTTTTATTTTTTGTAATCTGTTTTTTTTTATTTAACGTAATCTTAGTTTTTTTTATTTTCATGAAATGTTAGGATTTTTTATTTTTGGTAATTTTAAAATAATTTTTAAGGTAGTCTTTTTTATTTTATGTAATTGTATTTTAATTGGGGTTAATTTAGGGGGTATGCTACACCAAGTGAACAATGGCACTACTCTGGCTTTTCCTTATCAAATATGTAACTGGTAAGGGATTAGTTATGTTAATTGTCCCAATATGGAAAGGAACTGGTGCTCATGCATAAATTAATACAAACACATAGGAGAATTGGTTTGAGAGGATAACCATACTGCAAAAGTATGCATATATAGCACTCTGGGCCCTGACTATAGAACAGGAATTCCCTAACAGGATGTATAAAATAGAACCTTTATTATCAACAAAACATAAAAAACAAAAATTGTTTGGTCAAATGACATACACATTAAAATCCGCACCGGTATCATTAATCAGTGTACTAAATTATGTAGATCACAGAATAAGTTGATTCGGCTTGAATATATTCTCAGTTAATGTGATCCAGATAATAAAAAATCATAAAGTTGCTCTCAAGATAAAACTTATATAAGGGATCTCACATTATAGTTATATGATCAGTCACATTAGTGAGCTGAAAAATAAATATAGTTCTGATATGACCAAATAAGTCATCTTGTTCAAGGAAATTGTATAAATATGTGTAGAGCTAAAATAAAGCACGCAGTAATATTGTGCTCATTCGCACAAATATATTCATATTACACTGTAAGAGTAATGTGATGTATCACTCACGTGATTTTATTAACGTTTATCGTTCTATATGCATTTACAAAAACGTGGTCTGAATATAGGCCGCGAGTCTGCAGGGGGGAGTGTTGCACCAGCATCTCTTGTAAGCTGCTGGTGCAATGCTGAATACGGCGAGCGTATTGCTAGCCGTATTCAGCGAGTTCTGACGGACCTGATACGCAGTGTCGGATCAGGTCCGCCAGACCTTAATAACTAGAGGCCATTGTATCTGTTTCAGCTGCAGTTATGGAATGTACCAGATTTGTATCAATGGTAAATAACCAAACTCACACGTTATTCTTGGCATTCAATCACAAAAGTTGAATAAAAGAGTCCCCTTTTAATAACAATAAGAGATCAGGAACATTTAATTAGGTCTTATCATACTGAACATCTGTATGAACATATTGTCACGAAGTTGACCGTAACCTAATTCTTTGAGAGACCAGGGACCATACTCTTTGGTCATACTCAAATTTAGATAATTTAGTTTAAATATGACTTTAAGAATCCTGATTAGCTATAGGGTATTGTCTCTGTCAAGATCATTTATACTTACTATACTATAGTACGGGGGGATTTCCATTACTATTCACTTAGGAATCTACATTTAGGGCACGTTGACACATCTCAATTCACGTGACTGATGTTTCATCACTGATAGGTTTCTATCATATATATTTCTAATTCACATTATTGATAGGATTAGTTAATGAATAATAGATAATGTATCCTTTAATAAAGCGCACCATAAATATTTAGCTGATTTAATGCATTTATTAATATGCATTAGCTGAGTTATTTCACTCATAATTGTACACACTCATCACGTTCTTTTTTTCACTTCTTTTCTCACACTATTTTAATAGTTAAGTGTTCTTTTGGTTCTTCCCACACATTCATTTTGTACACTTTCAATATGAAATAGGGTGTATTTTCCCAAAAAAAAAAAAATTCAAATAATTTTTTTTAATCACTTCATTTGTTTTCTCCTTTGAAAACAGTAGAATCCTGTGTGTAATCAGAATGTTGATATCTTAATTCTATTTTACTCTGATCCTTCAACTATGGGGATAAATAGTTCTGGAGGTATTTTTTCCCCAATTCAAATATTTAAATACAATACAGAATGGGACACTCGTTGAGTTGGTTTAATCTTGATTTCTATCAGTTCAGTGTCATATGATCTCCAATAGATACACAGAATGAGTTGTAATATTTAACTATTTGAACTGCTCTTCCAATGTACTCTTATAGAAATATAATATTGGGATAAAAAGCATAACCATATACAGAAACTTAGGTTTTTATCTAACATTCATTGGTTTAGCATTTTACCGATACTGTAATATGGTCCGATTTACTATTCCTCTCTAATGGATTAATCTCCAATTTCGCCGCTTTTAAGTTTATTTCTAAGCCAACAGTGTAGATAATTAATTCTGCAATGGACATTTGTCCCTTCAGCTGACTGTCACGGTTAGTTTCTTTACGCCAAATCACCAATCAGAGTGGAGCGTGGGTGGGACTTTCCGTTCACAGGGTTTAAAACCCCATAGATACGGCGGCTCGCTGCCTTTGATAAAGCCCAAAAGGGGCGAAATGCGTCAGGGGAGAGTAGTGAACTTGCTTCACACTCTATCTATGTGTTTATTTTAATAGCCCGGTATACATTTAAATCGCTTTGGTTGCTCTCTTATTCTCACAAGTATAGTTAATTTTGTTTATAGTCTGGTTTGTGCCAGACTTAGCGTAGCTGATATGTTCATGTTCAAATCACATGTTATGACCAGATAATAGATCTAACATCATATTGACAATCACGTTACCACAGCCTAGGCTGTGCCATGCTGTAACCATTTCAGCTGATATACTTACGTCAACATCTGATGTTCTTATTAGATGACATCAGTTTCAATATAATTTTAACGATTACGCTATCTTAGCCTAGTGTTTATTATACCAAGTGTAATTCACAAACTAGATTGTGTGTGAGGTATTTCAGCTGATGCACTTATGTCTATACCTAATGCTGTGACTAGATGATAATAGCTTTTACATTACGTTACTAACCACGCTATCACAGCCTAAGGTGTGCTATACTGTAACAAATGTAGCTGATATATTTACGCTAACTTCTGATGTCTACACTAGATGACACTAGCCTCAATATCATCTCAATATTCATGTTGCTGCAGCTCAGACTATACCATCTCTAGTTTAATTCATATCAGTCCCATGGAATAGACTGGTAGTATTACAGTTTCAGAGGTATCAACACCGAGGGCAAAGGGTGCCTGACATATATATATATATATGCATGATATTAGCATCTCTAAATACTATGGCAACACTACCCTTTCTCTATGATAATTAATACTTAATCACATTGGTGACTAGATTAATACTTTACATTTATATGTACATCGACTGGGAATTACTAGTATTGGCTATATGCTCGTAGTTATGTTAATAGTATATATTAACAGGAATTTATACTGACATTTATTATCACTGACATCTTAGGACTCTTTTATTCATCTTTTGTGATTGAATGCCAAGAATAACGTGTGAGTTTGGTTATTTACCATTGATACAAATCTGGTACATTCCACAACTGCAGCTGAAACAGATACAATGTCTCAGAGTCTGACTGGGTAGTCATTGTACATTACCGAGATTCATAACACATAAAACCAGCCCTTGGTGATTTATGCTGATATAAGATTCCAATCTCCCATATCGCCCTGATTAACCTTTGACGTTTTGTTATGGACCATTAGAGATACTCAATACACCATTTTGGTGAACCAATAATATCACATAATATTACGATAACTATGAATCATCAGAGTATTTTTAATAAGTGTATCAACCTTTAAGGGGAGACTATATATACATATATTATAATCAGTGAACTCTATGGCGTTGGTCACCTCCACACCTTATACAGGTACTCCATTTTATATTACCTATATTCAGACCACGTTTTTGTAAATGTGTATAGAACGATAAACGCTAATAAAATCACGTGAGTGATACATCACATTACTCTTACAATGTAATATGAATATATTTGTGCGAATGAGCACAATATTACTGAGTGCTTTATTTTAGCTCTACACATATTTTTACAATTTCCTTGAACAAGAGGACTTATTTGGTCATATCAGAACTATATTTATTTTTCAGCTCACTAATGTGACTGATCATATAACTATAATGTGAGATCCCTTATATAAGTGTTATCTTGAGAGCAACTTTATGATTTTTTATTTTCTGGATCACATTAACTGAGAATATATTCAGGCCGAATCAACTTATTCTGTGATCTACATAATTTAGTACACTGATTAATGATACTGGTGCAGATTTTAATGTGTATGTTGTTTAATTTAGGGGGTGTTAGGTTAGGGGGTTTGGTTATTAGATTAATACTTTGCATTGTGGGGGGGTTGGCGGATTAGGGGTTAATAGTGTTAATAGGTAGATTGCGTTGTGGGGGATAGGCAGATTAGGGGTTAATAACTTTATTAGGTAGTTTTCAATGAGTACGCTAGTTATATGAGCACAATGAGTACACTAACAATGAGTACGCTAGTTATATGAGCACAATGAGTACGCTAGTTATATGAGCACAATGAGTACACTAACAATGAGTACGCTAGTTATATGAGCACAATGAGTACGCTAGTTATATGAGCACAATGAGTACGCTAACAATGAGTATGCTAGTTATATGAGCACAATGAGTACGCTAGTTATATGAGCACAATGAGTACACTAACAATGAGTAAGCTAGTTATTCTCAAGTTATTCTCCATGAGTACGCTAACAATGAGTATGCTAGTTATATGAGCACAATGAGTACAATAACAATGAGTACGCTAGTTATATGAGCACAATGAGTACATTAACAATGAATACGCTAGTTATATGAGCACAATGAGTACATTAACAATGAATACGCTAGTTATATGAGCACAATGAGTACGCTAACAATGAATACGCTAATTATATGAGCACAATGAGTATGCTAACAATGAGTATGCTAGTTATATGAGCACAATGAGTACAATAACAATGAGTATGCTAGTTATATGAGCACAAGGAGTACATTAACAATGAATACGCTAGTTATATGAGCACAATGAGTACACTAACAATGAGTATGCTAGTTATATGAGCACAATGAGTACGCTAACAATGAGTACGCTAGTTATATGAGCACAATAAGTAGTACGCTAGTTATATGAGCACAATGAGTATGCTAACAATGAGTACGCTAGTTATATGAGCCCAATGAGTACACTAACAATGAGTACGCTAGTTATATGAGCACAATGAGTACGTTAACAATGAATACGCTAGTTATATGAGCACAATGAGTTCGTTAACAATGAATACGCTAGTTATATGAGCACAATGAGTACGTTAACAATGAGTACGCTAGTTATATGAGCACAATGAGTACGCTAACAATGAGTACGCTAGTTATATGAACACAATGAGTATGCTAACAATGAGTACGCTAACAATGAGTACGCTAGTTATATGAACACAATGAGTACACTAACAATGAGTACGCTAGTTATATGAGCACAATGAGTACACTAACAATGAGTACGCTAGTTATATGAGCACAATGAGTATGCTAACAATGAGTATGCTAGTTATATGAACACAATGAGTATGCTAACAATGAGTATGCTAGTTATATGAGCACAATGAGTACACTAACAATGAGTACGCTAGTTATATGAACACAATGAGTACACTAACAATGAGTACGCTAGTTATATGAGCACAATGAGTATGCTAACAATGAGTACGCTAGTTATATGAGCACAATGAGTATGCTAACAATGAGTACGCTAACAATGAGTACGCTAGTTATATGAACACGATGAGTACGTTAACAATGAATACGCTAGTTATATGAGCACAATGAGTACGCTAACAATGAATACGCTAGTTATATGAGCACAATGAGTATGCTAACAATGAGTACGCTAGTTATATGAGCACAATGAGTACACTAACAATGAGTACGCTAGTTATATGAACACAATGAGTACACTAACAATGAGTACGCTAGTTATATGAGCACAATGAGTATGCTAACAATGAGTACGCTAACAATGAGTACGCTAGTTATATGAACACAATGAGTACTTTAACAATGAATACGCTAGTTATATGAGCACAATGAGTACGCTAACAATGAATACGCTAGTTATATGAGCACAATGAGTATGCTAACAATGAGTATGCTAGTTATATGAGCACAATGAGTACAATAACAATGAGTATGCTAGTTATATGAGCACAATGAGTACGTTAACAATGAATACGCTAGTTATATGAGCACAATGAGTACACTAACAATGAGTATGCTAGTTATATGAGCACAATGAGTACGCTAACAATGAGTACGCTAGTTATATGAGCACAATAAGTAGTACGCTAGTTATATGAGCACAATGAGTACGCTAACAATGAGTACGCTAGTTATATGAGCCCAATGAGTACACTAACAATGAGTACGCTAGTTATATGAGCACAATGAGTACGTTAACAATGAATACGCTAGTTATATGAGCACAATGAGTTCGATAACAATGAATACTCTAGTTATATGAGCACAATGAGTACACTAACAATGAGTACGCTAGTTATATGAGCACAATGAGTACGCTAACAATGAGTACGCTAGTTATATGAACACAATGAGTATGCTAACAATGAGTACGCTAACAATGAGTACGCTAACAATGAGTACGCTAGTTATATGAACACAATGAGTACACTAACAATGAGTACGCTAGTTATATGAGCACAATGAGTACACTAACAATGAGTACGCTAGTTATATGAGCACAATAAGTATGCTAACAATGAGTACGCTAGTTATATGAGCACAATGAGTATGCTAACAATGAGTTCGCTAGTTATATGAGCACAATGAGTATGCTAACAATGAGTACGCTAGTTATATGAGCACAATGAGTACACTAACAATGAGTACGCTAGTTATATGAACACAATGAGTACACTAACAATGAGTACGCTAGTTATATGAGCACAATGAGTATGCTAACAATGAGTACGCTAACAATGAGTACGCTAACAATGAGTACGCTAGTTATATGAACACAATGAGTACACTAACAATGAGTACGCTAGTTATATGAGCACAATGAGTACGCTAACAATGAATACGCTAGTTATATGAGCACAATGAGTTTGATAACAATGAATACTCTAGTTATATGAGCACAATGAGTACACTAACAATGAGTACGCTAGTTATATGAGCACAATGAGTACACTAACAATGAGTACGCTGGTTATATGAGCACAATGAGTACGCTAACAATGAGTACGCTAACAATGAGTACGCTAACAATGAGTACGCTAACAATGAGTACGCTAACAATGAGTACACTAGTTATATGAGCACAATGAGTACGCTAACAATGAATACGCTAGTTATATGAGCACAATGAGTTTGATAACAATTAATACTCTAGTTATATGAGCACAATGAGTACACTAACAATGAGTACGCTAGTTATATGAGCACAATGAGTACACTAACAATGAGTACGCTGGTTATATGAGCACAATGAGTACGCTAACAATGAGTACACTAATAATGCTCTCTGCGCTATCTACTGAGAGTATAGTAAGTTTTGCCCTGTGTCTTCTAGAGTAACTACTATCATTGCCTATATGTTTGGAAGAGGAGCAGTCTGTGCGTGGAATCTTTTATTATTGGGCTCTTATATTATCAAACATTCTATTTATTTTAGTTGTTTTTATCCCGCTTTGGTTGTTTTTAGTGCATTATTTGTAATATTATTGTTTTTGGTGGCCCCTATAATCTACTCATTAGTGGTAGTTTCACTTTGTTATACCTTTATAAAAAGTATACGGTGTACTAACATGTTTTCACTGTGTTAAGCTGTTTTACTTAAAATATTTAACCATCCACTTGTAATACCAAATTCTATGCGCTAGGTCGCTCACAGATAATTCACCTTGTGCTAAGAATTATGCTTCACATTCAGTCAAGCCCTATGTTGGGGCATTTATTTCCCCCCCCGTCCAACCAGCTTCCTATTGTGTCTAAACACACACATATACTCTCAGTCCCTCTGTATTGTTCTCCTTTTTATACATTCTAAATGATAAATATTAATCTCTATTATAATTACAAGTATGACTATAAATGTGTTGTATTAGATTTGCATGAAATATGAAAGCCATAGACCAGTGACATTTGAAGAATATATTGAACGCTGCACTGAATACGAGACCTGACATGTCCTTAAAGTATGGGGCGTAATGACGATCAGCCCATAATAGAGATTATTACTCACTAGGAGCAATGAGAATGGCCTCACATAATTTAGCAAAGGCTTTTTTTGTAATGTGTGTTTCTAAGACAATCTGAAATAATGGGTAAAATGTGTTGAAATACAAACTATAAAATTATATAGTAACACAATGTACTGAAAGCATTCTACATGTAGTCTTTTTCTTTTCACCTCTAAGGGGTCGGTCACAATCGTCTTGAAAAAACGTATCTAATGATTTTAAAGAGAAAGTCTATTTGAAGATAAATCATTTGAAAAGCTTTTTACAACTAAATATTAAAGGTACAAGGACGTTAAACTGAACATGCGTTATTCATAATAAAAAGGCTTTTCAGTTTACTTCTATAATAAAATTCCCTTCTTTTTCTTGGTATGCTTTCGATGACAGATAGTTTCTTTCCATTAGAGCATACTGTGGTAGATTCAGTATTTTCAACAAACTTGAGTTTGATCATTATCCTTAAAAACATATTGAATAGTTATCAACCCCAGGATTATGATCAAGTCCATAGTTCTGAAGGCACATGCATGTTCCTGAGCCTACCTCAACTCCATAGTTCTGAAGGCACATGCATGTTCCTGAGCCTACCTCAACTCCATAGTTCTGAAGGCACATGCATTTTCCTGAGCCTACCTCAACTCCATAGTTCTGAAGGCACATGCATGTTCCTGAGCCTACCTCAACTCCATAGTTCTGAAGGCACATGCATGTTCCTGAGCCTACCTCAGTATGCTCTCAGAGGAAACAAGTTAAGTTCCAACAAAGGAAATCAAGAGAAAGAGGTCAAATTTATAAGATCAGTAATTTTATTTTTTTATGTTATGCTTTATCTGAATTATGAAAGTTTAATTTTGACTTCCATATCCTATTAATATTTCTGCAAGCTGGTTACCTGATACAAATGTGATCATATTCTTAGTCTAATAATCAAAACAGAGCCGCTTCTTAACTTTTGTTTCTAGCCAGCCTGAAGGCTCGCACGGAAACGGCTGCATTTGCAGCTTAATAATTTGGCCCCAATGTCTTGAATAGTGACTGTCCTTTTAACAGGTAACAAATTATCGCCTAGATTTAGAGTTCTGCGTTAGCCGTCAAAAGCAGCGTTAAGGGGTCCTAACGTTGGTTTTGGCCGGCCGCTGGTATTGAGAGTCAAGCAGGAAAGGGTCTAACGCTCACTTTCAAGCCGCGACTTTTCCATACCGCAGATCCCCTTACGCCAATTGCGTATCCTATCTTTTCAATGGGATCTTCCTAACGCCGGTATTTAGAGTCTTGGCTGAAGTGAGCGGTAGACCCTCTACCAACAAGACTCCAGCCGCAGAAAAAAGTCAGTAGTTAAGGGCTTTCTGGGCTAACGCCGGTTTATAAAGCTCTTAACTACTGTGCTCTAAAGTACACTAACACCCATAAACTACCTATGTACCCCTAAACCAAGGTCCCCCCACATCGCTGCCACTATAATAAATATTTTTAACCCCTAATCTGCTGACCGCACACCGCCGCCACCTACATTATCACTATGAACCCCTAATCTGCTGCCCCTTACATCGCCAACACCTACATAATATTTATTAACCCCTAATCTGCCCCCCCAACGTCGCCGCTACCTAACTACACTTATTAACCCCTAATCTGCCAACCGGACCTCGCCGCTACTCTAATAAATAACTACAAGTACCTACAATTACCTACAATTAAATAAACTAAACTAAATTACAAAAACAAACAAACACTAAATTACAAAAAATTAAAAAAGATTACAAGAATTTTAAGCTAATTACACATTGGCTGTTCCGATCAGCCAATAGAATGCAAGCTCAATCTGATTGGCTGATTGGATCAGCCAATCCGATTGAACTTGAATCTGATTGGCTGATTCAATCAGCCAATCAGATTTTTCCTACCTTAATTCCGATTGGCTGATAGAATCCTATCAGCCAATCGGAATTCGAGGGAAGCCATCTTGGATGACGTCACTTAAAGGAACCTTCATTCGTTGGGTAGTCGTCGGGGAAGGAGGATGTTCCGCGCCGGAGGTCTTGAAAATGGAGCCACTCCTCGTCGGATGGATAAAGATAGAAGATGCCGCTTGGATGAAGATGTCTGCCGGTCCGGATGTCCTCTTCTGCCCGTATAGGATGAAGACTTCTGCCCGTCTGGATGTCCTCTTCTGCCCCATCGGATGAAGACTTCGGCCCGGTTGGGTGAAGACGACTCAAGGTAGGGAGATCTTCAGGGGGGTAGTGTTAGGTTTATTTAAGGGGGGTTTGAGTTAGAGTAGGGGTATGTGGGTTGTAATGTTGGGGGGTGGTATTGTGCTTTTTTTTACAGGCAAAAGAGCGGATTACTTTGGGGCATGCCCCGCAAAAAGCCCTTTTAAGGGAATGGTAATAGAGCTGTTAACTTTTTTAATTTAGATTAGGGTAGGGAATTTTTTTATTTTGGGGGGCTTTGTTATTTTATTAGGGGGCTTAGAGTAGGTGTAATTAGCTTAAAATTCTTGTAATCTTTTTTTATTTTTTGTAATTTAGTGTTTGTTTTGTTTTGTAATTTACTTTAGTGTATTTAATTGTAGGTACTTGTAGTTAATTTATTTAATTTATTTATTGATAGTGTAGTGTTAGGTTTAATCGTAACTTAGGTTAGGATTTATTTTACAGGTAATTTTGTAATTATTTTAACTAGGTAGCTATTAAATAGTAAATAACTATTTAATAGCTATTGTACCTAGTTAAAATAAATACAAAGTTGCCTGTAAAATAAATATAAATCCTAAAATAGCTACAATATAATTATTCATTATATTGTAGCTATATTAGGGTTTATTTTACAGGTAAGTATTTAGTTTTAAATAGGAATACTTTAGTTAATAATATTTAATTTATTTCGTTAGATTAAAATTATATTTAACTTAGGGGGGTGTTAGGGTTAGGGTTAGACTTAGCTTTAGGGGTTAATACATTTATTAGAGTTTCAGCGAGGTCCGGTCGGCAGATTAGGGGTTAATAAGTGTAGTTAGGTAGCGGCGACATTGGGGGGGACAGATTAGGGGTTAATAAATATAATATAGGGGTCGGCGATGTTAGGGGCAGCAGATTAGGGGTACATAAGTGTAATGTAGGATGCGGCGGTGTACTGAGCGGCAGATTAAGGGTTAATAGTATAATGCAGTTGTCAGTGATGTCGGGGATGGCAGATTAGGGGTTAATAAGTGTAAGGTTAGGGGTGTTTAGACTCGGGGTTCATGTTAGGGTGTTAGGTGCAGACTTAGAGAGTATTTCCCCATAGGAAACAATGGGGCTGCGTTGGGATCTGAACGCTGCTTTTTTGCAGGTGTTAGGTTTTTTTTCATCCCAAACTGCCCCATTGTTTCCTATGGGGGAATCGTGCATGAGCACGTTTTAGCTGCTTACCGCTACCGTAAGCAACGGTGGTATTGAGGGTTGAAGTGGCGGTACATTAGGCTCAACGCACCCTTTTTGGAGCCTAACGCAGCCCTTCAGACAACTCTCAATACCAGCATTGTCTTAAGGGTGCATTGGGAAAAAAGCGGTGTTAGCTATGCGGGTCTTTACCGACAAAACTCTAAATCTAGCCATATGTCATACCACAAAAATAAATTAAACACTGCCCATTTACAGTGTCACTGTTTTCTCTAAGCCACAACTATAGTTGTACAGAAATTAGAGTGGAACATTCATGTCTTCATGATGGAAAGTAAGTAAGGAGCATAAAACAACAGGTTAGGGCCACTTTCTTAAGCAAATATTCCCTGTGTATTATTGGCACACGGTAAAACAACAACACTTGTATTTACTCTCATAAAAGTGGTTGAATAACTGGTTTTTCTTTCTCTGGAATAAAGGAGTCAAATCACTGTTCTCTGTTTCTCTGGCATAAAGGAGTTAAATCACTGTTCTCTGTTTCTCTGGCATAAAGGGGGTTATATCACTGTTCTTTATTTCTCTGGCATAAAGGAGTTAAATCACTGTTCTCTGTTTCTCTGGCATAAAGAGGGTTATATCACTGTTCTTTATTTCTCTGGCATAAAGGAGTTAAATCACTGTTCTCTGTTTCTCTGGCATAAAGGGGGTTATATCACTGTTCTTTGTTTCTCTGGCATAAAGGGGGTTATATCACTGTTCTTTGTTTCTCTGGCGTAAAGGGGGTTATATCACTGTTCTTTGTTTCTATGGCATAAAGGGGGTTATATCACTGTTCTTTATTTCTCTGGCATAAAGGAGTTAAATCACTGTTCTCTGTTTCTCTGGCATAAAGGGGGTTATATCACTGTTCTTTATTTCTCTGGCATAAAGGAGTTAAATCACTGTTATCTGTTTCTCTGGCATAAAGGGGGTTATATCACTGTTCTTTGTTTCTATGGCATAAAGGGGTTTATATCACTGTTCTTTGTTTCTCTGGCATTAAGGGGGTTATATCACTGTTCTTTGTTTCTATTGCATAAAGGGGGTTATATCACTGTTCTTTATTTCTCTGTCATAAAGGAGTTAAATCACTGTTATCTGTTTCTCTGGCATAAAGGGGGTTATATTACTGTTCTTTGTTTCTCTGGCATAAAGGGGGTTACATCATTGTTCTTTGTTTCTCTGGCATAAAGGGGGATATATCACTGTTCTTTGTTTCTCTGGCATAAAGGGGTTCAATCACTGTTCTCTGTTTCTCTGGCATAAAGGAGTTAAATCACTGTTCTCTGTTTCTCTGGCATAAAGCGGGTTATATCACTGTTCTTTATTTCTCTGGCATAAAGGGGGATAAATCACTGTTTTCTATTTCTCTGGCATAAAGAGGGTTAAATTACTGTGCTCTGTTTCACTGGCATAAAGGGGTTAAATAACTTAATTATGACTTTATAACACAACAGAAGTTGCTGCATATGTTACTGACACATCAGAAATTAGAAGGTCACCTGTCAGTGACCTTGCAATGATGAGTTTATGTTTGAAAAAAAGAACAACCGTTGACAAAATGCAACTTTTTAATATAAAGTTAATGTACAGTAACTGCACTTAAAATATAATGTCTGCACTGCAACACACACATTCCATCATCTCTAACACATCATCTGCACTCTCACAGATGCTCTCATCTATCATTCCCAGTCCTTACATCCTTTTACATGGCGGTGGCTTTCACTAGAGCGTTCCGACAAACTAGCTCTGAATCACCGTTTTGTCTTATCAGCGGCCGTGTAGGAAAAAATCCATGAACTTGTTGTCCCAATATAGTGATGTCTGAATATGTCTCTGGGTGTTTTAGCACCAAATATTGCAACAACAGTGCAGAAAAAAAACAAAATAGCTGTGATATATATGTAAAATTAACATAGAAGAGACTGTACAAAATACAAAGTGATTTTACCCCTATACTCTTTCACACCTTTCAGAGAATTATTAGCATTTTTTTCCATAACTCCATTTAAACAAAAAAGAGCCTTTTTAATTTATTTTTTATTTACCTGTCAAAACTATGTATATTGTTTAAGTAGACAACCCAAGGTATTGATCTAGGCCCATTTTGGTATATTTCATACCACCATTTCACCACCAAATGCAGTTATATAAAATAAAAAAATGTTTACTTTTTAAAAAAAAAAATTTCTTACTGAAATTATTTACATACCACTTGTGCAATCATGACAGACATTATTGTAAAAGATTTATTGGGATCCCCTTTGTTCATAAATAGCACACATACATGGCTTTGCCATTGGTTTTTTGAAATTAGAATGCCAACCCGCCTCCCGTTTTCCCTCCCGCCGGCACCAGCAGATAGCCGTACAGTGTCACTGTCTGTAACAATCTGCCTTCATATGGAACAGGAACACTGATCGTGCTTGGTTTCCATATGCAGACAGATGACTGCAGCTCAGGAAGAGCAGCTCTTGATAGTCAAGTGATAGCCGACTGTTGGAGCTTCCTGCAGTTGCGACTTATATAAACGTTATGTGGTACAATGAGCTTTGTACCGCATGATGTATATATATACTTCTTATTGGGTCAAGGGGGTAAAGAAGCAGTAAATGTAAAAAATTATCTTACATAATTCTGCAATATGTGCAAAATTATGTAACATTTTCTTAGCGATGCCTTGGAAAAAAAGATTTGCAAGATTTTAGCTATACTTACCTTGCTTTCCTCAGCAGCCTCTTCTGATCAGGCCTTCTTTTCAAAAGCGCATCATGCATAACGCTTTACCCACACCGGGAGCGAGCTACATTTATAAGACTGCACACCCGTGACGTGCTTTTGAAAAAATACCTGATCACAAGAGGCTTGTGAGGAAAGCAGGGTAAGTATAACTCTTTTTTTTCCCAAGGTGTTGCTAAGATAATGTTACATAATTCTGCACATAGTCCAGAATAAATGTTACATTATTTTTTACTGTCCCTTTAAATTGATTTTCTAGAGCAATTTTTTTTGGGTTGATCGCAATCTTTTAGAAATCTAATCTAATGATTTTCAACAGAATAAAAATAGTGTTAATGTCTATGAGGATTTTGAAGATAATTTTATATTTTTCTAAAGGATTGTGATCAACCCCCTATTTATCTTTAAAAATCTCTCTAGACTTTAATGATTTTCAGGTCTAAACCATTAGATATGTTTTTCTAAAGGATTGTGATTATCCCCTTTATGTTTTAGGTCATTAAGGCATGAAATGTTTGCATTGCTTATCTATCATTTGATAATTATCAGCATTCTGTCCATGAGCTATTGTCAATGTTAACACAATTATTCATTTTCATTATTTATCGGAAGAACTTAAAAACACAATTTATGCTTACCTGATAAATTTATTTCTCTTGTGGTGTATCCAGTCCACGGTTCATCCATTACTTGTGGGATATTCTCATTCCCAACAGGAAGTTGCAAGAGGACACCCCCAGCAGAGCTGTAATATAGCTCCTCCCCTAACTGTCATAGCCAGTCATTCGACCGAAAACAAGCCGAGAAAGGAGGAACCATAGGGTGTAGTGGTTACTGTAGTTTAAATTTAAAAATTACCTGCCTTAAAATGACAGGGCGGGCCGTGGACTGGATACACCACAAGAGAAATAAATTTATCAGGTAAGCATAAATTGTGTTTTCTCTTGTAAGGTGTATCCAGTCCACGGATCATCCATTACTTGTGGGATACCAATACCAAAGCTAAAGTACACGGATGAAGGGAGGGACAAGGCAGGAACTTAAATGGAAGGAACCACTGCCTGTAAAACCTTTCTCCCAAATATAGCCTCCGAAGAAGCAAAAGTATCAAATTTGTAAAATTTTGAAAAAGTATGAAGCGAAGACCAAGTCGCCGCCTTGCAAATCTGTTCAACAGAAGCCTCATTTTTAAAGGCCCAAGTGGAAGCCACAGCTCTAGTGGAATGAGCTGTAATCCTTTCAGGAGGCTGCTGTCCAGCAGTCTCATAGGCTAAGCGGATTAAGCTTCTTAGCCAAAAAGAAAAAGAGGTTGCCAAAGCCGTTTGACCTCTCCTCTGTCCAGAGTAGACAACAAACAAAGCAGATGTTTGACGAAAATCTTTAGTAGCTTGTAAGTAAAACTTTAAAGCACAGACCACGTCCAGATTGTGTAACACAAGGATGGAACCACAATCTCTTGATTGATATTCTTGTTAGATACCACCTTAGGTAAGAACCCAGGTTTGGTACGCAGGACTACCTTATCCGTATGAAAAATCAGATAAGGAGAATCACATTGTAAGGCAGATAGCTCAGAGACTCTACGAGCCGAGGAAATAGCTACCAAAAAAAAAAAAAAAGAACTTTCCAAGATAAAAGTTTGATATCTATGGAATGAAGAGGTTCAAACGGAACTCCTTGAAGAACCTTAAGAACCAAGTTTAAGCTCCATGGTGGAGCAACAGGTTTAAACACAGGCTTGATTCAAACTAAAGCCTGACAAAATGCCTGAACGTCTGCCAGACGCTAGTGCAAAAGAATAGACAGAGCAAAAATCTGTCCCTTTAAGAAACTAGCTGACAATCCTTTTTCCAAACCTTCTTGGAGAAAAGATAAAATCCTAGGAATCCTGACCTTACTCCATGAGTAACCCTTAGATTCACACCAATAAAGATATCTACGCCATACTTTATGGTGAATTTTCCTGGTGACAGGCTTTCATGCCTGTATTAAGGTATCAATAACTGACTCGGAGAAGCCGCGCTTTGATAAAATCAAGCATTCAATCTCCAGGCAGTCAGCCTCAGAGAAATTAGATTTGGATGGTTGAAAGGACCCTGAAGTAGAAGGTCCTGTCTCAGAGGCAGAGACCAGGGTGGAAAGGATGACATGTCCACTAGATCTGCATACCAGGTCCTGCGTGGCCACGCAGGTGCTATCAGAATCACCGATGCTCTCTCCTGCTTGATCTTGGCAATCAGTCGAGGGAGCAGAGGAAACGGTGGAAACACATAAGCCAGGTTGAAAGACCAGGGCGCTGCTAGAGTATCTATCAGTGTTGCCTTGGGATCCCTGGACCTGGATCCGTAACACGGAATCTTGGCGTTCTGGCGAGACGCCATGAGATCCAGTTCTGGTTTGCCCCAACGGAGAATCAGTTGTGCAAATACCTCCGGATGGAGTTCCCACTCTCCCGGATGATGTAAGGATCATATCACGGTTTGCATGTACCTTTAAATTTCTACCTGCTACCTTTTAGCCCTGCCTACAGAGTCTTTAAATCACCTGTGTCTGCAAAGCGCAGGTGCTTAGTATTTTGTTGCTTGTCTTGAGTAACTGCTGCTCATACTGAGCTCTCCTATACTTCTTTGAATATTTGCTTATTGCAACTACTGTGGATTACAATTTCTTCTATCTGAGAACTACTGGTTGTTATTTCCTTACCAACGGAACAATCAATTGTTTGTATACCTCAGCCTCCTTTTATTCGATTACGGCTCCAGCCGTCTCTAACCGAGGATTCCAGAATCTGCCACTTACATTGAGCAGAGGTGTGTTGGTTTCCACCTGAAAGTGAACCTTACGTCCCCACCGGCATTCTAGCCAGCAACTCATTCAACTTACAACTCACCACCACCGGCTATCACGGAACACGGGACTAGGTAATCTCCTGCGCTGTCAATCATCCAGCGCGTCAGCTACCAGTCTCCTCCCCGCTCTTACACTCCAGCGCTCTTAACGCTGCTTGCTGCAGCAACACAGGAACACGAACTGTTCACTCTCATAGAGGAGACTGCTGTTACTTACTATTTGTCCGCATCCCGTAAAACACAGATCGCCAGACTCAGGGATAGAGATCTGTTTTCCTCTCATCTCTCACACATCTGAGTGAGTGTGTAACATAAACGACTACAGTGCATTTTCCATATTTCTATATTAACTCACTTCCTTGTCAATACCTGATATCACTACCAATATTAGTGATACCATACATAAAGGGGTGAAACATTTCATTGTTTTTTTTTAAACTCTGCAGTTGTGTTCCACAACCCAGAAGTCCATTCAGACCTTACATAATACTAAGCCCATAAACTTATGGAACCAGCAGAGCTTCCCCAAGTGGTATTCAATTTATCACAGAAAGTTGATCAAATTGCTCACGCAGTGAGGGAGTTACAGATAGAGAATAAAACTCTCAAAGATCTATTTAAGGATTCCATTGCTGCAAGATCTGCTCACGATTCTGTACCTGAACCCCAGATTTCACTCCCTGAGACTTTTAATGGGAACAGACGCAATTACAAACAATTTAAAAATGCCTGTCATTTGCTTTTTACTTTGCGTCCTAAGACCTATACCACTGAGAAAATAAGAGTTCTTACTGTTATCACATTCCTCAGAGGGGAGCCTAGGGTTTGGGCTGACAATTTATGTGAACACAAGGATCCAGCCCTTGCTACTTTGGATTCCTTCTTCAGTATTATGGACGATTTATACTCCGATAAAGACACTCAATTGACCGCTGAGGCTCACATGAGAGACCTCAAACAGGGCAAGAGGCCCGTAGAGGAATATATCGCGGAGTTTAAACTTTACGCATCAGATTCCCTCTGGAGCCCTATAGCACTTCGTAATCAATTCCGCCTAGGATTGGCAGAGAATCTAAAGGATGAGTTGGCAAGGATTGAATTACCTCCTACCCTAGAAGCATTAATGAAGATTTCCTCTCAGATTGACAGAAGATTAAGAGAGAGACGTGGTGAGAAGTTCCATACTGACTCATATGTCAAACATTCTACAACACCTAACCAACCGAAACCCTCACCACCTACATCCATTCCTATGGAGATTGGGGTTGTTAGAGGACCCTTGTCAACTGAAGAGAGGTTGAGACGCAGAACGCAGAACCAGGAACCTCTGCATGTACTGTGGAGATCCAACTCACTCTGTGTTCCAATGTCCCATTCTCCAGAAGAACAAGAAAAGTAAGTCCACCATTATATGTTCCTCTCATGAGCCTCATAAGAAAACCACTTACTGTAACCTATCTTTATTCTTACAGTGGGATCAGAAAAGACTACCAGCTGAAGCCATCATAGATTCCAGGGCTTTTGGGAACTTCATAGACTCTCACCTTGTAAAACTTAATAAAATCCCTCTTGTGTTGAAAGAAATACCTTTAGTACTACGTGTTATTGATGGTTCTACTATACGTAACAGTCCTATTACACACCATACTGTTCCATTGAGAGTTGTTATTGAAAAGGGCCATACTGAATACATTTCTTTTGATGTTTTGCCTTCTCCCCATTCCCAAGTAGTTTTAGGCATCAACTGGTTGAAATTACATGAGCCTTCTATACTCTGGACCTCATCTAAGATATCTTTCAGTTTCACATACTGTCAAACCACCTGTTTCCCCCAGCATCACCTACTTCAGCATATTAATATATTCTAAGACCTTAAAGGATCACGTTAAACATCTAAGATGGGTACTCTCCAGACTCCGTACACACAAGCTTTATGCTAAGGCAGAGAAGTGTCAATTTCATTGCACTGAGATATCTTTCCTCGGTTATGACATCTCCCCTGATGGCATAAAGATGCAACATAAGAAGGTAGAGACCGTTCTGGACTGGCCACAACCAGCCAACAGGAAGGAACTACAACGTTTCCTTGGGTTCTCCAACTATTACCGTAAATTTATTAAGGGCTTCTCCAACATAGTAAAACCTTTAACTCAACTCACTACCCACTCCAAACCTTTCAACTGGACAAATGAAGCATCCACAGCTTTTGAATTTCTTAAGAACAGCTTCTCCACAGCACCTATACTCAGATTCCCTGACGCCACATTACCCTACATTCTAGAAGTCGATTCATCAGACTTTGCCATAGGGGCAGTACTCTCTCAAAGACAGTCTATGACTGAGCCCTTACACCCAGTCTCGTTCTTCTCCAAAACCATGTCTCCGGCTGAGATGAATTACACTATAGGGAACAAGGAACTCCTTGCTATTCGCAGAGCTTTAGAGAACTGGAGACATTTATTGGAAGGAGCTAAATACCCTATCACCATTTTCACTGACCATAGAAACCTCCAATATCTCCAAAACAATAGAACATTATCAGCGAGACAGGTCCGTTGGAGTCTCTACTTCTCCAGATTCGACTTCATCATTCAATACAGACCCGCCAACAAGAATGGGAAGGCTGATGCTCTCTCTAGAAGAGATGGTAAACCTTCCATAACTCCTCAGTTGCAGTCAGTGATTCCCCAAGAACGTTTCATTGGGTTCACTTCACCTTTTCTATCTGAAATAAGGAGACTTCAAAAACAAGATGAAGAGATTACTCGTTATCAAGTAGAGAAGAAGAACGGATTCCTCTATTACAATGATAAACTTTATGTACCTCAACCTTTACGGAACCAAGTATTAAAATATCATCACGACATCCCAACCTCAGGTCATCCTGGTATTAGGCGTACCCTGGACTTGTTGAATCGATCATATTGGTGGCCAAAGATGAAGCATACAGTTAAGGATTATGTTGGTAGTTGTCCCACTTGCATTACCTCAAAAACCGAAAGGTCAAGACCTTATGGTCTATTAATGTCCCTACCCATTCCGAATCGTCCTTGGGAACAAATAAGCATGGACTTCATTGTTGAATTACCCACATCCCAAAGACAGAACACCATACTCGTTGTAATAGATATGTTCACCAAGATGGGACATTTCATTCCCTACCATAAAGTTCCTTCATCCTCAGAAACAGCTTGTCTTTTCTTAGACAATATCATTAAATTACATGGAGTACCTGCCAGGGTGATCACAGACAGAGGAACGCAATTTACCTCACGGTTCTGGTCTACCTTATCTAACCTCCTTCAAATTGATCATAGATTTACAACAGCCTACCACCCCCAAACCAACGGGCAGACGGAACGACTGAATCAGTGGCTTGAGGAATATCTCAGGTGTTTTTGTTCATATCAGCAAGATCAGTGGATCTCCTATTTACCCATGGCTGAGTATGCATACAACAATTTAACCAGCTCATCTACGAATTGTTCACCTTTCTTGGCAAATTATGGGTTTCACCCCACACTCTTCCTCAACACTCCCTCAAGTAAGGATTCACCCGACTTGGATGATTTCACCATTAAGATCTCAGATAATTTCAGCTTCATCAAACGGAATATCCAGAATGCTCAAGCTACACAGAAAAGGCATTACGATCTCAGAAGAAGGACTCCCCCAGATTACTCCATTGGAGACCGTGTTTGGCTATCTACAAAGAATTTAAAACTTCAAGTACCTAGTAAAAAGCTAGCCAGAAAGTACATCGGACCTTTTAACATAACCCGAGTAGTCAACTCTAACGCTGTTACCCTGCAATTGCCCAGCAGTATGAAAGTCCATCCCACTTTCCACGTGTCTCTTCTCAAACCTTACATTGGCTCACGACAACAAGAACCCATCCTGGCAGACTCCTCAGTTGTAACCGATACTCAAGTATATGAAGTCCATTCCATTCTTGACTCTAGACACAAGGCTTCGGTATTACAGTATCTTATCCACTGGAAGGGTTATCCTTCGGAAGATGACTCTTGGGAGGATGCCTCTGATGTTGATGCTCCTAGGCTCATAGCCACTTTTCACAGTCGCTTCCCGGATAGACCTAGACCTCAAGCTGTGGGACAGCTTGCTTGAGAAGGGGGTGATGTAAGGATCATATCACGGTTTGCATGTACCTTTAAATTTCTACCTGCTACCTTTTAGCCCTGCCTACAGAGTCTTTAAATCACCTGTGTCTGCAAAGCGCAGGTGCTTAGTATTTTGTTGCTTGTCTTGAGTAACTGCTGCTCATACTGAGCTCTCCTATACTTCTTTGAATATTTGCTTATTGCAACTACTGTGGATTACAATTTCTTCTATCTGAGAACTACTGGTTGTTATTTCCTTACCAACGGAACAATCAATTGTTTGTATACCTTAGCCTCCTTTTATTCGATTACGGCTCCAGCCGTCTCTAACCGAGGATTCCAGAATCTGCCACTTACATTGAGCAGAGGTGTGTTGGTTTCCACCTGAAAGTGAACCTTACGTCCCCACCGGCATTCTAGCCAGCAACTCATTCAACTTACAACTCACCGCCACCTGCTATCACGGAACACGGGACTAGGTAATCTCCTGCGCTGTCAATCATCCAGCGCGTCAGCTACCAGTCTCCTCTCCGCTCTTACACTCCAGTGCTCTTAACGCTGCTTGCTGCAGCAACACAGGAACACGAACTGTTCACTCTCATAGAGGAGACTGCTGTTACTTACTATTCGTCCGCATCCCGTAAAACACAGATCGCCAGACTCAGGGATAGAGATCTGTTTTCCTCTCATCTCTCACACATCTGAGTGAGTGTGTAACATAAACGACTACAGTGCATTTTCCATATTTCTATATTAACTCACTTCCTTGTCAATACCTGATATCACTACCAATATTAGTGATACCATACATAAAGGGGTGACACATTTCATTGTTTTTTTTTAAACTCTGCAGTTGTGTTCCACGACCCAGAAGTCCATTCAGACCTTACAGATGAAAAGTCTGACGACTTAGAAAATCCGCCTCCCAGTGCTCTACACCTGGGATATGGATAGCTGATAGGTGGCAAGAGTGAATCTCTGCCCAGTGAATTATTTTTGAAACTTCTAACATCTCTAGGGAACTTCTTGTTCCCCCTCGATGGTTGATGTAAGCTACAGTCGTGATGTTGACCGACTGAAATCTGATGTACCTCAGAGTTGCTAACTGAGGCCAAACCTGAAGAGCCTTGAATATTGCTCTTCGTTCCAGAATATTTATTGGAAGGAGAGACTCCTCCTGAGTCCACGATCCCTGAGCCTTCAGGGAGTTCCAGACTGCACCCAAACCTAGAAGGCTGGCATTTGTTGTTACAATAGTCCAATCTGGCCTGCGAAGGTCATACCTTTGGACAGATGGACCCGAGATAGCCACCAGGGAAGAGGATCCCTGGTCTCTTGGTCCAGATTCAGTTGAGGGGCCAAATCTGTGTAATCCCCGCTCCACTGACTGAGCCTGCATAGTTGCAGCGGTCTGAGATGTAAGCGTGCAAATGGCACTATGTCCATTGCCGCTACCATTAAGCCGATTACTTCCATACACTGAGCCACCAAAGGGCGCGGAATGGAATGAAGAACCCAACAGGAATTTAGAAGCTTTGATAACCTGGACTCCGTCAAGGTAAATTTTCATTTCTACAGAATCTATCAGAGTCCCTAGAAAGGAAACTCTTGTGAGTGGGGATAGAGAACACTTTTCCTCGTTCACTTTCCACCCATGCGACCTCAGAAATGCCAGTACTACGTCCGTATGAGACTTGGCAATTTGGAAGTTTGACGCCTGTATCAGGATGTCGTCTAAATAAGGGGCTACTGCTATGCCCTGCGGCCTTAGGACTGCCAAAAGCGACCCTAGAACCTTTGTAAAGATTCTTGGGGCTGTAGCTAATCCAAAGGGAAGAGCTACAACTGGTAATGCCTGTCTTGAAAGGCAAACCTGAGAAACCGATGATGATCTTTGTGTATCGGAATGTGAAGATAAGCATCCTTTAGATCCACTGTAGTCATATATTGACCCTCCTGGATCAGTGGTAGGATGGTACGAATAGTTTCCATCTTGAACGACGGAACTTTGAGGAATTTGTTTAAGATCTTTAGATCCAAAATCGGTCTGAAGGTTCCCTCTTTTTTGGGAACCACAAACAGATTTGAGTAAAAACCCTGTTCCTGTTCCTCCTTTGGAACTGGATGGATCACTCCCATAACTAGGAGGTCTCGTACACAGTGTAAGAATGCCTCTCTCTTTATCTGGTGTGCAGATAATTGTGAAAGGTGAAATCTCCCTTTTGGGGGGGAAGCTTTGAAGTCCAGAAGATATCCCTGGGATATAATTTCCAACGCCCAGGGATCCTGAACATCTCTTGCCCACGCCTGGGTGAAGAGTGAAAGTCTGCCCCCTACTAGATCCGTTACCGGATAGGGGGTCGTTCCTTCATGCTGTCTTAGAGGCAGCAGCAGGCTTTTTGACCTGCTTACCTTTTTTCCAGGTCTGGTTTGGTCTCCAGACCATCTTGGATTGAGCAAAAGTTCCCTCTTGTTTATTATTAGAGGAAGTTGATGCCACACCTGCCTTGAAGTTTCGAAAGGCACGAAAATTAGACTGTTTGGCCCTAGATTTGAACCTGTCCTGAGGAAGGGCACAACCTTTTCCTCCCCTGATATCAGCAATGATCTCCTTCAAACCAGGCCCGAATAGTCCCCTTGAAGGGAATGTTAAGTAGCTTAGATTTTAAAGTCACGTCAGCTGACCATGATTTAAGCCATAGCGCTCTGCGCGCCTGTATAGCAAAACCAGAATTCTTAGCCGTTAGTTTATTCAAATGAACAATGGCATCAGAAATAAAATAATTGGCTAGCTTAAGTGCTCTAAGTTTGCCAAGTATGTCATCCAATGGAGTCTCTACCTGTAAAGCCTCTTCCAGAGACTCAAACCAGTACGCCGCAGCAGCAGTGACAGGGGCAATGCATGCAATGGGCTGTAGGATAAAACCTTGTTGAATAAATATTTTCTTAAGGTAACCTTCTAATTTTTTATCCATTGGCTCTAAAAAAGCACAACTGTCCTCAACAGGGATAGTAGAACACTTTGCTAGAGTAGAAACTGCTCCCTCCACCTTAGGGACTGTCTGCCATAAGTCCCGTGTGGTGGCGTCTATTGGAAAACATTTTTCTAAAAATTGGAGGGGAAGAGAACGGCACACCTGGTCTATCCCATTCCTTATTAATAATTTCTGTAAACCTTTTAGGTATTGGAAAAACATCAGTACACACCGGCACTGCAAAGCATTTATCCAGTCTACAAAATTTCTCTGGCACTGCAATGGTATCACAGTCATTCAGAGCAGCTAAAACCTCCCTAAGTAACACGCAGAGGTGTTCAAGCTTAAATTTAAATGTAGAAATATTAGAATCAGGTATCTTTCCTGAGTCATTAACATCACCCACTGACTGAAGCTCTCCTTCCTCAGCTTCTGCATATTGTGAGGCAGTATCAGATATGGTTCTTAAAGCGTCAGTATGCTCTGCATTTTGTCTCACCCCAGAGCTATCTCGCTAACCTCTAAGTTCAGGTAGTCTGGCTTATACCGCTGACAGTGTATTATCCATGACTGCCGCCATGTCTTGTAAAGTAAACGCTATGGGCGCCCTAGATGTACTTGGCGCCATTTGAGCGTGAGTCCCTTGGGCGGGAGTCAAAGGGTCTGACACGTGGGGAGAGTTAGTCGGCATAACTTTCCCCTCGTCAGATTCCTCTGGTGATAATTTTTTTAAAAACAGAATATGATCTTTATTGCATAAAATGAAATCAGTACATTTGGTACACATTCTAAGAGGGGGTTCCACCATGGCTTTTAAACATAATGAACAAGGAGTTTCTTCTATGTCAGACATGTTTATACAGACTAGCAATGAGACTAGCAAGCTTGGAAAACACATTAAATCAAGTTAACAAGCAAATATAAAAAACGGTACTGTGCCTTTAAGAGAAACAAATTTTGTCAGAATTTGAAAAACAGTGAAAAAATGCAGTAAATCAAACGAAAATTGTACAGTGTATGTAATAGGCTAGCAGAGCATTGCATCCACTTGCAAATGGATGATTAACCCCTTAGTTCAAAAAACGGATCAAAAAAATGAAATAGACTTTTTTTTTTTTTTTTTTTTTTTAACAGTCACAACCAACTGCCACAGCAAGCTGTGGTCCTACCTTCCCCAATAAACGACTTTGGAAAGCCTTTGAGCCCTTTAGAGATGTCCTATAGCATACAGGGGACTCCTGAGGGAAGCTGGATGTCACAGTTTGTAATTTTAACTGCACCAACTGTAACTTTTATACTATAACAGTGGAAAGCCTCAGTAAAACTGTTTCTAGTCAAAATTTAAGCCAGCCATGTGGAAAAAACTAGGCCCCAATAAAGTTTTATCACCAATGCATATATAAAAACGATTAAACATGCCAGCAAACGTTTATATTGCAATATCATAAGGGTATTACCCCTGGGAGTAAGCATGATACCAGTCGTTATTAAATCACTGTATTCAGGCTTAACTTACATTAATCCGGTATCAGCAGCATTTTCTAGTGTTTCCATCTCTAGAAAAAATTATAACTGCACATACCTGATAGCAGAATAAACTGCACGCCATTCTCTTGCTGAAGTTACCTCATCTGTGTAATCCCCTCAGACATATGTGAGAATAGCAATGGATCTTAGTTACAACCTGCTAAGATCATAGAAACCTCAGGCAGATTCTTCTTCTATTTACTGCCTGAGATAAAATAGCACAACTCCGGTACTATTTAAAAATAACAAACTTTTGATTGAAGAAAATAAACTAACTATATTTAACCACTCTCTCCTACAACATCCTAGCTTGTTGAGAGTTGCAAGAGAATGACTGGGTATGACAGTTAGGGGAGGAGCTATATTACAGCTCTGCTGGGGGTGTCCTCTTGCAACTTCCTGTTGGGAATGAGAATATCCCACAAGTAATGGATGATCCGTGGACTGTGATACGCCTTACAAGAGAAATTAGCATTTTGCTGAACAATGGCCCTATTCTTAACATTTGCCAGTGCTATTTTTCTAATCACAATCCAAATTCTTGATTATTTATTTACTGGGCCATTTTTTACTTATAGAATTACAAATCTAAAAGGAGAATTTTTTTTTTACTCAATACCGAGACCCCAAGAGTCTTCAAATGTAACACTGATTTTGTGCATAGACAAAACACTACTCCTGCCATATAGAATGATAACCTCATCAAATAGATACAAACACTACCTGCACAATCAATTAAAATTCATAGTAATAATAAGCAATTTTACATTAATAAATATTAGCCAAATAGATAATGCAACAAACACACATGCCCCTGTTCAAATCCCTTAAAAATACATACACAAGGACATACACAAGGATACACAAGGATCTTTGTTTTTGAGCATAACGCGTTAATGTTCAGCTATTAGCATCACTACATACTATTAAAAGGGATCATTCAACATATGTAATCACTAAACCCACAAAATTGCCATTTTGTTTGTGAGCATTGCCCCTGTGAAGTACCTAATCTTGTTGTCATGTATTGCTATTCCATAGCAGCAAAAACATGGAACACCCTCCCGCTGCACCTCAGACAATCCACCTCCCTCATAAAGTTCAGAAAGGACCTCAAAACCTGGCTCTTTGACTGAACGCCCATCCCCTCCCCCCTTTCCTCCTATCTACCTTCCCTTAGCGCCTTGAGACCCTCACGGGTGATTAGTGCGCGCTCTATATTTACCCAATAGATAGATAGATAGAAAGTAGATGAGTTTGTCTTGTTATATTTTTCTTTAAAAAAAAATTCTCAGTCACCTTTTGTGCAGCTTAGAGACGACTGTTCTATAGATTCTGTCCTATGAGTTTTTTACCCTTTTTTTTTTTTTTAATCTTTTATTTATGTACCAACAGTGTAAAATTACAAAGAAAGAGCCATTATACTTCTCTCATCCACCACGCAGGGTGTTTTGGGGATCTAGAAATGATTAAACAAATAATGTAGTGGAGACTGAGAACTTAGACATATACCTATACCGAAAGAGTACACATCAGTCATTTCCACGTTTTAAAAAAAAACTAAAATCCAATTAATAATAAATTGATCGAGAAAATGAAACAATCAATAAGATAATATTGCATTGCATGAAAATACACTGTTGGAGGTTTTCCTTCCTTATAAGGAAGATGGTTTGAACATAGACCAGAGCAGAAACCAAAGGACCCCCAAAGAAGCATGGAGAAAAAAGAAAGGAAAAAGAGAGCAAAAAAGGGAAGGGGGGGGGGAATGGGAAAAGGAGCGCCCTACCACCCCCAGGACTCATTCCAGCCTCATTTCTTGTAATATCATTAGTTTATATGAAATTCTCCTCTAAGAATGGCTTCCTGTAGATAGATTGTATTTGTAAATGGGAAAATCATTTGTTTTTGTATCACTGGGGAGTACGATCTTATGTAGTCCCCCCATTTTGCTAAATATTTGGGGACCTCAGTCTTGCTATTATATTGGGCATCGAATTGTTCTATTATCATTTTATTTTTAATTAGTTCCAGCAGTTTTTTAAAACTTTGCAAATTCTGTGACTTCCAGCTGGAAAAGATTACATTTCGACAGCATAATATAATAAAATTAATAAACTTTACATTGATAAGTCCCCTTTCGTTGCTTTCTAAAAAAGATAATATCTGATATGTTAATCTCAGTTTTAGAACTCAGTATTTTAGAGATCCAATGTGATCTTATAACATGCCCCAGTTCTCGCTTGTTTCCTCTTTGTAAGCTTATCTAGAGTAATATAGGCAAAAATCAGCAATTTCACATGGGACTCGCACCAGGAAGAGAGAAGCGTAGTTTTGTTATGCTCTTTCAATGCTCAAGTAGTTGAGCAGTATATTCTAGACCTTGCAGTTTCCATTGCTTAAAAATATTTGAACTCATCCCCTCTGGGAAATCGGGGTTACCCGCTAATGGAAGGAGCTTAGAAAAATTAGGGAGGACATCTAGAGATTTGCAAACCTTTTGCCAGGCAATGATGGGTTTTTAAAAACTATTTTTTTTTAAAGATAATGTCTGGTAGCTATTTCACTGGTATATGAATTAGTGCCTTTCCATTAAAGGGAGCTAACATATTTTCTTCAATATTTTTAAGCATAAAGTGATCCTTTCCTGCTACCCAGTCCGTTACTATCTTTACCATACAAACCCAATTATATTTTTGTAATGAGGATAGGTTAAACCCTGCCATATTTTGTAACGATATATTGACATTTTCCCTTTCCCCATAAGAATCCTCGGAAGGCTTTGTGTAAGGTTTGAATGCGTGTGTATTTTAGTAGTAGTGGTAGATTTTGTAAGAAATATAGAAGCTTAGGGAAGGTTACCATTTTTATTAGATTTATTTTAGCTGAAATTGTAAGTGGTAAAATCGCCCACCACTTTAAATCCGTACAGATTTTGTTAATGATTTCAGGATAGTTCAACCCATACCAGTTTTTCGGAGATGTGGACATATTAATGCCTAGATTATGAGTTTTGAGCGCTACAGGGAAAGTAAAGAATGCCACAAAAGTGGCATTATTTAATCCCTTATAGCGCTGCCATTAAAAAGTTTAGTAAAACCGGCTTGCGCGGGCCATATGGAGATTTTGAGTTCTATACCGTACCCAAATACAAGCAATGTTTTGACGTGCTCGTGCACGCTTCCCCCATAGACATCAATGGGGAGAGCTGGCAAAAAAAAAGCCTAACACCTGTGATCGCGGGAAAAAAACCCCCTCTGTAACGCAGTCCCATTGATGTCTATGGAGAAAATAAAAATACAGTTTACACCGAACACCTTAACATAAACCCTGAGTCTAAACACCCCTAATCTGCTGCCCCTGACATTTCTGATGCCTGCCTACAGTTATTAACCCCTAATCTGCCACTCCCCAACATCGCCGCAGTATTAAAATTATTAACCCCTATTCCACCGCTCAGTCCCCAACATCGCCGCAACTAAATAAAGTAATAAACCCTTAAACCTCTGGCCTCCCAAATCACTACCACTAAATAAACCTATTAACCCCTAAACCGCCAGCCCCCCACATTGCAACAACCTAAATTAAACTATTAACCTCTAACCCTAATGTAACCCTAACTCTAACACCCCTTAACTTTAACATAATTAAAATATAGCTACATTAAAATTACAATTATTAACTAAATAAACCTATTAACCCTTAAACTGCCAGCCCCCTACATCGCAATAACGTAAATTAAACTATTAACCCCTACACCTACCCCTAAACCTAACCCTAACCCTACCCCTAAACCTAACCCTAACACCCCTAACTTTAACATAATTAAAATAGATCTAAATTAAATTTAAAATTATTAACTAAATAATTCCTATTTAAAACTAAATACTTATCTGTGAAATAAAACCTAAGGTACCAACAATGTAACTAATAGTTATATTGTAGCTAGCTTAGGTTTATTTTTATTTCACAGGTAAGTTTGTATTTATTTTAAATAGGTAAACTAGTTAGTAAATAGTTAATTCAAATTAGCCATAAGAATGAGAGCTGCTTAAATCCTATTGGCTGATTTCAATAGCCAATAGGATTTTAGCAGCCCTAATTCCTATTGGCTGTTCTTGAATCGTGCCCCTTGCATTGAAGATTCAGTGTACAACAATGACCGTATGAAGAGGATGCTCCGCGCTGGATGTCTTCAGGATGGACCTGCTCCGTGCCTCCAGGATCAAGATAGAAGATGCCACCTGGATGAAGATTGAAAAGGCCGCCTGGATGAAAACTTCTCGCCGCTTGGATCAGGACTTTGACGCCGGGATGAAGATTTAAGAGGCTGTCTGGATGAAGACTTCGCTGGGATGAAGATCGTTCAAGTGGGACTTCAAAAACTTTAAGTGGATAGTCGGGGGTTGTTTTTTTTAAGTGATTGTTTTTTTTAAGGTTTTTTGGGTGTTTTTTTATTTTAGATTAGGGGTTGGGCTTGTAAAAGAGCTAAATGCCATTTTCAGGGCAATGGGTAGCTTAGTTTTTTTTTAAATAGGTTTTTTATTTTGGGGGGTTGGTTGGGTGGTGGGTTTTACTGTTGGGGGGTCTTTGTGTTTTTTTTTTACAGGTAAAAGAGCCATCTTTGGGGCAATGTCCCACAAAAGGCCCTTTTAAGAGCAATTGGTAGTTTATTGTAGGCTAAGGAGGGGTTATTTTGGGTGGGCTTTTTTATTTTGATAGGGCTATTTGATTTGGTTTAATTCTTTTTTATTTTTGATAATTTCGTTTGTTAATTTCTGTAATTTAGTGTTTGTTATTTTTTGTAACGTAGTATTTTTTTATTTTTTGTAATTAGATACTTTGTAATTTTTAGAGAAGTGTAAGGATTTTTTTAATGTGTGGTTTAGTTTTATTTAATTGGTAGTTAGTTTAATTTTAGTTTAATAATTATATTATTTTAATTATTAGTTTAAACTTATTTTTTTTAATTTGACAGGTACATTTTAATTTAATTTAAGATAGGGAAATTGTAATTTTTATATAAAATTAGGGGGCGTTAGGTTTAGGGGTTACTAGTTTAAATTAGTTTATTGCGATGTGGGGGGCTTTTGGTTTAGGGGTTAATAGTTTAGTTTAGTATATTTCGTTGTGGGGGCTTGCGGTTTAGGGTTTAATAGGTTTACTATAGTGGCGGTGATGTAGGGCTTAATAACTTTAGTATAGTGGGGGCGATGTGGGTGGACGGCAGATTAGGGGTTAATAATATTTAAATAGTGTCTGCGATGCAGGAGGGCTGCGGTTTAGGGGTTTATAAGTTTATTATAGTGGTGATGATGTCGGGGAGCGGCAGAATAGCAGTTAATTTTTATTTGTGGCGGCGATATCGGGGTTCATAAATTTATTAAAGTGTTTGCTATGCGGGAGGGCCTCGGTTTAGGGGTTAATAGGTAGTTTATGGGTGTTAGTGTACTTTTTAACACTTTAGTTATGAGTTTTATGTTACAGCTTTGTAGCGTAAAACTCCTAACTACTGACTTTAGATGGCGTTACGGATCTTGTCATTTTAGGCTGTAACGCTCGCTTTTTAGCCTCACCGCAAAACTCGTAATACCGGTGCTATGGAAATCCCATTGAAAAACGTCAGTTTTAGGAGTGCGGGACTGACGTTGCGGTACAGGCTAAAAGGCTTGCGGTACAGCCATACCGACAAGACTTGTAATGGCGGCAGTGCTGTTTTAATGCTGAAAATACCATATTTTCAGCGTTAAAAGACGAACGCACAAACTTTAATCTAGGTGCATGTATTTTATGTAAGATTGGGCTTCTTTAAAAATGGAGTTTGAATCAGATTGCTTATTTATCCATAAGACTTCTGATTTCTCTGTGTTTACTCAGTATTCCGTAAAGGAGCAAAAGTCCTTAAAGATTTGACTAAGAATGGGCATATTTATTCTTGTGTTACTGATTAATATCAACAGGTCATCCGTGTATAGTGCTACTTGTAACTCTTTATTCCCTACTTAAATTCCTTCTATTTTATTTCCGATTGTGAATGCTAATGATTCTATTGCTAAATTGAACAATAGAGGGGATAATGGGCATCCCTGTCTTGTACGTTTTGCTAATTGAAAATCTAAAGAGATGTTCCCACATGCCCAGGAGTGCTTAGGAGAAGAAAAGAGACCCGCTCAGTAGAGCCAGGAGCGGCGTTCTTTGCTAAATATCTATGTAACAATTTGCTTTAGAAACCTGGTGCTAAGCTAATGTGCAGAATTATATAACATTATTTGCTAGGTTTACTGGCCCTTTAAGGCTGAGAGAGGGTATCTATAGAAAGTCTTGATAAAAGACAAGAAAGGGCCCCTCAGTCCAAATTTTTCAAACAACATATATAAATGTTCCCAACTCACATGATCGAACGCCTTTTCCACATCGATTGATATTGTAGCCCTATCCGTATCTACTTCTTCCCTTTTCTTATTCTCATTGTGTGAAAAGTTGTCCAGTGTAATAAGGATTTTTCTTAAATTGGAAAAAGAAGATCTGTGATGCATGAACCCTGTCTGATCTGGGTGAATTAGATACATAAGAAATATTTTCATTCTCCTAGCTATAATCCCTGTAACTAATTTGAAATCTAAGTTGAGAAGCGAAATGGGGCAATACGAGTTAAGATAATCGGGTGTTTTATTCTTTTTACAAATGAACGTGATGTATGATTTAGTAAATTCTTTAGATATTTTCCCCTTTTGAATGAAATAGAAATTGAACAGGTCGAGGAGCAGCCTATTAACCCCTTAACCCCCAAAAAACTACCCTTAACCACCAAGGACATGCCTGGCACGTCCTCTGGGGTTTGAAGAGCTGGAAGCAATCGTGATTTCTTCCAGCCGCTTCCAGGGTATTGTCGTGATATCTCGATACTGAGGCATCACTGCAATCCCCTTTTTTACCAACCAATGCAGAGAGGGACACTTTTTGGCCCTCTCTGCATCGGCCATCGATGGTACCTTTCGTTGGTGGGAGCAACAGCAGAGAGGCGGGTGGGCATGCCATCAATGTCTGGTTTCCGGATCTGTTACTTCTCAAATGTGTGCGGTAGTCGGCGGGGGCGAGCATGCACGTGTCGGTGCGTGCACGCGCCAAATGTGCACAGTTAAACATTAAATGTATATGAAGGATGGAGAGGGAGGGGGGATCTGGGATGTGCACAAGGGATTTGGAAGGTGGAGGGAGGTAGATTATTGAGGGGGCAGCTACACTACAGAAAATAATTATTTGCTAAAAAATTTAAAAAAAACAACAACCTTTTTTGGGGGGCAATCTGGGTACTGGCAGACAACTGCCAGTACCCAAGATGGTGGCAAATAGGTAGAGGGGGGAGTGTTAGAGAGATGTATGGGGGGGGGTCAGGGAGGTTGGGAGCTAAGGGGGATTCATTACTGCAGACTGAATATAAAAAAAAATAAAACAAAATAATAATAAATGCTTTTTATTTTAGTACTGGCAGACTTTCTGCCAGTACTTAAGATGGCGATGACAATTGTGAGGTGGGGGAGGGAACAGAGCTGTTTGAGGGGGGTCAGGGAGGGATCAGGGGGCGGGATGTGTCAGGTGGGAGGCTGATCTCTACACTAAAGCTAAAATTAACCATACAAGCGACCTAATTAATCCCTTAACTGCTGGGCATAATACAAGTGTGGTGCGCAGCAGCATTTAGCGGCCTTCTTATTACCAAAAATCAACGCCAAAGCCATATATGTCTGCTATTTTCTGAACAAAGGGGATCCTAGAGAAGCATTTATACAACCATTTGTGCCATAATTGCTCAAGTTGTTTGTAAATAATTTCAGTGGGAAACCTAAAATTGTGAAATATTTAATGTTTTTTTTTTTTTATTTGAGGGTGAATGTGGGCATGAAATATACCAAAATGGGTCTAGATCAATACTTTGGGTTGTCTACTACACTACACTAAAGCTAAAATTAACCCTACAAGCTCCCTACAAACTTCCTAATTAACCCCTTCACTGCTGGGCATAATACATGTGTGGTGCACAGCGGCATTTAGCAGCCTTCTAATTACAATAAAGCAATACTAGAGCCATATATGCCTGCTATTTCTGAAGGGGATGCCAGAGTAGCATTTAAAACTATTTGTGCTATAATTGCACAAGCTGTTTTTAAATAATTTTAGTGAGAAACCTAAAGTTTGTGAAAAAGTAAACAATTTTTTTTTATTTGATCGCATTTGGCGGTGAAATGGTTACATGAAACATACCTAAATAGGCCTAGATCAATACTTTGGATTGTCTTCTAAATATATATATATATATATATATATATATATATATATATATATATATATACACATGTCAAGGGATATTCAGGGATTCCTGACAGATATCAGTGTTCAAATGTAACTATTTACATCAGCCATAGGATTCTATCAGCCAATCGGAATTAAGGTAGGAAAATTCTGATTGGCTGATGGAATCAGCCAATCAGATTCAAGTTCAATCCGATTGGCTGATTGGATCAGCCAATCAGATTGAGCTCACATTCTATTGGCTGTTCCGATCAGCCAATAGAATGCGAGCTCAATCTGATTGGCTGATCCAATTAGCCAATCGGATTGAACTTGAATCTGATTGGCTGATTCCATCAGCCAATCAGAATTTTCCTACCTTAATTCCGATTGGCTGATAGAATCCTATCAGCCAATCGGAATTTGAGGGACGCCATCTTGGATGACGTCCCTTAAAGGAACCTTCATTCTTCAGTTGGACGTCGGAAGAAGAGGATAGATCCACGCTGGAGGTATTCAGGATGGAGCCGTTCGTCATCGGATGAAGATAGAAGATGCCGCTTGGATCAAGATGGTTGCCGGTCCGGATCGCCTCTTCTTCCCGGATAGGATGAAGACTTTGGAGCCTCTTCTGGACCTCTTCAGCAGACGCTTGATAGAAGACTTCAGCCGGATTATGGATCGCCAGCCCCTGCTTGGGCTTGGATGAAGACTTCGGAGCCAGGACGGATCGGTGTGATACCCGGTGTGGTGAAGACAAGGTAGGATGATCTTCAGGGGGGTAGTGTTAGGTTTATTTAAGGGGGGTTTGGGTTAGATTAGGGGTATGTGGGTGGTGGGTTTTTATGTTGGGGGGGTTGTATTTTTCTTTTACAGGCAAAAGAGCTGAATTCTTTGGGGCATGCCCCATAAAGGGCCCTTTTAAGGGCTGGTAAGGTAAAAGAGCTTTGAATTTTTTTAATTTAGAATAGGGTAGGACATTTTTTTATTTTGGGGGGCTTTGTTATTTTATTAGGGGGCTTAGAGTAGGTGTAATTAGTTTAAAATTGTTGTAATATTTTTCTAATGTTTGTAAATATTTTTTTATATTTTGTAACTTAGTCCTTTTTTATTTTTTGTACTTTAGTTAGTTTATTTAAATGTATTTATTTGTAGGTATTGTATTTAATTAATTTATTGATAGTGTAGAGTTAGGTTTAATTGTAGGTAATTGTAGATATTTTGTTTAATTGTAACTTAGGTTAGGATTTATTTTACAGGTAATTTTGTAATTATTTTAACTAGGTAACTATTAAATAGTTATTAACTATTTAATAGCTATTGTACCTGGTTAAAATAATTACAAAGATACCTGTAAAATAAATATAAATCCTAAAATAGCTACAATATAATTATAATTTATATTGTAGCTATATTAGGGTTTATTTTACAGGTAAGTATTTAGCTTTAAATAGGAATAATTTATTTAATAAGAAATAATTTATTTCGTTAGATTTAAATTATATTTAATTTAGGGGGGTGTTAGTGTTAGGGTTAGAATTAGCTTTAGGGGTTAATACATTTATTATAGTAGCGGTGCGATCCGGTTCGACAGATTAGGGGTTAATGTTTGAAGTTAGGTGTCGGCGATGTTAGGGAGGGCAGATTAGGGGTTAATACTATTTATTATAGGGTTATTGAGCGGGAGTGAGGCGGATTAGGGGTAAATACATTTATTATAGTAGCGGTGCGGTTCGGTCGGCAGATTAGGGGTTAATTATTGTAGGTAGCTGGAGGTGACGTTGTGGGGGGCAGATTAGGGGTTAATAAATATAATATAGGGGTCGGCGGTGTTAGGGGCAGCAGATTAGGGGTACATAGGTATAATGTAGGTAGCGGCGGTGTACGGAGCGGCAGATTAGGGGTTAAAAAAATATGCAGGTGTCAGCGATAGCGGGGTCAGCAGATTAGGGGTTAATAAGTGTAAGGTTAGGGGTGTTTAGACTCGGGGTACATGTTAGGGTGTTAGGTGCAGACTTAGGAAGTGTTTCCCCATAGAAAACAATGTAGCTGCGTTAGGAGCTGAACACTGCTTTTTTGCAGGTGTTTTTTTTCAGCTCAAACAGCCCCATTGTTTTCTATGGGGGAATCGTGCACGAGCACGTTTTTGAAGCTGGCCGCGTCCGTAAGCACCGCTGGTATCGAGAGTTGCAGTGGTGTTAAATATGCGCTACGCTCCCTTTTTTGGAGCCTAACGCAGCCATTCTGTGAACTCTAAATACCAGCGGTATTTAAAAGGTGCGGGGGAAAAAAAGCATGCGTAGCTAACGCACCCCTTTTGCCGCAGAACTCTAAATCTAGCCGTTAGGTTTTATTTTTATTTCACATTTGACAGGTAAGTTTGTATTTATTTTAACTAGGTAGACTAGTTAGTAAATAGCTATTAACTATTTACTAAGTACCTAGTTAAAATAAATACAAATTTACCTGTCAAATAAAACCTAACCTGCCTTACACTAAAAACTAACATTGCAATAAAATTAAATAAATTAAATTAACAAAATACATTTCTCTAAATTACAAAAAAAAATAAAGACTAAATTGCACAAAATAAAAAAAGAAATTATCAAAAATAAAAAACAAATTACTCCTAATTTAATAGCCCTATCAAAATAAAAAAAAAAAACCTAACCTACACTAAATTGCCAATGGCCCTTAAAAGGGCCTTTTGCGGGGCATTGCCCCAAAGAAATCAGCTCTTTTACCTGTAAAAAAAATACAAACATCCCCCAACAGTAAAACCCACCATCCACACAACCAAACCCCCAAATAAAACCCTTTCTAAATAAACCTAAGCTCCCCATTGCCCTGAAAAGGCCATTTGGATGGGCACTGCCCTTAAAAGGGCATTTAGCTCTTTTAAATTGCCCAAAACCCTAAGCTAAAAATAAAACCCACCCAATAAACCCTTAAAAAAAACTAACACTAACCCCCGACGATCCACTTACAGTTTTTGAAGACCGGACATCCATCCTCATCCAGGCGGCAGAGGACCTCATCAAAGACGGAAGAAGTCTTCATCCAGGCGGCATCTTCTATCTTCATCCATCCGGCGCGAAGCGGGTCCATCTTCAAGACATCCGGTGTGGAGCATCCTCTTCTTCCGATGGCTGCTGAAGAATGAAGTTTCCCTTTAAATTACGTCATCCAAGATGGCGTCCCTTACATTCCGATTGGCTGATAGAATTAAGGGGGAAAAATCTTATTGGCTGTTGCAATCAGCCAATAGGATTGAGCTTTCATCCTATTGACTGATTGGATTAGCCAATAAGATTGAGCTCGCATTCTATTGTCTGATTGGAATAGCAATGTAAAAGAGCTAAATGCCCTTTTAAGGGCAATGCCCATCCAAATGCCCTTTTAAGGGCCATTGGCAGCTTAGTGTAGGCTAGGTTTTTTTTTTTTTTTTGGGGGGGGGGCTTTTTATTTTGATAGGGCTATTAGATTAGGAGTAATTCGTTTTTATTTTTGATAATTTCTTTTTTTATTTTTTGTAATTTAGTGTTTATTTTTTTGTAATTTAGATAAATGTATTTTGTTAATTTTGTTAATTTATTTAATTTTATTGTAATGTAAGTTTTTAGTGTAAAGCAGGTTAAGTTTTTTTTGACAGGTAAGTTTGTATTGATTTTAACTAGGTAGTTAGTAAATAGTTAATAACTATTTACTGCCTTGTCTACCTAATTAAAATAAATACAAATTTACCTGTCAAATAAAAATAAAACCTGATAGCTACAATGTAACTATTAGTTATATTGTAGCTAGCTTAGGGTTTATTTTACAGGTATTTAGTTTTAAATAGGAATTATTTAGTTATTAATAGTTTTATTTAGAATTATTTTAATTATATTAAAGTTAGGGGGTGTTAGGGTTAGGTTTAGGGGTTAATTATAGCGCCGGAATGGGCGTGCGGCAGATTAGGGGTTAATTATATTTAAATAGTGTTTTTGATGAAGGAGAGCGGTGGTTTAGGGGTTAATAATTTTATTATAGTGGCGACGATGGCGTGGAGCGGTGGAATAGGGGTTATTACATTTTTTAAGTGGCGACGATGTCCGGAGCGGCAGATTAGGAGTTAATAATTTTAGTAAATATATATATATATAAGTGAGTGCTGGGTGTACCACCGAACTCCTGACAGAACCTAAATGTCCCTCACATAGGTAAAACAATAATAGTACACAAGAAAACAGGAGCGTTGCAGCTAAAGGCGGAGATATAAATGGTGGTCTAATATTACCAAACAAACAGAAATAAATGAAATAAGTATATATAAATGGCTATGCCACTTTTATTAAAATACTAGTAGTAGAAATAAACATATAAGAATAAACAATCTGATATCATAAAACTTATCTAAAAACTAAAAACGGACGTCTACGTTTACACAGAAAAAAGAAGAAATTGTTGTCACCACATAAAATAGGTTAAAAATCAGTCATTGAAAAACTTGAGTAAGGTGCACACAAAGAGTAAATCCTGATAAGCATTAATGTTACCTAGTGTCCTCCAATTGAACGTTGCAGGTCAGGCGGTATGAGCGGTTTGTAGCTCTAACACCTCCGTAGATGTTTACAGACGTGACCGGGTGACGTCACTTAAGTGGCAGCTGTCCCAATGATTCAATCCTATTGGTCCATTCCGGTTCACCGGAACAAAGGGAATGTAGATGCTGAATCTAAAATGTACAAAGTATCCGCTCTTAAGTGCCTAATAACACGCAGGATACTTTCTGTTAAGAGTGTGTAGAGACAGCACAGATGGCTTGAGAAAGCCCTGTATAGGGAGAAACGCGTTGATGTGTTAAGTTGCAGTATACTATGCAGAATTTGTTTGTGAACTTTCATCCGTATTGACACAATACTACCGCACTACAACCGTGGTGCTTATAAATCTTGTTGGAAGAATTTTGGGATACCTGACAAGTTACTACTACTGAGTATTGCATCTGGCTTTGCTTTTTTCGTCAGACTGCTGACCAAGTGTGTGGCACTGTGTTTTCCAAACCTAGATTGCCATCTGTGCCGTCTCTACACACTCTTAATAGAAAGTATCCTGCATGCTATAAGGCACTTAAGAGCGGATACTTTGTACATTTTAGATTCGGCATCTACATTCCCTTTGTTCCGGTGAACCGGAATGGACCAATAGGATTGAAACAATGGCACAGCTTCCACTTAAGTGACGTCACCCGGTCACGTCTGTAAACATCTATGGAGGTGTTAGAGCTACAAACTGGTCATACCGCCTGACCTGGAACGTTCAATTGGAGGACACTATGTAAGATTAATGCTTATCAGGATTTACTCTTTGGGGCATATGTATCAAGCTCCAGCAGTTATGAAGCAGCGGTCACAAAGATCGCTGCTCCATATCCTGTCCGCCTGCTCTGAGCAGGCGGACAGACACAGCCGCAAATCAACCCGATCTAGTACGATCGGGTTGATTGACACCCCCCTGCTGGCGGCCGATTGGCCACGAGTCAGCAGGGGGCGGCGTTGCACCAGCAGCTCTTGTGAGCTGCTGGTGCAATGCTGAATACGGCGAGCGTATTGCTCGCCGTATTCAGCGAAGTCTGGCGGACCTGATCCGCACTGTCGGATCAGGTCCGCCAGACTTTGATAACTAGAGGCCTTTGTGTGCACCTTACTCAAGTTTTTCAATGACTAATTTTTAACCTATTTAATGTGGTGGCAACAATTTCTTCTTTTTTCTGTGTAAGCAGAGACGTCCATTTTTAGTGTTTAGATAAGTTTTATGATATCAGATTGTTTATTCTTATATGTTTATTTCTACTACTAGTATTTTCATAAAAGTGGCATAGCCATTTATATATACTTATTTCATTTGTTTCTGTTTGTTTGGTAATATTAGACCACCATTTATATCTCCACCTTTAGCTGCAGCGCTCCTGTTTTTCTTGTGTACTGTTAATAATTTTAGTATTTGCGATGCGGGAGGGGGTTTAGGGGTTAATAGGTAGTTTATGGGTGTTAGTGTACTTTTTAACACTTTAGTTATGATTTTAATGCTACAGCTTTGTAACGTAACACTCATAACTACTGACTTTAGATGGCGGAACAGATCTTGTTGGTATAGGCTGTACCGCTCACTTTTTGGCCTCCCTGCAAAACTCGTAATACCGGCACTATAGAAGTCTCTTTGAAAAAGGACTTTTTTAAAAGTTCGGAACTGACGTTGCGTGACGTCCAAAAAAGTGTGCGGTACAGCTATTCTGACAAGACTCATAATAGCAGCGTTAGGGAAAAAGCATCGTTATGCGCCATAACGATGCTTTTTCACTCATAATGCAAAACTTGTAATCTGGCTGTGTGTTAGGTGTATTTCCCTTTCCTTTTTTTGCCTGGACATAAATTATCCCAGTTCATTTTTACTGGGCTTAATAGATATATATTATATGTGTTATGTAATTGGTTTTCTAACTGAATACTTCTTGCATTTGATTTTTTTCTCCATTGACATAAATAAGTCCTAATTTATCCTCTTAACACAGTTTTTGAAGCTTCCCAGTATGTTTCTGGGTTCGAGACAGTATTCTCATTAAAAGTTTTGAATTGTAACCAGCCATTCTGTAGCCAATTGCTGGCCTTAATATTTGAAAATAGATACCTTGGGAAAATAAACTTAAAAGCTTGAGGTGTCGAAGGCCTCAATGGAATAGTCAAGGATATTGGGGCATGATCAGATATTAGTATTGGATTAATAGTCGCTTTTAAATTCAGACCCAACATTTTTTCATTTATCAGGAATATATCGATCCTAGATAAGAACATGTGGGTTTTCGACTCACAGGTATATTCTCTCTGATCAAGATTCTGAATCCTCCATATATCTTTTAAATTTAAACAAAACCTAAATTTCTTGAGGAATTTAATTCCCCTATGATGTATTCCATATATTTTTTTTATTTTTGTCTGTTCTATCAATTGGTAACTGGGCAATTAAATTAAGTTCTCCCCCTACAATGAGTTTACTCTGTGTACATTCTGTGAGTTTTTTTTATTATTTTATCACAGAATAATTTATTTGGAGCATTAGGACATATATACTGCAGAGTATGAGTCTTTAGTTTCCTATTTGAATTTGAATTATTATGTTTCTACCATCTGCATCTATATCTTTACTGATTATTTCATACTTAAGCTCTTTGTGTAATAATATAGCTACCCCTTTTTTTCCTGTTTGAGCCTGACGTAGCAATAACTTCTCCTACCCAACTTGTTTTTAGTTTAGCTATCTCTTTAACTCGAAGATATCTTTCTTGCAGAAACGCTATTTGAGCTTTCAAGCTTCTAATATGTTTCAGGATCAATTTTCTTTTAATTGGGGTCACCAAGCCTCTAATAGTCTAAGAATCCAAATTTATTGAGGTCATATTCTATCCATGCATCAGGATCTCAAATAAGGAAGGAGATTTGATATAATTTATAACATAGATAAGAAGGAACCAGCCAGACCATTCATAAATTAATAGTACTAATCTGTAGCTAACACCTCTAAACAAAGAAATCTGTAGAGGTAAAATCTATATGAGAATACGGTGCAGACCCTTTATAATCACATGAACAATTACTAAGAGAGAGTAAGACACACACATAAATGTGTCAAAGAAAGACAGGGAATTCAGCACTCTTTTTTTATTAGAAAATGTAGTTTCTATACGTTAATCAGATTAGATTCCTATAACACTTAATAAGTGATTTTTTGTTGCAGCACTCAAGAATGGCATCAAACTCACTGAGTACATATACATTTTTTTATGTGAAACATATACATAAAAAAAAAATAAAGAACAAACATTCCAATGACACCTATACTAAATATTAATATCTAGAGATTTTAAGCAGGCAGAATCTATTACACTGAACAGCTGTGCTAAAGTTGACTGTGCAAGCAAGGACTTTATAATTACATATAGAGTATTAGCTAGATAGTTTTAATCTCATAACCTGACATCCCACATATTAACAGGTCCTCTTGTTACAGCATTATTTCTGAATTTATTAATAGCCGGCTACAAAAAGATAATGTTTGTATCTGACTGCTTGATATTATACAAACCAAGTATAATGTTTCACATCTAAATACATGATTCTCAGGTATTATCCACACATCTATGCTATATATTGATATCTAGAGAGTTTAAGTGTTTTTAAACGTGTATGATTGACTAGTTAAACCAATAAAGATAAAGTATGAATGGCTAAACATCGTTCCTGTATTATTCAGTGAGATTTTTTCCTAAATAATTGCAGGGGTAAAGCACTCTTTTTTTTGTTACAGACTTTGTAACTCATTTATTTATGAGTCTCCTTAAAGGGACACTGAACCCAAATTTTTTCTTTTGTGATTCAGATAGTGCATGCAATTTTAAGCAACTTTCTAATTTACTCCTATTGTCAATTTTTCTTCATTCTCTTCCTATCTTTATTTGAAAAAGAAGACATCTATGCAATTTTTTTGGGTTCAGATCCTTTACAGCACTTGTTTATTGGTTGGTTAAATTAATCCACCAATCAGCAAGAGCAACCCAGGTTGTTCACCAAAAATGGGCTGTCATTTAAACTTACATTATTGCTTTTCAAATAAAGATACAAAAAGAATGAAGACAATTTGATAATAGGAATAAATTAGAAAGTTGCTTGAAATTGCTTGCTTTATCTGAATCACAAAAGAAAAAAAAATGGGTTCAGTGTCCCTTTAAGTGCTATATTGCCCCCCTAACAGGTGCTTGTTGATTACAATTTTTTTTGGCACCTATAGGTACTTACCATTAGTACTACTTTATCTACTATCAAGTGGGAGCAATAGGGCCTGCACTCTTTATATCCATGCATAAGCAACTGCTTGAGTAATTATTTTAATGCCAATAAGCTACTGTTCAATGACGTGCAACTCGTGTAAAACAACTAACCCCCTCCTGCTGTACATGTTGCTATTGAGATCATTACTTCAATAGCATTTTATTTTTTCCCTTCCTAGAAATATTTCTGTTGCTGCCCATAAATATACACTGCATGTGATCCCATAGATAAGTGCAATTTTGGATGGGCTGTAATTGGAAAGATATATAATCCCCAAGATGTTTATTCATAACAGGACTCTCTGTGTATGGCAAATATTAATAAAAAGATATTGTTTCCCAAATACAGTTTTATTATACACAGAGATTGACAATATAATATCATAAAAGTCCAACACAAACGTGGAGGGATTTAAAAGGCTGAAACCAATAATGTTTGTTTTTAAATCTAGCAGGTAATGAAAGATGTGACAGGTCTGTAAGGTCCTTTACTAAATCTGGAAACATACAATCTTCTATTTAAATGTCTGTAGCCTGCTTAGGAGTGACAGGGTAAGAAAAATACAGAGTATATGAGAATTTAAACATTTCTGGAATATATAGAAGGTGAACCAGATACATTTAGTTCTGTTATGAAATGGACTTCTTCGCTTGGTATTCTTTTGCTTTACAGCATGTACAGTGTTACATTCATGAGATTTGTGATATAATAATTTATATATTCTCATTTTTGCACCATCATTATTGCAGCTATAATGTGACTTATGAAAAGCATATTATTATCATTATGTATGGCTTCTGCTGCACATCATTATTTAAAGTGTGTACAGACTCCCGTTAAAAATGGAACCTCATGAGTTCCCCCATAAAAACCCCTCCTGACAAGTTTTGCCACCATTAAATTACAGAATTTATGAAGGTAGTGCTGTATGCAGTGTGATCACATAAACAATATTCCAACTAGTGAATCACAATAAACCTAAGATGGTGTAATATATACTACAACTGCAGTTTTCTTATACGTACAGCTAAATTGGGGGTCAATCACAATCTATTGGTTGAGGCTTTTTAAAATCTTTTTCAGGATAAAACATAATAGCTCCTTTCCAGCTATTTCCTGCACCCACAATCAAGTTTTCCTCCCTAAAAGATTTATTTTTACTATGGTCTGAAAACTTCTCGGCAATCACAATCCATTTTCGAAAGATGTTATAATTCCTTTTTCCAGACCAGTTCTGACTTTTCAAATTCACCATCTCAAGGTACTTGATAAAGTTTTGTAATGGCATTTTGCACATCTGTGCATCTATTTCAATACTAGTTGAAAACAGTCTATTTTGTTGCACATGAGCAAAACACTATGAACTGGCCATAGGAAACATTATAGAGGTGTATTGACATACATGGCATTGATTCCTATAAACAGAATTTGACAGAAGATAAGCGCCGAAAAAGCCCATCAAGTCTACCCATATTGCATGTTACTTATATCTTTAGATAGCCTTATGCATGTCTTATTAATTCCTTTACAGTCTTTGGGGTCAGCTATACATATTTAGAACATAGAATCTTTCTTTGTATATTTTATATATTTAGACCATGTACCATTTTCATAATTATAGCTTCCTTTTGGGCAGTTTCTAATTATATATTTCTAGAGATATAGGGGTAGATTTATCAAATGTCCACCCAACATTGCTGTCGGCATTTATCATTGCACATTTGCGGCCAATCGGCTGCTAGCAGGGGGTATCAATAATCCAGATCGTATCCGATCGGGTTGACTGCTGTCTGCCACCTCAGAGGTGGCGGATGAGTTAAAGAGCAGTGGTCTTATGACCACTGCTTCTTAACTTACGTTTCAGGCGGACCTGAAACTTTGAAGGTAGATTACAGCATCCGCTGCTTGATAAATCTACCCCATATTCTCTAAAACTGATTAATTACAGCTCTTTTCACCACTGTATTACGGCTCTTTTTCACTCCAATCTAGGCGTTCAATAATGTACTGCTGTGACTGTGTTTGGTCTTTGGGCTCCATGTATGAAGCAGCATAAGCTGCTCAGGATCCTGCTTCCCACAATGTAAGAAGCAGCAATCATTAGGCCGCTGCTTCTAGCACTCTTCTCCAGCTCCAAGGTGGCGAAGAGAAATCACCCCGAACTCGCTAACTCGGGGTGATTGACAGTTCCTTCTCTCACATGATTGGCCGAGCAAGAAAAGGGGCGGGCATTACACACTCATCGGAGTGCGTAACGATGCATATGGGCCAGCGGATGAACAGATCCGCTGCCCGTATGCAGTGAAGGTATGCGGACAACTTCTCAAGTTGAGAAGCTTGTCTGCACGCTGCTTGATTCATGGGTTCCTTAGGCACATCCCCTATAAAAATCTGGTCACAAAAGCGTGATCTTGTTTTATCATCTTCTATGCAGATACAATGTTGCAAGGGAGCGGGTTCACACGTTACAGTTTCATGTTAAAATCCTCAATTAGATGATATCATGGGCCCATGCAATAAAACCATGTAGTCTCCATCTGGTTTTAAGATCACAGGAAACAGTGCATTACAATTAATAAAGAAAATTATTGTAAAAAAGAATACTTGAGCAACTATTTCCAGTGTATCCATAATGCCAAGCTTAAAATGTCATTCAGATGGATAAGCAATGGTAAGGATGGATCTTGATTGTAGTAGGTTAATGTTACATGTGTAAATGAGTATTTCCCTTCCACAGTGAACAAAAGGTTAAATTCAAAAGTCCTTTACTATAACCTTAAGAGGTGTGAAAGGGCTATTGTAAATCTCTAATTTGGGTGACCTCCCAGTTTCTATTCTGAAAACCGTTACTTAACACACGAAAATACCTATTTGGGAACTTTCTGTTGGTGTTCTTGGCAGTGGGCTTTTAACACACATCCATTTTGCATTGTGATCACTGGAACAACACAACGAATTTGGCAGGAAAACAAAAAACATTTCAAGAGCAAATATTGTGATCTGTCACTTAAATAATAAGCGTAGGATCCCAAGATCCTGTAAACATATCTTTACTAAAGTGGTATTTTCAATCTTTTGGAAAGTATGTTTAAATAGAGCAGTTTTTGTTGTCTAATTTGGATGCTCCCATTGTTTAAAAACAAGTTATCAGAATACACATTATTTACTATTAATTAATATTATAGTTAAAGGGACAGTCTCGGCAAAATGAAACTTTCATGATTCAGATAGCGCATGCAATTTTAAACAACTTTCCAATTTACTTTAATCATTAAATTTGCTTTGTTCTCTTGGTATTCTTTGCTGAAAGCTAAACCTAGGTAGGCTCATATGCTAATTTCTAAGCCCTTAAATGCAAGTCTGTCTAAAGAATTGAAATAAGGGGGCAGTCTGCAGAGCCGTAGGTACAAGGTAATCACAGAGGTAAAAAGTATATTAATATAGCCATGTTGGTTATGCAAAACTGGGGAATGGGTAATAAAGGGATTATCTTTGTTATCAAAATTCTGGAGTAGACTGTCCCTTTAATTCAAAAGAGTTATTCAGCTCTTCTTGCAGTCTGCCCAAAACAAGGAACATTTGTGAAACAGTTTTTTTCCAAGAATAACCATGTTCCTAAAATTATTATCATACATTAAATGTGGCTTCATTTACTGGTATAGCACTACATTATGTGATTCCGATTGCTGCATCCACAACTTCAATTTACATAAGTCAGATTGTATTTTACATCATTGTATACAGACTTCAATTTTTTTAAGAATTTTCAAATGATTTAGTATTATTTAGCACAAAAAAAGGTTAAGTTTTAAGCAAAATCAGAGAGTTTGTGGCACAGTGTGGTGATCGTAATACTCTAGAAAAATGTATCTAATGATTTTATACAGAAAATCACCATTAAAGGGATAATGAACCCAATTTTTTTATTTCATAATTCAGATAGAGCATGCAATTTTAAGCAACTTTCTAATTTACTCATATTATACATTTTTCTTCATTCTCTTGGTATCTTTATTTGAGAAAGCAGGAATGTAAGCTTACGAGCTGGCCCATTTTTGGTTCAGAACCCTGGATAGTGCTTGCTGATCGGTGGGGGGTACATTTAGCCACCAATCAGCAAGCTGTACCTAAGTGCTGAACCAAAGATGGGCCGGCTCGTAAGCTTACATTCCTGCTTTTTCAAATAAAGATACCAAGAGAAGGAAGAAAATTTGATGATAGGTGTAAATTTGAAAGTTGCTTAACATTGCATGCTCTCTCTGAATCAGGAAAGAAAAAAAATTGGGTTTCATATCCCTTTAACCCCTTAGTGACCAGAGCACTTTTCCATTTTCTGTCCGTTTGGGACCAAGGCTATTTTTACATTTTTGCGGTGTTTGTGTTTAGCTGTAATTTTCCTCTTGCTCATTTACTGTACCCACACATATTATATACCGTTTTTCTCGCCATTAAATGGACTTTCCAAAGATACCATTATTTTCATCATATCTTATAATTTATTATAAAAAAAATTATAAAATATGAGAAAAAAGTGGAAAAAACACACTTTTTCTAACTTTGACCCCCAAAATCTGTTACACATCTATAACCACCAAAAAACACCCATGCTAAATATTTTCTAAATTTTGTCCTGAGTTTATAAATACCCAATATTTACATGTTCTTTGCTTTTTTTACAAGTTATAGGGCCATAAATACAAGTAGCACTTTGCTATTTCCAAACCATTTTATTCAAGATTAGCGCTAGTTACATTGGGACACTGATATCTTTCAGGAATCCCTGAATATCCCTTGACATGTATATATTTTTTTTTAGAAGACATCCCAAAGTATTGATCTAGGCCAATTTTGGTATATTTCATGCCACCATTTCACCGCCAAATGCGATCAAATACAAAAAATCGTTCACTTTTTCACAAACTTTCGGTTTCTCACTGAAATTATTTACAAACAGCTTGTGCAATTATGGCATAAATGGTTGTAAAATTTTCTCTGGGATCCCCTTTGTTCAAAAATAGCAGACATATATGGCTTTGGCATTGCTTTTTGGTAATTAGAAGGCCGCTAAATGCCGCTGCGCACCACACGTGTATTATGCCCAGCAGTGCAGGGGTTAATTAGGGAGCTTGTAGGGAGCTTGTAGGGTTAATTTTAGCTTTAGTCTAGTGTAGCAGACAACCCAAAGTATTGATCTAGGCCCATTTTGGTATATTACATGCCACCATTTCACCGCCAAATGCGATCAAATAAAAAAAAAAGTTCCCTTTTTCACAAACTTTTTGTTTCTCACTGAAATTATTTACAAACAGCTTGTGCAATTATGGCATAAATGGTTGTAAATTTTTCTCTGTGATCCCCTTTGTTCAGAAATAGCAGACACATATGGCTTTGGCGTTGCTTTTTGGTACTTAGGCAGCTAAATGCGCATCACACGTATTATGGCTAGCAGTGAAGGGGTTAATTAGGTAGCTTGTAGGGAGCTTGCAGGGTTAATTTTAGCTTTAGTGTAGAGCTTAGCCTCCCACCTGAAACATCAGACCCCCTGATCCCTCCCAAACAGCTCTCTTCCCTCCCCCACCCCACAATTGTCCCCGCCATCTTAAGTACTGGCAGAAACTCTGCCAGTACTAAAATAAAAGCTATATTTGGGCTTTTTTTTTTTTAAAGAAAAGGCATATTTACATGCTCTGTAGGACCCCCCTTTAGCCCCCAACCTGACTGATCCCCCACCAAACAGCTCTCTAACTCTCCCCCTCTGTCTTAATGGCCGCCATCTTGGGTACTGGCAGCTGTCTGCCAGTACCCAGTTTAAAATAAAATTGCTTATATTTTTTCATTTTTTCCCCTTTTCTGTAGTGTAGCTCCCTGCCCCACCAAAGACCAACCCCCCACCCCCTCCAAGAAACATTCGATTTATATATTTTTTAAATTAAAATACCCTTTTCTCAAACTTTTCACACTTTGATTTTCTGTAGTGTAGCGTTCCCACCCGCTCCCGCCCCGTGCACGCGCCCATCCCCGCCCCCCCGTGCACGCGCGCGCGCCCGTGCGCGCCCCCATCGGCCCTGCCCCCGATCCCGCCCCCCTCTACATTACCCGGCCCATCGATGGCCGCCCACCCACCTCCCAAGTCGGCTCCCACCCACCAACGATACCGGCCATCGATGTCCGGTGCAGAGAGGGCCACGGAGTGGCTCTCTCTGCATCGGATGGCCATCTAGAGTTATTGCAGGATGCCTCCATATCGAGGCATCACTGCAATAACCGGAAAGCAGCTGGAAGCGAGCAGGATCGCTTCCAGCTGCTTTCCACACCGAGGACGTGCAGGGTACGTCCTCAGGCGTTAACTGCCTTTTTTTTGAGGACGTACCCTGCACGTCCTCGGTCGTTAAGGGGTTAAAGTCTATGGGATTTGTAGATACATAATTTAGGTTCTTTAAAATGACTGTAATCCACCCCATGTTTTCTGCAAAGTTTGTTTTCACACTGACTTTTATTGCCTGTTTTATATCTGTCTTAAATTGTCATCAGCAGAAGAAATAGATAAGGTGAAAACTAGGTTCCAACAAGGCAGCTGCCATTATTTTACAGTAAAAGAGGGCCAAATAAATAATGAAAGTATATTGCAGAGTGTTTTACCACACATAATTAACCCCTTAAAGACATGGATGTACCCTGTTTGTTGCTTGTCTTTAAGGGGTGTTTGGTCCTGTTTTCGCTGAATGGGGAGTTGAACGATTATTACAAGCCTCAATTTATGAGGCATTCAGAAATAGCATGGTCTCATTGCTGTCAGTGAGAGCTGCGCTATTTTGTCCCCCTAGAGTGAAAACAACAGCTGATGTACAGGGTATGTAAGCTGCCATTAAGGGGTTAAACATTGTGTGCTACATTAAAATTGGAGCACAAAAATGTTAGCAAAAAATATTGTGCCCTTACACCACTCAGGTTAAATCAATAGCTCTTTTATTTATTTTTATTTATTTCTTATTAAAAGGTGAAAGTAATATTGCTAGAGCAAAATTCTAGGGTTCGCTAAGATATGAATGTCGGATAGTGCGGCTGGATAAATTTATCACATAATGGACTACGTGCACTAAGCCAAAGGTTCTTCACTAATTCTATTGAGATATGTTTAAAAAACTGCACACATACATACATATGCGCACATACACACACACATATATATATATATAGACATGCAGCAGAGAATAATTTGTTTCAGACAAATTATACATAACAAATATTGTGAAAAATTCGTTTTTTAGAAAATATGTTTGCTGCACTATTCAGTATTTGTTTTGTTTAAAATGAAATGAACACTGAATATATGGTACATTTACATTATTTTTTGTTATAGCCAATGTTAAGGTTCCTTTGATGAAGGTGAGATAGTGTCACCTGCAGACTAACCTATAAAAAAAAGTGGGCCGTGTTAAGTTTTTTTACCATTCACTTCTAAAACCTGATTGTGCGCTATTCTTACCGCAAAGGTCACAATAAGGACAACGCACCCTGTTTATCGGTTTCACTCCACTTGCAATCTAGACCTTTATAATCCCATCTCAAACTGTTAAATGATCCTTTAAGCATATAATTTAGAAGGAAATAGAAGCAATGTAAACATTGTAAAATTGTTAAGGAATAGAGGATCTAGATAAAGATTTTAATATTTTCAAAGGGTTTTCCAATTATTTTATGATGCTATTATATGAGTTCAGAGATAGTAATGACTACATGTCCAGGACGACACAATTTTACAAATAAAAAAATTAGTAACTTTATCAAATCCAGTTAATTTTTTTTTTAAGTGTAGTCAATTTTTATTATGCTAGTTGAGAGACACAACCAATGGCCACTATTTCGATCCACTTTGACAGACTTATTACTTACAACTAATGAGTGATAATAATTGAATTGATCCCCCCTACAACCTATATAGACAAAGAAAAAAAGCCTTTCCCTTTTATTTAGTATAAAAGCTATGAGGTGCAGCTACTGGCCACTCTCTCTCCACTCTGACCAAGATTGTAATCAATTAAAATTAATAAAATATTCTCTCACACACAAAGAAAGTAAAGTAAAAATTGAAAAAAAAAAACCTCAGCACACTATCTATTAAAATGATGAAGCTCTGTTAAGCACATCCATTCTCTCTCCTGGACTGTTACCTCTGACACACTCCTTTCCTTGAGCAGGTGAGGGGTGGAGCTAACCTGCAAAGCTCCACCCTCTGAGATTGTCAGGCATGTGGAGGGGCCAGAAAACTTTACAACAAGTGACAAGTCAAGTGTGCACTCTGCAAACAGCATAGTAAACAGAAAATAGCGCTTTTGTCCTCTGATCTTAAATGGCTAATATTTAAAATGTGTTAGTTTATATGCATGACTGCATGGGAGATCCATGTGCTGTTTCCTCTTCAATAACATTTATATTAAGGTCTTCTTTAGAAATTACACTATCTCATACTACTTATGTAGAGTAGACAGCACAGCTGCTTGTTAGGGTTTTATCAAGAGGAAATAGTACACAAAGGGTTACAAGCACTGGATTTAAAAGGGATTACCCTTTAGGTATCAGATAAGTTGTTTCATTAAATACTCAGATGCACACAGCAAGATATATTGAATATGCATTCAAATAAGCAGACATTTATACACCATCTGTGCTGATTTCATTCTCTGGTTTCTCAGTGACTTGTGGAATCTTTCATAACACCCTTAACATAAAATCTCAGTAAATGGAAATACTTAAAAAATGAATTTCTTCTTTTTTTGTGGCAGATAAAGCAGATGCTAACCATATTCATTCCAATGGCTGGCTGACTACATTGTAAAATTGATATGGTCGGGTTTTGTGTAGAAAACACATTTCTTCATGGGTGTATATGCACAATCTAATGAATGCAATGCTAAAATTAGACAAAAAAAAAGAATCAAGCATAAGAAATAGTATTGTTTAATCTTATTAAAATAATTTACACAACAAATATTAATCAAAAGCTATTTATTTTGATCTTGAAGCAGGAAGTGCACAGCGCAAAGGCCTGCGCCACAGCTCTGAACACTGACACGCCTCTGTAAGCTTAAACGCTAGGTACAGAAACACCCATTCTTATAGAACAAAACAATAATACATTATAAAACACTCTAATTTAGGGCTAAATTACGAGTGGTGGCTTTTGGGCACCTCAGGTTACACACATTTTAGAAGTTGAAAGTAAAATGTTTTTACACGAGCGTGCAAAAAGATGAACTTAGAATATTCAAACGTGTTAACGTAATCCCCCATTGACTTCAACGGAGAGTGAAAAGTAGGAAAAAACACCCTTACTTTAATCTGATTGCATTTTCTCAAGTATGATTATATGTAGTTATATATATATACAGATATACATAGGAATATTTAAATATGAATATTGCATGTCAGCTACTTGACTGCAAATGGCTCCAATACACACACACACACACACACACACACATATATATATATATATATATATATATATATATATATACATACAGGTGGCCCTGGGTTTACAACAGTTCAATTTGCACTGTTTCAGAATAACAACCTTTTTTTTCAGTCATTGAGAAGCAGTGCATTGATTAAAATAGCCAGTAGGTGGAGCTGTCCGCTTGTGTTGCAGCAAAGATATGCAAGCCAAGCAAGCTGAAATTAATCAGTTTAACCAGACCTAAGCTATTGAGCAGCTTGCAAAGTAACAAGATCTTCCTGTCTATAAATCTGTCCAGATTGGAATGCATAGAAAGAACTGTTTGCAGAAAAATGCAAGTAAAGTCTGTGTTGTGTGATTATTTTATTAGGTTTATAATGCTGTTTATCAAATGTTTTTGTTCATTTAACTTAGTTTAATTATATATTCTGTATTGTGTGATTATTATATTAGGTTTATAATGCTGTTTAGCGTTTAAAGTCTTCATTTCAAAGCTTTAAAAATAATGTATTAGGTGTTACTTATGCCAATTTTGAAAGGGGCCTGGAACCTAACTCCCTCACTTGCCATTGACTTGCATTATAAACTGGGTTTCAATTAACAACGGTTTCTATTTACAACCATTCGTTCTGGAACCTAACCCCGGCGTAAACTGAGGGCTACCTATATATATATATATATATATATATATATATATATAGAAAAGAGTATGTGACTGCGCCTCTCTTAAGTGGACTATATGAAACAAGTGTGTGGGGTTGCGACTCCCCTATCCCAAAACACTTACTTCTTCAAACCTCAATGAGGTAAGTGGTCACCAAAAATAGCTGACATCCGTAACTGGCTGCGATATCCAAAGTCTCCAAATAATCAGTCAGGAGTGCCCGGGTAAATCGATCAGCTGTGTTTTGCACTGAAGTAGAAATGCAGATCTCCCACTGTATATCTTGGCTCAGATAAGACTCCTTTCTGTAAGCCAGAGACTAGCCCTTTCTAGGGTAGAAAGGGCTAGTCTCTGGCTTACAGAAAGGAGTCTTATCTGAGCCAAGATATACAGTGGGAGATCTGCATTTCTACTTCAGTGCAAAACACAGCTGATCGATTTATCCGGGCACTCCTGACTGATTATTTGGAGACTTTGGATATCGCAGCCAGTTACGGATGTCAGCTATTTTTGGTGACCACTTACCTCATAGTGATTGAGGTTTCTAAAGGTAAGTGTTTTGGGATAGGGGAGTCGCAACACCACAAACTTGTTTCATATAGTCCATTTAAGAGAGGCGCAGTCACATACTCTTTTCCATATATTCATCGTGAAGACAACTTGGGAGTCTACACACAATCTTTTCTGCCGCCCCCCTTTTTTAGATTTTATATCTAATGGACTGATATACTTAATTTGTATATATATACATAATTTATTCATATAGTATATTGATAGCGCAATTTTTAGATCTTTTGTACGTATATATATATATATATATATATATATATAATCTACAGAGGACCAAGCACTCGCTCAACACCACACCTGCCGGGGTGTACTCCAACCAGTATACACAATTGCTCAACAAAGAAAGGCACTCTCCGGTATTGAATCAACAAAGTTTACTGCATAAGCTTTATAAACATTTTTGGGTATACACATATCTTCACACACAGTTTACAATAGAAAACTTATCACCTTATAAGTGCTCCTCTCATGATTTCCCGTGCATACTGATCTGCCACTTCCGGAAACTCTGTGGCGTATAACCAGTGCAACTGCGCATGTGCGTGCTGCGCTACAGAGCGCCATCAAAAATTTTATACATTTAAAAATACATACATAAAATGAAAAACAATCGTTGCATAATAGTTATCAAAAGTAGGACAGTCTCACATAACTAGTCATCCCAAATTATTCTAATAGGTCTATGCATTACCGTTAACAATGGAGGTCTAGATTGGTATTGAGCCCTTTTGGTATCAGAGTATCTAAGATATAAATCCATTTGGACTCCCTCTGTAAGAACAATCTGCCTCTGTCACCCTCTCTTGTGGTGGCCGGTATGTGGTCTATTATAATGTATCTCTGGTCCGATACGGTATGGTCCTAATTTAAAAATGCCTAGCCACCGGTTGCTCAGCACTGCCAGAATTCAATGCAGTGCATATCGCAGACCAGTGGTTAGCGATCCTGTAAAATGGAGCCCCTAGAAGATACAATTGGCCTCCCCGGAGAGCAGTTAGGATTTTTATGCACTTTAAGAAACACATTGATGGCTATATTTTTTAGGCTATGAGATCAAATTTTCTATCCAAAGCCTTGGGGAGTACATGATGGTAGATTTTCCAATCATTCCTGTACTATACACACTCCCTAAAGTGCATAAAAATCCTAACTGCCCTCCAGGGAGGCCAATTGTATCTTCTAGGGGCTCCATTTTACAACCTATAGCCACCTACCTATAAATACTTTAACAACCATTGGTGCAAAATGTAGCATCATTCCTACTGGACTCTATGGAAGTTATTAAAATCGCCAAGGATATGCAGGATATGGAGGAGGGTGCTTACTGGTTACTTTAGATGTCACCAGCCTGTATACAGTGATCCCCCATGGGGATGGAATATCTGCTATCAGGAGGAGACTAATGAAATATCCGTATGTTGGTCCACCATGTGAGATCATCTTTGAACTGATGGAATATTGCTTAAAGTATAACTACTTTAAATTTGAAAATGGATATTATTTACAAATCTCAGGCACGGCGATGGGGTCGAATGTGGCCCCATTGTATGCCAATTTATACATGGCATGCTTTGAAGAGGAGGATACTTTGCTATTTAAGGACCCCAGAATTAGACTGTTTAGGAGATATATAGACAATCTGTTTCTGATCTGGAGGGGCGCCGCAGAGGATCTGGAGATTTAGTTTTCAAAATTGAACCAATAGGACCAACATCTAAGGTTCAAGATGACGTATGATTGGATACAGGTTGATTTCCTAGACCTCAGGATAAAGAAGGTGGACAACCAACTAAATACTACATTATTCTAAAAAGAGACGGATCGCAATTTACTATTGGATGCAGCTAGCTGTCACTGAAGAAAGCGCTGCCGTGCTCCCAGTTTAAAAGAGTTGTGAGGAACAATACAGACTCCTCAGCTAAAGTGTGCCAACTGAAAGACATGTGCTTGAAATTCCAACAGAGGGGATACAACAAACAACACCTGCAAAAATCATTTGAGGAAACCCTGGTGATGACTCAGGAACGAGCTCTTGAAAAGAAGACGAGAGAACAAACTAACAAAAGGCTGGTGTTTTCAACAGAATTGACTCCTGACAAAATGGATCTACCAAGAATATTGAGAAACAACTGGGACATCCTAAAATCTGATAAGAAAGTACCTTTCCATTGGTTTGATGGTCCTATGGTACGATATTGAAAAGGAAGATCACTAAGAGATCTATAGCTATGCACTGACAACAGACTGAGCTATACTAACATGGTTGAGTACTGAGAGAAATGGTTGCTATAGGTGTAGTGGATGTGTAACTTGTGGAGGATTATCGCAGAGCAAGTATTTTGTTCACCCATGGAGGAATAAGTGATACACTATTAACTATAGAGTTACTTGCACAACTACACATATAGGGGCCCATTTATCAAGCTCCATATGAAGCTTGAGGGCCGTGTTTCTGGTGAGCCTTCAGGCTCGCCAGAAACACCAGTTATGAAGCAGCGGTCTAAAGACTGCTGCTCCATAACCTGTCCGCCTGCACTGAGGAGGCAGACAGACATCGCCGCTATTCAACCTGATTGAATACAATCAGGTTGATTGATGCCCCCTGGTAGTGGCTGATCACAAACCTGCAGGGGGCAGCGTTGCACCAGCAGTTCACAAGAGCTGCTGGTGCAATGCTGAATGCAGAGAGCGTATTGCTCTCCGCATTCAGCGATGTCTGACGGACATGACCTGCTGATCGGATCATGTCAGACAGACACATAATAAATAGGCCCCATATTATATATGATACATTGTCCCTGTGGGAAATTTTACATAGGGAAAACCCAGGACGACCTCAGGACCAGGATGGCCAACCACCGGTCTGCGATACGCCCTGCACTGAATTCTGGCAGTGCCGAGCAACCAGTGGCTAGGTATTTTTTTAATCAGGGCTATACCGTATCGGACCTGAGATACATTATAATAGACCACATACCGGCCCCCACAAGAGGGGGGGACAGAGGCAAATTGCTCTTACAGAGGGAGAGTCCAAATGGATTTATATCTTAGATACTCTGATACCAAAAGAGCTCAATGCCAATCTAGACCTCAATTGTTATCTGTAATGCATAGGCCTATTAGAATAATTTGGGATGATTAGTTATGTATGACTGCTCTACTTTTGATAACTATTATGTGATGATTGTTTTTCATTTTATGTATGCATTTTTAAATGTATAACATTTTCTGTTGGCCCAGATGGCTCTCAGAAGCGCAGCCCGCGCAAGCTCAGTTGCGCTGGTTAGACGCCACAGAGTTTCCAAAAGTGGCAGATCAGTATGCATGGGGAATCATGAGGGGAGAACTTATAAGGTGGTAAGTTTTTTTCTGTAAACTGTGTGTGAGGACGGGTGTATACCCGAAAACATTTATACAGCTTATGCAGTAAACTTGTTGATTCAATACCGGAGAATGCCTTTCTTTGTGGAGCAATTGTATGTATGTATGTATGTATGTATATATATATATATATATATATATATATATATATAAACTACCTGTATAGATGAGTACTCAAAAAAATGTGTACCCTCTAATACAGAAAAAAGCGACGCATACTGGTAATCGTACAAATTACTAAAGGGAGTACTACTCACTAGTAGTTACTAGAATTAACTATAGTAGTTACTAGAATTCACTATAGATCACTGTTGATCACTAAATGGTACTACTCAATTGGCTTGTCATTAACTTGCTCATATAAAATATGCTGCAATATTGATGTAATAAAGACAAAATAAATAATAAAATGCAATATAATACAATGCAATAAATTGCAATCCAATAGACTATAATACTATGTGAGGCGCATGCAATGCAATGCAATGCAATAATGTGCAGTAAAATAAAGTCTAAAAAATAGACATAAAAATATAGTATAAATATAAATACAAAAGAGTCTTATCCTTTTGCTGAGTGAGAGTCCCCAAATATTTCACTCGTTGAAGTGTAAGGTGCAGCTCATCAAAAAATTACTCAAGTTTCAAGTTGAGTGCAGAGATGCAGCTGTAGAGATCTATAAAGATAAGCGCACAAAAACACTTCTCATAGTGCATATCAATTTTTATAAAATATGACAAACATATATAAAAAAACCTTCCCCTAAGGTAATCTCTACTCACAATATGAGCCCTCAATCATATGAGGTAAGGAAGGACGAGTAGATAAATAAGTGTCCCCACTGTTTCCACAGCAAAGCGTCCTGGTGTGAAGAGGTTCTTCTTACAAGTCTCAATTTGCCAGGTTCTGGAGTGTAGACTGGAGGCACAAAATACAGCCAAATGTAGTGAACCAGATGGCTCCAATGACAACAAAATGTGATATCCAAACAAACGCTGAAACAACCACGACCAGCGTGGAGTACTGAGCAGCGCGTGTGTAGCAAGTGACGTAAGGTGCGCGTGGCCTTATGCGTTTCACGGAACTTGTTTGCTTCGTCAGAGGCTTGATGGACGCCCACCTCACAAGCTGTATATTTCAAGACAGCAAAATCGGACACGCCCATCTTACGTCACCATAACCCTAAGATGTATTAAAAAGAATTACGAGAAACAGCAGTTTCCTAGACAGCCTGTGCTTAGGCAAAGTTAAAATTGTGCTTGTTATCTTCAATCAACAATACGGATCTGCTGAAATAAATGCGGCATGATGGATTAAACAAAACCTATGTGTATGTGTAACTCCTTATTCACCCTGCTTTAAATTAATTGTTATACACATTATTGCTTATGCTATTGCTGGGCGCTGGCTTTCACCCATTATCTTTAAAGCCTTACAGAATTGTGATTCTTCATATCAATTTAAATAGGAGCTATTGGTTTTCATGATTATATTCTGTCTGTCTACACACCTTGAACTAAAATTCCTATAACTCCAAGTTACAAAGTGATACCTTTATCTTAAAATGTAATCTTATAGTTTATACTTTATTATGCGATTGTATTTATATTTATTATTCTGTCCACATACCTTCACGAGAACCTATTTCAAAAATTAAAAAATAAAAAATGCCAATATAGATATAAAAATAAGTGAAAATTAAACTCTTTCCTATATCTAGATTAAAACCTCCACTATTAAAATAGAGGGAACACTAAATGTTCAAAAAACTGAAACAACTTTTAAATTATTATTATTATTATATCTATTGTATCAAAAACACTTGGATATCCACTTCCCTATTCATTCCTAGGGGTTCGAGAGTTTGAAGGGAGTGTATCCAAAAAGTCTTCCTCTGTCTGAGCAGTACCATTCTGTCCCCCCTTCTCTCATCTAATGTTACTTGCTCAATTGCTTTAAATTGCAGACATGAAGGGTCATTTTGGTGGAATTCTCTGTAATGGTCTGTTACCCCATGGGACACATTTCCTTTTTCGATGTTGGCAATGTGTTCCATTACCCTTCTTTTGATAGTTCTCTTCGTTGTACCAACATATTGGCGGTGGCAAGAACATTCCAAAACATACACCACATATTTTGAGTGGCAATTCATAGAAGTTTTTATTGATTTTGTTATCCATTGGCCTTGGAGACTATTTGTGACCAATTCTTTCGATTGCATCTAAACAAAAACAAATTTGGTCTTATTCAGCCAATTAATTTTTTTATCTTGTTTTAAGCAACTAGGTGCTAATGTATCTTTAAAATTTTTGTTTTTCCTAAAAACAACTGATGGAATTTTATCTAAAGTTTTACCCAATATTGGATCCTCCAAAAGGACATGCCAATGTTTTTTGATGGCCCTTTTAATTTTCCATGACTCTTAATTGTATTTAGTTAAAAAGATATTGGTTTTCTTCCCCTGAATATCAGGGTACTTTTTGTTTTAACAATGATGTCCTATTTAGTTGTCGTGCTTTTACATATCCATCTTTTATAATATTATCTGAATAGCCTTTCGATTTGAACTTTGTCTTTAAATGTTCATATTCTACATCGAAGGAGGTCAGACTCGAACAGTTTCTCCTTACCCTCTGGAACTAGCCATATGGTATATTACGAATCCAGTTCCTGTGATGACTACTTTTGGCATGTAGGTAACTGTTCGAGTCTGTCTCCTTCCTATATAGAGAGGTGACTATTTTGTCCCCTTCACTTGATAAAACTATATCTAGGAATTCAATTTTTTCTTTGTTTAAATTTCTAGTGAACTTCAAGTTAAACTCATTTTTATTCACATACTTGAAAAATTCTAGAATGCTATAATATTCTCTTAAAAGGATTGTTTTGCCAGATATACTGATCCTCCCATGCTCCCATATATAGATTTGCATAGTTGGGGACAAAGCGAGTACACATCGCTGTGCCCCCAACTTGCAAAAAGTACTCCTTCTCAAAAAGAAAATAATTTTTTTCTGTAGGATAAAACCAATTGATTGTAAAAGAAAATCCCTCTCTGGAAGGGGTAAATGATTATATTTATCAAAACTATATTTGATACTTTTTATTCATGTATTGTGGGGGATACAGGTATAAAGTGGAGTGACGTCTAGAGTTAATCAGCTGTAGTCTGCCATTTTATAGAATCCATTATTGATATTATATGAGGAATATCTCTGACATATGATTTTAGGGTAATGACCATTGGTTTTAAATAATAGTCAACAAATTGGGAGAGGTTGCATGTTAACGAGTTGATGCCTGAAATAATAGGCCGTCCAGGAGGCTGTTGTTGATTTTTATGGACTTTTAGTAGGTGGTAAATATTGCCACCCTGCATTTGTCCGTGAATAAAAATTCATATTCTTTTTTTGTGAATTTCCTTGCTTCCATATTATCTTTCGAAAAGAATAACTGCAAAAAGAATAGTAACATCCTCAATGAAAATGATTTTGAAAGTTTATCAAATTTAATCGCCTTGGAGTCCGATAGCTGAGGCATAGAGAAATTAACCAGTGGTTTAGACCAGTACACTCTAAACCTACTCTCAGAATTGGAAGAAACGAATGATATTTATAAAAAGGGACATGTCTTCAAACCCAAATCCATTTCTTTCATGTAATTAGCAAGAGTCCATGAGCTAGTGACGTATGGGATATACATTCCTACCAGGAGGGGCAAAATTCCCAAACCTCAAAATGCCTACAAATACACCCCTCACCACACCCACAAATCAGTTTTACAAACTTTGCCTCCCATGGAGGTGGTGAAGTAAGTTTGTGCTAGATTCTACGTTGATATGCGCTTTGCAGCAGGCTGGAGCCCGGTTTTCCTCTCAGAGTGCAGTGAATGTCCGAGGGATGTGAAGAGAGTATTGCCTATTTGAATTCAATGGTCTCCTTCTACGGGATCTATTTCATAGGTTCTCTGTTATCGGTCGTAGAGATTAATCTCTTACCTCCCTTTTCAGATCGACGATATACTCTTATATACCATTACCTCTACTGATTCTCGTTTCAGTACTGGTTTGGCTTTCTACTACATGTAGATGAGTGTCCTGGGGTAAGTAAGTCTTATTTTTTGTGACACTCTAAGCTATGGTTGGGCACTTTTTTATAAAAGTTCTAAATATATGTGTTTAAACATTTATTTGCCTTGATTCAGGATGATCAATATTCCTTATTTCAGACAGTCAGTTTCATTATTTGGGATAATGCATATGAATTATCAATTTTTTCTTACCTTTCAATTGACTTTTTTCCCTGTGGGCTGTTAGGCTCGCGGGGGCTGAAAATGCTTCATTTTATTGCGTCATTCTTGGCGCTGACTTTTTTGGCGCAAAAAATTTCTTTGTCATTTCCGGCGTCATACTTGTCGCCGGAAGTTGTTTGTGATTGCGTCATTTTTTTGACGTTTTGCGCCAAAAATGTCGGCGTCACCGGATGTGGCGTCATTCTTGGCGCCAAAAGCATTTAGGCACCAATAATGTGGGCGTCTTTTTTGGCGCTAAAAAATGTGGGCGTCATTATTGTCTCCACCTTTTTTTCCCATTATTTAAGTCTCATTTTTCTTTTGCTTCTGGTTACTAGAGGCTTGTTCATTGGCATGTTTTCCCATTCCTGAAACTGTCATTTAAGGAATTTGATAGATTTTGCTTTATATGTTGTTTTTTCTCTTACATATTGCAAGATGTCTCAGATTGACCCTGGATCAGAAGCTACTTCTGGAAAAACGCTGCCTGATGCTGGTTCTACCAAAGTTAAGTGCATTTGTTGTAAACTTGTTGTAACTGTTCCTCCGGCTGTAATTTGTGATGAATGTCATGATAAACTTGCTAATGCAGATAAAATTTCCATTAGTAATATTCCATTACCTGTTGCTGTTCCATCAACATCTAATACTCAGGATGTTCCTGTTAATATAAGAGATTTTGTTTCTAAATCTATTAGGAAGGCTATGTCTGTTATTCCTCCTTCCAGTAAGTGTAAAAGGTCTTTTAAAACTTCTCATTTCTCAGATGAATTTTTTTTTTTTTTTTTAAAGCAATTTTTTATTGAAGTCATAAACAAATATAATAATGATGACATTGCCAAAAACAATGAGAAATGAAAAAAAATATAGTGCTATTACAGAGATACTGCCCAGCCAACAATACAAGGTAGGTCAACCTAATGAGCATTTATAAGTTTGAAGAATGGTATTTAATGATGGCTCTTAATGAAGTGAGGGAGCGAAAATTGGTTGGAGATATGTCAAAGCAGGGAGGTTGACTAGGCACTACAGGTAAGCAGAAGAAGCAGATGAATCCAGTTCATCGGGGGCATTAGTAAAGATTCGGACTATATAAATTGAGACTTCAGTTTTATATTTTATGCTTAGAAGGGGAGTAGCTACAGCGTTGGTCACATTTGGACCGTATATTATCATGAACATTATATCTAATGTAACTACTCAGAGTCAGTTGCTTGGCCACTTTTGGACCAGATTAGCAAGGAGGGGGATAAAGGAGTGCAGCGGACAAGAGCCGCTCAAAGTGGAACGGGGAAGGGATAGGAGGGCGGAGCCAGGTAGGATAGTAGATAGGTTAGTAAAGGTCAAATTGTATAATTACAATATATTGGACGTAAAAGGGAAAAACATGTTGTTTATAAAGAATGAGGGGTGGTAGCTAAGTGGGAAGTAGCTGGGTCTTGGGCCGACTCTTAATGCAAATAAATTCACTTTCTACGTAATGAACAGAAGTTGGACTCTACAATATTGTATAGTGTGGAGGGGGAATATTAGATTATTTGGGGCCTAGGGGAACTCAGGGTGAGCCCCTCTCCTAGGGGAGTGCCACCTATAGGCAATGCAGGAAAAAGGAGGAGGGATATGACCCGCAGGCAATAAGTACCAGCGGGAAAGGGAGGAGAGAGGCTCGACCGGGACAGATAGTGTGTACTAATAAGGTGGGCATGACCATAAGGAAACTAGTGATGACATTCATACAATCATAAATAACGATAACATATAACATATAAAGTAAAAATACCCCGGCTTTTAGGCAACAAAGAGAGATACCCATACAGGTGAATATGTCAGAATGTAAGGTGGATAGTGAATAGCTTTACCCTAAGGTATTCCTGAAAACTGTATAACTAAGTAAATAGATAAATTTTGGTGTGAGGATAAGAGATAAAATTTTATAGCTGTGTCCAAATACCTTTGACCATAGTCTTGGTCCAGTGCAAGGGAAATCTAATTCCATACAGAACAATATGGAATCTAAGTTCCTGAGTTGGAACAGTTAGTGTTAAACTAGATATGTACATCGTGGGTATCAAGCTCATGTATATAGTGTGGGGCTAGGGGCTAGGGTAGTTAAGATAGAGTAGTCATATATTAAAATAGATGTAAGCCGGTTCGGCTTCACCCTAGTACTCAGATAGGAGGGACAATGGAGTATATTAAAACATGCCAATATAATAAGTGGCAACAAACTATTGTTAGAAATGGCCAGAGAGACATAATGGTATTAGCTAGAATTATGAGATTAAATATATATCCCTCATGCACAGGTTTGTTGCTCATCTTAAGATAATAGGAGGGATATAAAAGAGGCTATTCTGCAAGGGCTTAGTTTGAATAAGATATCAAATGTTATATAATTATTAGGTGACGTCTAGTATGTGGGCACCATAAGGTTAACAAGCAAGACAACATTTTGCCACGAGCGCTGTGTAGTAGTTAGATATATGTAAACATTGCATTGATCCTGAAATAGGAGTTTTTTATAGGGTAAAATAAGCAGGAGCTGGCCTATATCAGGGTGACCACTAGTAAGGCACATCAGTCAGTATGTAATGCAATTATCAGCCTACATCAGTGTTACTTTGTCTGAGATATATACTCTGGCTATATAAGGCTGAACCTTGGAAGGTGACAAAGGAGGTAGGTGTAAAGTGAAACAGCTCTACTACTTGGTATGCAAACGCATATAGTACATGCCATACAGATAAAATCCTCTCTGTTTATACTTATAGTGTATGTCTCAGAATTCTGATCCCATTCAGCTTCAGGTATAATGGGATAGAGCAAAAGAGAAGCAAAAAAATAAAAAAAAATAATAACAAGTAGCTCCCAAAGTTTGCTTAATAAGGCAAATAAGTACTAAACATAAGTGAAAGGGATGAAGCTGTCTAGAGCTTCTGTTTAGGATGAAGAAAATAACTTAGTGTTGGACTTTTAAACCTTATATAACTGTGGGGAGGATGTGAGAGTACATATTAATATCAGAAACAGAAAAGATTCGAGAGTGTATATCATTACTCTAACAGGAAGTGATCCTTGTAAGGTATACATATATTAGCTATAAAGTTCCACAAGCAATAAACATGTGGATGGTCCCCCGTGCATATGTACAGAGTAATTATTATCCCTATATCAAGGGGACATAACTGCATAAAGGCAACCTTCAGGGGTAAACATAACTGCTGCGGTGCATATCATACATTAACTCCATCAGAGCTGAAAAAGGAAAAAAAAGGCAACCATGTAGGAGCCATTAAACTATCAACCTGAATCTTTACAACATGTATACATTTTTATCTAATTCAACCTGAACATATAGCAGAAGTCCCAGAGTCCGGTATGCAAGGAAAAAAGGCAAGCCTATTGTCTGTCAGAGTGGTAACGGAACTTTCTCACCCCACTCCAGACTTTATATAACTGCTTAAGGGCAAGTAGAGCACAGGTTGGTGCGCTGTTATGTAAGGCCTGCGGGTATCGGGAGAAGAATTGACAGCAAATTGAGCAGCACCATGTTGGACAAGTCCTGCGTGAATGTCACCAGGCCGCATGGCGCTGAACTGTTCACTAGCATTTACCAGCACTACAGACCTAAGTATGGGATTCTCTTGTCTCCTTTCGTGAATCACTACAATGGTCTGGGGCTCATCTCTGCTCCAATGCGGCGGACTCGAGTCATGCAGCCAGGGAACTTGGACTGTCGCTACAGCTTGCGGAGTGTTCTCTATATCCTGAGGTGAGATGGTGCCTTTGATGAGGGATCTCTCCGGTATCGATGTTGCGGTCTGAGTAGAAGGTAAGTGTCCTGTCAGATCCAATGTCATCCACCGCAGCGGGAATGGAATCTTACACTCCCACCTACTCGGTGAGAGTAGAACTGGGAGCTCCTGATGAGAAGGTAAGATCTTCTTAAGCGGGCCCTCGGGTAGGAGTGTCGGCGACACAGCAGTTTCCCCCTCAGTAAGTGTGATTATCGAAGGGCGGTGAACCGGAGTATCCTCTAGTCCCTCTCCCGCTTGTCTCAGATCTGATCCATGAGAGGGGATCTCTGGGGTTTCCGGTGTTTTGAATATAGATGGTAAATAGCTCCCGGCTTTCTGACCTAGGCCAGATCTTTCAGCGGCTTGAGTTGGTGGTGATAGGAAGGCAGAGAGCAGAAGCTTTATATCTTCCTGCATACTCCGATGGTACCTCTCTAGCAAATGTTGAGTGCGTTGTTCCCATGCATCAAGTATCTCCATATTGACCATGCTTTTGGGAATGACTGCTGTAGTTGCGCGTAGCAAGGCCTAAAAAGTGTTGTCGATGTTAGAGTCCACAAATAAAATATCTTTGGTTTCTTGATGTGTAGGGCTAGTCACGTCCGTTTCCTTGTTAAATCTTAATATGAATATGAGCTCTTTTAAGGTGAATTTATCTGCAAATTATAACTAAGAGCTCAGAGCTGAGGAAAACACGTCTGACTGCCTTAGAAGCTGGCTCCGCCCCCCTCTCAGATGAATTTTTAAATGAACATCATCATTCTGATTTGTCCGTTTCTGATGAGGATTTTTCTGGTTCAGAGGATTCAGTCTCAGATATTGACACTGATAAATCTTCATATTTATTTAAAATGGAATTTATTCGTTCTTTACTTAAAGAAGTTTTAATCGCATTAGAAATGGAGGATTCTAGTCCTCTTGATACTAAATCTACTAAGCGTTTAAATTTGGTTTTTAAACCTCCTACAGTTATTCCGGAAGTTTTTCCTGTCCCTGATGCTATTTCTGAAGTAATTTCTAGGGAATGGAATAATCTGGGTAATTCTTTTACTCCTCCTAAAAAATTTAAGAAATTGTATCCTGTGCCATCTGACAGATTAGAGTTTTGGGACAAAATCCCTAAAGTTGATGGGGCTATCTCTACTCTTGCTAAGCGTACTACTATTCCTACGGCAGATATTACTTCCTGTAAGGATCCTTTAGATAGGAAGATTGAATCCTTTCTAAGGAAAGCTTATTTATGTTCAGGTAATCTTCTTAGGCCTGCTATTTCTTTGGCTGATGTTGCTGCAGCTTCCACTTTTTGGTTGGAGGCTTTGGCACAACAAGTGTCAGATCATAATACTCATAGCATTGTTAAGCTTCTTCAACATGCTAATAACTTTATTTGTGATGCCATCTTTGATATCATTAGAGTTGATGTCAGGTATATGTCTTTAGCTATTCTAGCTAGAAGAGCTTTATGGCTTAAAACTTGGAATGCTGATATATCTTCTAAGCCAACTTTGCTTTCCCTTTCTTTCCAAGGTAATAAATTGTTTGGGCTGCTAATAGTTTTCGTTCCTTTCGTCAGAATAAGGAACAAAAGCCTGATCCTTCCCCTAAAGGAACGGTTTCTGTTTGGAAACCGTCTCCAGTCTGGAATAAATCCAAGCCTTTTAGAAAGCCAAAGCCAGCTCCCAAGTCCACATGAAGATGCGGCCCTCATTCCAGCGCAGCTGGTAGGGGGCAGATTACGATTTTTCAAAGAAATTTGGATCAATTCGATTCACAGTCTTTGGATTCAGAACATTGTTTCACAAGGGTACAGAATAGGTTTCAAGGTAAGGCCACCTGCAAGAAGATTTTTTCTTTCTCGCATTCCAATAAATCCAGTGAAGGCTCAGGCGTTTCTGAAATGTGTTTCAGATCTAGAGTTGGCTGGAGTAATTGTGCCTGTTCCAGTTCTGGAACAGGGTCTGGGGTTTTACTCAAATCTATTCATTGTACCAAAGAAGGAGAATTCATTCAGACCAGTTCTGGATTTAAAAATATTGAATCGTTATGTAAGGATACCAACATTCAAAATGGTAACTATAAGGACTATTCTGCCTTTTGTTCAGCAAGGGCATTATATGTCCACAATAGATTTACAGGATGCATATCTGCATATTCCGATTCATCCAGATCACTTTCAGTTCCTGAGATTCTCTTTTCTAGACAAGCATTACCAATTTGTGGCTCTGCCGTTCAGTCTAGCAATGGCTCCAAGGATTTTTTTCAAAGGTTCTCGGTGCCCTTCTATCTGTAATCAGAGAACAGGGTATTGTGGTATTTCCTTATTTGGACGATATCTTGGTACTTGCTCAGTCTTCACATTTAGCAGAATCTCATACGAATCGACTTGTGTCGTTTCTTCAAGAACATGGTTGGAGGATCAATTTACCAAAGAGTTCATTGATTCCTCAGACAAGGGTAACCTTTTTAGGTTTCCAGATAGATTCAGTGTCCATGACTTTGTCTCTGACGGACAAGAGACGTCTGAAATTAATTTCACCTTGTCGAAACCTTCAGTTTCAATCATTCCCTTCGGTAGCCTTATACATGGAAATTCTAGGTCTTATGACTGCTGCATCGGACGCGATCCCCTTTGCTCGTTTTCACATGCGACCTCTTCAGCTCTGTATGCTGAACCAGTGGTGCAGGGATTATACAAAGATATCACAGTTAATATCTTTAAATCCGATTGTACGACACTCTCTGATGTGGTGGACAGATCACCATTGTTTAGTTCAAGGGGCTTCTTTTGTTCTTCCAACCTGGACTGTGATCTCAACGGATGCGAGTCTGACAGGTTGGGGAGCTGTATGGGGGTCTCTGACAGCTCAGGGGGTTTGGGAATCTCAGGAGGCGAGATTACCAATCAACATTTTGGAACTCCGTGTGATTTTCAGAGCTCTTCAGTCGTGGACACTTCTGAAGAGAGAATCGTTCATTTGTTTTCAGACGGACAATGTCACAACCGTGGCATATGTCAATCATCAAGGGGGACTCACAGTCCTCTGGCTATGAAAGAAGTATCTCGTATACTTGGATGGGCGGAATCCAGCTCCTGTCTAATTTCTGCGGTTCACATCCCAGGTATAGACAATTGGGAAGCGGATTATCTCAGTCGCCAGACATTACATCCGGGCGAATGGTCTCTTCACCCAGAGGTATTTCTTCAGATTGTTCAAATCTGGGGTCTTCCAAAAATAGATCTGATGGCTTCTCATCTAAACAAGAAACTTCCCAGGTATCTGTCCAGATCCAGGGATCCTCAGGCGGAGGCAGTGGATGCATTGTCGCTTCCTTGGAAGTATCATCCTGCCTATATCTTTCCGCCTCTAGTTCTTCTTCCAAGAGTGATTTCCAAAATTCTAAAGGAGTTTTCGTTTGTACTGCTGGTGGCTCCAGCATGGCCTCACAGGTTTTGGTATGCGGATCTGGTTCGGATGGCTTCTTGCCAACCTTGGACTCTTCCGTTAAGACCAGACCTTCTATCTCAAGGCCCATTTTTCCATCAGGATCTCAAATCACTAAATTTTAAGGTATGGTGATTGAACGCTTGATTCTCAGTCATAGAGGTTTCTCTGACTCCGGAATGAATACTATGTTACAGGCTCGTAAATCTGTGTCTAGAAAGATATATTATCGAGTCTGGAAGACTTACATTTCTTGGTGTTCTTCTCATCAATTTTCCTGGCATTCTTTTAAAATTCCTAGAATTTTACAGTTTCTTCAGGATGGTCTGGATAAAGGTTTGTCTGCAAGTTCCTTGAAAGGACAAATTTCTGCTCTTTCTGTGCTGTTTCACAGAAAGATTGCTAATCTTCCTGATATTCATTGTTTTGTACAGGCTTTGGTTCGTATCAAACCTGTCATTAAGTCAATTTCTCCTCCTTGGAGTTTAAATTTGGTTCTGGGAGCTCTACAAGCTCCTCCTTTTGAACCTATGCATTCTCTGGATATTAAATTACTTTCTTGGAAAGTTTTGTTTCTTTTGGCCATCTCTTCTGCTAGAAGTGTTTTTGAGTTATCTGCTCTTTCTTGTGAATCTCCTTTTCTGATTTTTCATCAGGATAAGGCAGTGTTGTGGACTTCATTTCAATTTTTACCTAAGGTTGTGAATTCTAACAACATTAGTAGAGAGATTGTGGTTCCTTCATTGTGTCCTAATCCTAAGAATTCTAAGGAAAGATCGTTACATTCATTGGATGTGGTAAGAGCTTTGAAATATTATGTTGAAGCTACTAAAGATTTCCGAAAGACTTCTAGTCTATTTGTTATCTTTTCTGGTTCTAGGAAAGGTCAGAAGGTCTCTGCCATTTCTTTGGCATCTTGGTTAAAGTCTTTGATTCATCATGCTTATGTTGAGTCGGGTAGAACTCTGCCTCAAAGGATTACAGCTCATTCTACTAGGTCGGTTTCTACTTCCTGGGCGTTTAGGAATGAAGCTTTGGTTGATCAGATTTGCAAAGCAGCAACTTGGTCTTCTTTGCATACTTTTACTAAATTCTACCATTTTTATGTATTTTCTTCTTCTGAAGCAGTTTTTGGTAGAAAAGTACTTCAGGCAGCTGTTTCAGTTTGATTCTTCTGCTTATAATTTCAGTTTTTTTCATTATAAGATTTAAACTTTATTTTGGGGTGTGGATTATTTTTCAGCGGAATTGGCTGTCTTTATTTTATCCCTCCCTCTCTAGTGACTCTTGCGTGGAAGTTCCACATCTTGGGTATTTATTATCCCATACGTCACTAGCTCATGGACTCTTGCTAATTACATGAAAGAAAACATAATTTATGTAAGAACTTACCTGATAAATTAATTTCTTTCATATTAGCAAGAGTCCATGAGACCCACCCTTTTTTGTGGTGATTATGGTTTTTTTGTATAAAGCAAAACTATTCCAATTCCTTATTTTTGATGCTTTCGCACTTTTTCTTATCACCCCACTTCTTGGCTATTTGTTAAACTGATTTGTGGGTGTGGTGAGGGGTGTATTTGTAGGCATTTTGAGGTTTGGGAAACTTTGCCCCTCCTGGTAGGAATGTATATCCCATACGTCACTAGCTCATGGACTCTTGCTAATATGAAAGAAATGAATTTATCAGGTAAGTTCTTACATAAATTATGTTTTTTTATCCTCTATATTCCTAGGGAAACTAGATACCAGTTTTTTTACAAACTAGTGGAAAAGGAATTAATGGATTTGTGTAAGAAGGAAAATGAAGAAATAAAAAACAAACAAAAAAGAGGACAAAATCTGAATGACTTTGAGAAAAAAGCATTGATCAAACTGAAACAAGACACTACAATTGTAAATAGGGAAACGCATAAGGGGGGCAGTATAGTCGTTCAGGAAATGCGGATTTTAAATGACCCCACAACTTATATTAAATTGAAAAAAGATCCAACTAACCAATTTATAAAAGATTTAAAAAATATTTTAGAAGATAATATGGAAGCAGGGACAATCACAAAAAATGAATATGTATTTTAATTCACGAACAAATGCAGGGTGGCAATATTTTACCAAATACAAGGGGGTTTGGTTAAGCACACCTAACAAAAACATGTTATATATTAGCACACATATTGTGGGAGTGCTGCCAAAATGACCAAAATAAGTATAATACAAAAACAGGTATTGGCCCACATCCAAAACCATAAGACCACTTATTTTTACACATATTTTTAACATATTTTTAAATGCTGCAAAAAATTGCCTGTTTAATATTTTTTGAATAAAGTTTGGATCTTAGTCACACAATATGGCCATATTCTGCTCAGCCAGTCACCACTTACAAGGTGTGCCAAAATAGACTGGTCCTAACACTATAAAGTTTAGCCTTACTGGGCTGAATCATTTGATTCTAATATACCAAAATATAATTCTAACACTGCAGTACTATGCCTCAAATCAAGATTGCACAGAATGAGACTCCCTGGCTTTATATATATAACTCAATTACATAGTCTGGAACACACCTGAGCAGGGTGGTGTGCTTTAACCAAAGGGATTTGGTCAGTCTCCCTTAAATTTAAGAAATACAACAAGGGGGTTTGGTTAAGGACACCTAACAAAAACATAGCACACAAATTGAGGGAGTGCTGCCAAAATGACCAAAATAAGTGTAAGACAAAAACAGGTATTGGCGAACATCCAAACACATAAGACCACTTTTTTTACACATATTTTTAAATGCTGAAAAAAATTGCCTGCTTAATATTTTTTAAATAAAGTTGGGATCTTAGTCACACAATATGGACATATTCTGCTCAGCCAGTCACCACTTACAAGGTGTCTCAAAATAGACTGGTCCTAACACTATGAAGTTTAGACTTACTGGGCTGAATCATTTGATTCTAATATACCAAAATAGAATTCCAACACTTCAGTACTATGCCTCAAATCAAGACTGCACATAATGAGATTCCCTGGCTTTATATATATAACTCAATTACATAGTCTGGAACACACCTGAGCAGGGTGGTGTGCTTTAACCAAAGGGATTTGGTCAGTCTCCCTTAAATTTAAGAAATACAACAAGGGGGTTTGGTTAAGCACACCTAACATTTTTTTTATTTATTTATTAGCACACATATTGTGGGAGTGCTGCCAAAATGACCAAAATAAGTATAAGACAAAAACAGGTATTGGCGCACATCCAAACACATAAGACCACTTATTTTTACACATATTTTTAACATATTTTTAAATGCTGCAAAAAAATTGCCTGCTTAATATTTTTTAAATAAATTTGGGATCTTAGTCACACAATATGGCCATATTCTGCTCAGCCAGTCACCACTTACAAGTTGTCCCAAAATAGACTGGTCCTAACATCATCATTGTCATCTGGAAAGGGGATGAAAATAATATTCTAGAATTTTTCAAGTATGTGAATAAAAATGAGTTTAACTTGAAGTTCACTAAAAATTTAAACAAAGAGAAAACTGAATTCCTAGATAAAGTTTTATCAAGTGAAGGGGACAAAATAGTCACCTCTCTATATAGGAAGGAGACAGACTCGAACAGTTACCTACATACCAAAAGTAGTCATCACAGGAACTGGATTCGTAATATACAGTATGGCCAGTTCCAGAGGGTGAGGAGAAACTGTTTGAGTCTGACCTCCTTCGATGTAGAATATGAACATTTAAAGACATAGTTCAAATCGAAAGGCTATCCAGATAATTTTATAAAAGATGGATATGTAAAAGCATGACAACTAGATAAAACCTCATTGTTAAAACAAAAAAATACCCTGATATTCAGGGGAAGAAAAACAACATCTTTTTACTAAATACAATGAAGAGTCGTGGAAAATTAAAGGGCCATCAAAAAACATTGGCATGTCCTTTTGGACGATCCAATATTGGGTAAAACTTTAGATAAAATTCCTTCAGTTGTTTTTAGGAAAAACAAAAATTTTAAAGATATATTAGCACCTAGTTGCTTAAAACAAGATAAAAAAAACTAATTGGCTGAATAAGACCAATCGAAAGAATTGCAATACATGTCCAATTATTGTTAAGGATAATAAACAATTAGTCTCCAAGGCCAATGGATACAAAAAATCAATAAAAACATCTATGAATTGCCACTCAAAATATGTGGTGTATGTTTTGGAATGTTCTTGCCACCACCAATATGTTGGTAGAACGAAGAGAACTATCAAAAGAAGGGTAATGGAACACATTGCCAACATCGAAAAAGGAAATGTGTCCCATGGGGTAACAGACCATTACAGAGAATTCCTCCAAAATGACCCTTCATGTCTGCGATTTAAAGCAATTGAGCAAGTAACATTAGATGAGAGAAGGGGGGACAGAATGGTACTGCTCAGACAGAGGAAGACTTTTTGGATACACTCCCTTCAAACTCTCGAACCCCTAGGAATGAATAGGGAAGTGGATATCCAAGTGTTTTTGATACAGTAGATATAATAATAATTTAAAAGTTGTTTCAGTTTTTTGAACATTTAGTGTTCCCTCTATTTTAATAGTGGATGTTTTACAAGTCCATTTAAATATCTAGATGTAGGAAAAGAGTTTAATTTTCACTTATATTTATATCTATATTAGCATTTTAGATTTTTGATTTTTTTATATTTGAAATAGGTTCTTGTGAAGGTATGTGGACAGAATAATAAATATAAATACAATCGCATAATAAAGTATAAACTATAAGATTAAATTTTAAGACAAAGGCATCACTTTGTAACTTGGTGTTATAGGAATTTTAGTTCAAGGTATGTAGACTGACAGAATATAATCATGAAAACCAATAGCTCCTTAAAAAAAATGTTGATTGTATAGGAAAATAAGATATGTATATATATTTTTTTTATTTAGGGGGGAGAGAGTGCACAAAAGAAAGGGGGAAGAGAGAGCACAAAAGAGAGGGGGGAGAGAGAGAGTGCAAAAGAGAGGGGGGAGAGAGAGAGAGCACAAAAGAGAGGGGGAGAGAGAGAGCTCAAAAGAGAAGGGGAGAGAGAGAGCGCAAAATAGAGGGGGAGAAAGAGAGCAGAAGAGGGGGGATAAAGAGAGGGAGATAGACAGCAAAAGAGAGGGGGGAGAGTGCACAAAAGAGAGGGGGGAGAGCGCAAAAGAGAGGGGGGAGAGAGAGTGCAAAAGAGAGGGGGGAGAAAGAGAGCACAAAAGAGAGGGGGCAAGAGCACAAAAGAGAGGGGGAGAGAGAGCTCAAAAGAGAGGGGGAGTGAGCGCAAAATAGAGGGGGAGAAAGAGAGCAGAAGAGGGGGGATAAAGAGAGGGAGATAGACAGCAAAAGAGAGGGGGGGGAGAGTGCACAAAAGAGAGGGGGAGAGCGCAAAAGAGAGGGGGGAGAGAGTGCATAAGAGAGGGGGGAGAAAGAGAGCACAAAAGAGAGGGGGCAAGAGCGCAAAAGAGAGGGGGAGAGAGAGTGCAAAAGAGAGGGGGGGGAGAGAGTGCAAAAGAGAGGGGGGAGAGAGAGAAAAAGAGAGGGGGGAGAGAGCACAAAAAGGGAGGGGGAGAGAGCGCAAAAGAGAGGGGGGAGAGGGCAAAAGAGAGGGGGGAGAGAGCACAGAAGAGAGGGGGAGAGAGAGAACACAAAAGATAGGGGGAGAGAGAGAGCACAAAAGAGAGGGGGGAGAGAGCGCAAAAGAGAGGGGAGAGAGATAGTGGGGGAGAGAGCGCAAAAGAGAGGGGGGAAAGAGAGAGCACAAAAGAGAGGGGGAGAGAGAGTGCAAAAGAGAGGGGGAGAGAGAGCGCAAAAGAGAGGGGGGAGAGAGAGCGCAAAAGAGAGGGGGGAGAGAGCTCAAAAGAGAGGGGGAGACAGTGCAAAAGAGAGGGGGAGAGAGAGAGCAGAAGAGGGGGGATAAAGAGAGGGAGAGAGACAGCAAAAGAAAGGGGGAGAGCGCAAAAGAGAGGGGGGAGAGAGAGTGCAAAAGAGAGGGGGGAGAGAGAGTGCGCAAAAGAGAGGGAGGAAGAGCGCAAAAGAGAGAGGGGAGAGAGAGCGCAAAAGAGAGGGGGAGAGAGAGAGCACAAAAGAGAGGGGGGAGAGAGCACAAACGAGAGGGGGAGAGAGAGAGAGCACAAAAGAGAGGGAGAGAGAGCACAAAAGAGAGGGGAGAGAGCGCAAAAGAGAGGGGAGAGAGAGAGGGGGGAGAGAGAGCAAAAGAGAGGGGGAGAGAGCGCAAAAGAGAGGGGGAGAGAGAGAGTGCAAAAGAGAGGGGGAGAGAGAGAGCACAAAAGAGAGGGGGAGAGAGAGCGCAAAAGAGAGGGGGAGAGAGAGAGCTCAAAAGAGAGGGAGAGAGAGCGCAAAAGAGAGGGGAGAGAGAGAGCAAAAGAAAGGGGGAGAGAGAGAGCAAAAGAAAGGGGGAGAGAGAGAGCAAAAGAGAGGGGGAGAGAGAGAGCGCAAAAGAGAGGGGGAGAGAGTGCAAAAGAGAGGGGGAGAGAGAGCGCAAAAGAGCGGGTGAGAGAGTGCAAAAGAGAGGAGGGAGAGAGAGAGCGCAAAAGAGAGGGGGAGAGAGCGCAAAAGAGAGGGGGAGAGAGCGAGCACAAAAGAGAGGGGGAGAGAGCGCAAAAGAGAAGGGGAGAGAGAGAGCACAAAAGAGAGGGGGAGAGAGAGAGCAAAAAAGAGAGGGGGAGAGAGAGAGCTCAAAAGAGAGGGGGAGAGAGCGCAAAAGAGAGGGGAGAGAGAGAGCAAAGGAGAGCAGGACAGAGAGAGCAAAAGAGAGGGGGGAGAGAGAGCAAAAGAGAGGGGGGAGAGAGAGAGCAAAAGAGAGGGGGAGGGAGAGAGCGCAAGGGGTGGGACCGCTGTACTGCAAAAAATGGCCCGTGTGAACGGGCTTTAGGACTAGTAAGCAATAATGTGTATAGCAATTAATTTAAAGCAGGGTGAATAAGGAGTTACACATACACATAGGTTTTGTTTAATCCATTATGGCCGCATTTATTTCAGCAGATCCTTATTGTTGATTGAAGATAACAAGCACAATTTTAACTTTGCCTAAGCACAGTCTGTCTAGGAAACAGCTGTTTCTCGTAATTCTTTTTAGTACATCTTAGGGTTATGGTGACGTAGGAGGGGATAGTCCGATTTCGCTGTCTTGAAATATACAGCTTGTGAGGTGGGCGTTTATCAAGCCTCTGACAAAGCGGGCGAGTTCCGTGAAACACGTAAGTCCACGCCCACCTTACATCACTTGCTATATACACACTGCTCAGTACTCCACGCTGGTCGTGGTTGCTTCAGCGTTTGTTTAAATATCACATTTTGTTGTCATTGGAGCCATCTGTTTCACTACATTTGGCTATATTTGGTGCATCCAGTCTACACTACAGAACCTAGCAAATTGAGACTTGTAAGAAGAACTTCTTCACACCAGTATGCTTTGCTGTGGACACAGTGGGGACACTTATTTATCTATCTATATATATATATATATATATATATATACATACACACACATATATATTTATATATATATATATATATATATGTATTCACACATATTTAGACATGTATATGTATGTATCTCTGTTAAAGCCCTTTGCATACCTTTTTTGTTCTAACACCTGAGACCTTATAACTTTCTATTGCAATAACTTTTTAGTTGAGTGCGACAGTTAACCGGAGCTCTGATGTGTTGCTATGCCGACGTACATGAAATTCGATTTTGCTCAAGCGAACGTGTTTACTTTCAACCTGTAATGCGCTCGCTACTTCCGCTACATGCAAAGCTGCAATAAACCCCTTTTTGATTGCGCGTAACAGTTAGCACGGCACTCATGATCTAGCCCTTAGATGAAACACATTGAAAATTAAATTACTTTAATTTCCCTTTAAAATTTATACAGAGCCACATCTAGTCTAGATTGGTATAATATCTTATCTACAGCAACCATTTATATAGAGCCAATAATTTCTAGTGCAAATAAGGTAAAATATTTTATTAGGGCCCTTCTGAATCTCTCACTACAAACATAAAGGAATATTCTAATGTAAAATAAAAATGCCCTATTTTGACATTATTTTTAGACCCTCTTTTTTTTAAAGGACGTCATTTAAAGGAATATTCATTCGTCGGGTAGTCGTCAGCCTGGAAGGATGCTCAGCGTCGGATGTCTTGAAGATGGACCCGCTCCGCGCTGGATGGATAAAGATAGAAGATGCTGCCTGGATGAAGACTTCTGCCGGTCTGGAGGACCACTTCACCCGGCTTCGTTGAGGACTTCGACCCGGTTGGGTGAAGACGTCTCAAGGTAGGGTGATCTTCAAGGGGTTAGTGTTAGTTTTTTTTAAGGGGGGATTAGGTGGGTTTTAGAGTAGGGTTGGGTGTGTGGGTGGTGGGTTTTAATGTTGGAGGGGGGTATTGTAATTTTTTTTACAGGTAAAAGAGCTGATTACTTTGGGGCAATGCCCCACAAAAGGCCCTTTTAAGAGCTATTTGTAATTTAGTATAGGGTAGGGCTTTTTATTACTTTGGGGGCTTTTTTATTTTATTAGGGGGATTAGATTAGGTGTAATTAGTTTAAAATTCTTGTAATTATTTTATTATTTTCTGTAATTTAGTGGGGTTTTTTTGTACTTTAGTTAATTTTATTTAATTGTAATTAATTTATTTTAATTTAGGTAATTAATTTAATTATAGGGTAGTGTTAGGTGTAATTGTAACTTAGGTTAGGTTTTATTTTACAGGTACTTTTGTATTTATTTTAACTAGGTAGTTATTAAATAGTTAATAACTATTTAATAACTATTGTACCTAGTTAAAATAAATACAAACTTGCCTGTAAAATAAAAATAAACCCTACTCTAGATACAATGTAACTATTAGTTATATTGTAGCTAGCTTAGGGTTTATTTTATAGGTAAGTATTTAGTTTTAAATAGGAATAATTTATTTAATGATAGGAATATTTATCTAGATTTATTTAAATTATATTTAAGTTATGGGGTGTTAGGTTTAGGGTTAGACCTAGGTTTAGGGGTTAATATGTTTAATATATTTGTGGCGGTGTGGGGTGGGCAGATTAGGGGTTCATAAATATAATGTAGGTGGCGGTGGGCTCCGGGAGCGGCAGTTTAGGGGTTAAACATTTTATTTCGTTGCGGCGGGGTCTGGGAGCGGCAGGATAGGGGTTAATAACTTTATGTAGGTGGTGGCGGTATAGGGGGCGGCAGATTAGGGGTTAATATGTATAATGTAGGTGGCGGTGAGCTCCGGGAGCGGCAGTTTAGGGGTTAAACATTTTATTTAGTTGCGGCTGGGTCCGGGAGCGGCGGTTTAGGTGTTAATAAATTCAATGTAGGTGGCGACGGTGTAGGGGGGGCAGATTAGGGGTGTTTAGACTCGGGGTACATGTTAGGGTGTGAGGTGTAGACATTACCATAGGAATCAATGGGATATCAGGTAGCAGCGAACATAAGCTTTCGCTGCTTTCAGACTCCCATTGATTCCAATGGCATCCACCGCCCTGGATTGAAAACCAGGTACGCTGGGCCGGAAAAGTGGCAAGCGTACCTGCTAGTTATTTGATAACTAGTAAAAGTAGTCAGATTGTGCCGAACTTACGTTCGGAACATCTGTAGTGACGTAAGCATCGATCTGTGTCGGACTGAGTCTGGTGGATCGTATGTTACATCACTATATTCTACTTTTGCCAGTCTGTAGGGTCTGATAACTAAGGCGAATCAAGCTTGCCACAAATACGCTGTGGAATTCCAGCGTATTTGCGGTTGACAGCTTGATAAATAGAGGCCATTAGCTGAACAAATCATGGGAATGCATACCTGTGTATGCTCCAATCAGAGGCCAGTATCCTTATCTGTATTTTAAATATTTTGTTGACTACTTGTTTAACCCTTTTGAAGTAGCTTACCTCATTTAAAAGAATGGAAGATGTTAACAAATAAAATGCTATAATGATAAAGAGATATAGGTACATAAAAGTAAAAATTAAACTTTGGATGTGCACAGTCTTATGTGCACACTTTCCGAGACATCTGCTATTACTGAGCATGTACCAGAGTTAAATTTTTTTACATATATGGGTCTGTGATTGGCTTATAACTGTCATATGATACAGGAGACAAAGACACGAAGGAATGCATTGCAATTTGTCAGAAAAAAATCAAGGGGCCGATTTATTAAAGTGCGAGCGGACATGATACGATGTAGCATATAATGCCCCCCGCACATCGATAAATACCGACAGCATACGCTGTCGGCAATTATCCTTGCATAAGCAAGGGGGTTGTCAATCAGCCAGATCGTATAGGATCAGGCGGATTGATGTCTGCAGCCTCAGAGCAGGCAGATAAGTAATGGAGGAGGAGTGGTCTTTAGACCGCTGCTTCATAACTGCTGTTTCCGTCAAGCCTGAAGGCTCGCGCAGAACCAGGGGCATCAAGCTCCATTTGGAGCTTGATAATTTGACTCCTAATCTTTATCTGAGATTTAAAGCAAATGTTTTTGTATTTGTTTTAATTACACATTTTTTGGGTCAATATTCTTATGTCTAGTCTAGGTTAATTTACTTACATTCAGCATCCATAAAATATGTTCTGCATTTATAGACAATTTTAACACTACATTTGTCTGCTTAGAAACAAAATGCTTGGGAAAAAAAAAAATCAACAAAATATTGCACACCAATTCCAGTTTTTTTCTCACTGTAGTTTTGTAATCCTCCCACTGTATATTTGAGTGATTCCCTCTGACTAGTGCCAGAATTCTTGCGTGAATATGACTGTCCCTAGGGGGAAGAATCATCTCAGTAGACGTGCTGAAGGCAAATGACTTCTAGGAGCTGAATTCGTTTCTCGTGTTTGTATGTGTACCTGTCTGGGCTCATAAAATACATCTTCCATCAAAACTCAATACTAAAATAATACTTATATCTAATGTATGATAGAACACATAAGCAGTCTACAGGAGGAAAGAAATCCAGTGAAAATCATTTCATTTGAGTCCCAGAGGATTCCTGAAATGTGAGTGTATTTTTCATGATGCACAATAAAATCTTAGAGCACACAATTTACAATAAGTTCTAGAGATGCTAGTCTACTGCAAAGCACAGTTCTCAGTTCTGATGCTCAATGTATTCCTCTTAAATTTTACCCCCACAATTTATCTGTGAAAATCTGTTAAAGGATTATAGGCTGTAGGACAAAAACTAATACATTTTCTTGCTACAATATTTCTAGAACCTCCGCACATGATATTGCATGAATTTATAACTCTACAATATACCTTCTGCACATTGATATTTCAAGACTTAATAATATCAATAAATATAACTTGGAGGAGAGAAGGGTGAAGTGTATGACCCTTGCAATACATAATTATAAAGGCTTTATATAGTTAAAGATTTGATTCAACAATAAATTACAGATATGATGGCATATTTGTAGAATAGGGTTCATGAAAACCTGGAAATGCACAATGCTGTTATTAAAATAAATTAAAGGGGCATTGAAAAGTTATCTAGCTATCTATTTACCATCTATCTGTCTATCTATCTATCTATCTATCTATCTATCTATCTATCTATCTATCATCTATCTATCTATCCATCTATCCATCCATCATCTATCTATCTATCTATCTATCTATCTATCTATCTATCGTATGTGGAAATTTATCAAAGCCCAAACCATATTGTACTTTTTACAAAATAAACTTTTTCTCTCTATCTCTCTGGTGCCCTGATGAGCGATAGCGCTGCAATGTGGTGATATATTCAAAAAGTGTCCGATGAGATGTTGAGAAAGCTGGCAAAATATTCCAAGTGGCTGATGTCATTGTTTAAAGGCAGCACCTCTGAAAGGCAGTTTACTATACATCTTAATGGGTGGTGAAGCTGATGAAATAGTCCAAGCAGCATCTGCACAATATTGGTAAAGTATCCCTTTTAAATAGATAACCAAACTTAATAAACATAACTATGAACCCTACCCCTTCAATGCCCCACCACAATAAACTCCCTACTTAACTAAACCTTTAAACCGCCATTATCCCCCTAATCTACTTAAACCCTACAGCACCAACACCCCACCACATTATCCCCCTAACCTACTTAACCCCTAAACCACCAAAACCCCACAGCATTGTCCCCCTAACTTACTCAACCCCTACATCACCAATACTCCACTGCATTATTCCCCTAACCAATTTAACCCCTACAACACCAATACCTCCCTGCATTATCTCCCTAACCTACTTAACCCCTACACTGCAATTTCCCCATCGCAATAAGCTCCCTTTTAACTTCTAAACTGTAAGTACCCCACTGCATTAACACCCTAATAAACTTAACCGCTACACCACCAATACCCCACAGCATTACCCCCCTAACCCACTTAACCCCTTAACAGCCAATACCCCACCACATTATCCCCCTTACCTACTTAGCCCTTAAACCGCCAATACTCAACTGCATTATCCCCCTAACCTACTTAAACCCTACATTGCCAATACCCCACCACATTATCCCCCCTAACCTACTTAACCCCTACAGTGCCAATACCCCACATCATTAACCCCTTAACTCACTTAACCCCTTACCTACTTAGCCCTTAAACCGCCAATACTCCACCACATTATCGCCCTAACCTACTTAACCCCAACACTGCCAATACCCCACCACATTATCCCCCCTAACCTACTTAACCCCTACACACAACACCACATTTTCCCCCTAACCTACTTATCCCTTAAACCGACAACTTTCCACCGCATTATCCCCCTTACCTACTTAACCCCAACACTGCCAATAGCCCACCACATTATCCCCCTAACCTAATTAACCCCTACACCACCAATACCCCACTGAATTATCACCCTAACTTACATAACCCTTATACCGTCAATTCCCCCAAAGAATTATCACCCTAATCTACTTAACCCCTTCACCGCCAATCCCCCACCTCATTGTAACTTCATCACCACCAATACCTGACCGCAATACCTGACCGCAATTACCCCTACACTATCTAACGCTTAAACCGCCTATACCCCACTGCAATAACCTTCCTACTTTAATTAACCCTTAAACCACCACAACCCCACTGCAAACTACCCCCTAAAATTTAACCCCAAATCCCCTAACCTAACACCCCCTAAGTTACACAAAATAAAAAATACTTACATTACAAAAAATAACATACACATTACAAAATAAAAAACACTAACCCATACTAACACTAAAACCTACTCTAAAAATTGCCCTTTGAAACAAATTCAAATCAGCCAATAGAATGAAAGCTTTTTCTATTGGTTGAGTTTAATTTTTATTTGAAAATTAGCCAATAGGAATGCAAGGACATACCTATATAAGAGGGGTACCTTGCATTTAAACTTCAATTTGAGGTGGTGACCACATACATGAAGAGGACGTCAGCAACAGAAGATTGAAAATAAGATCCGAAGATGGATGAAGACATGTTGGGTCGAAGAGGAAAGAAGGACCAACATGGATGAAGACAGAAGAGGAGCAACGACATGAAGTAGTAGCTGCCCACATAGGAGCTGGATTCATGTTGGGTGAGTACCATCTTTGGGGTTGAGCATTAGGATTTTCTGAGTGAGTGTTTGTCCTACCAAATGCCCTTCTCATGGTTCTTTTTAGGATAGGATTTTTTTAGAATAGAGATTTTTTTCTGGGCAAAAGAGCTATAATCACTTTAGGGCAATGCCCAACTAAATGTCCTAATCAGGGCAATCTTTTTATAGGATAGGGATTTGTTTAGGGTTGTTTTTTTTCTTAAATAGGAATTTATTTTTAAAAGTAAAATAGGTATAATCACTTTGGGGAAATGTCCTACCAAATGATCTTATAAGGGCAAATTTTATTTTAGTTTTTTTTTAAGATAAGCTATTTATTTGGGGGGTGGGGGGTTCTTTGGTTTTAGAATAGAAACTTTTTTGCCAAGGTAAAGAGCAAAATCACTTTTCAGGGCAATTTTTAGATTAAGGGCTCCATGTACTAAGCCGTCAATTCATCCGTCATTTTAGACGCGGATAAACTCGCCGTTACTCGCCGCAGGCGAAATGGTGTCCGCTGTCACTATGTACTAATAATCCCCCAATAAATAGACAAGTCTAGCCCGCCGCGAGCAGTGGCGGATTATTGATAAATTTGACGTCTCGCTCGCCGCGACTAAGCTGATGTACTTTTAACTTTCAGTTGAATTGTCTGGCCAATTATTAACACGTGACATGCAAGGTGTCACGAACATCATAGTAGTCGCGGGAATAGAATTTTGCTCCTATAAAAGTTCAACTTATCTAAACAACTTTATTATTGTTCTAAATTTTTTGAAGAGTGATAACAGCGTTATTTTTGTAATATTTATTTACAATTTGGATATGGCTTCATCTGGATCTGATAATATATAAATATTAATATAAAAATAATTATAAAGATTGACAACTATACAATACAAATTTAAAATATAGATTACTCTTTAATTACAGTCGACAAATTTGGCGCAATTTATGTACATGGAAATGAGAGACAAATTAGACGCCAGTTATGCTGTACAATACTGATATTACTGCCTTTTATATATGTCTAGACTGGCGTCTAGATTGACTTTCCTATTGTTTTGTACCTTGCCTGCCACCCCCCTGGCTCCTCAAATCAATTTTTAGATCACTTTGCCACCTGGCTTCCTTATTTCCTATCCTCAGACACCCCTGCCCTCATTCTTGGTGACCTTAACATCCCTCCTGACAATCCCACTGCCTCCTTGGCAAAACAACTTCTGCACCTCACTTCCTCTTTCAGCCTGTCACAATGGATCTGCAGGGGGCGGCATTGCACAAGCAGTTCACAAGAACTGCTGGTGCAATGATAAATGCCGACAGCGTATGCTGTATCGATGTGCAGCGGACATGATACGGTAAATCGTATCATGTCTGCTCACACTATGATAAATCTACCCCTTAGTGTGCTCATTGTGATACAACTGGTGAGTAAAAGAGAACGTAAAGTCAAAATCAAACTTTCATGATTCAGATAGAGCATGCACTCTTTCCAATGTACTTTTATATCTCATTTTCTTGGCTCTCTTGGTATTCTTTGTTGAAAAGTATACCTAGATAGGCTCAGAAGCAGCACTACTTGGAGCTTGCTGTTTCTTACTAGATTCACATATATGTCCCTTATTATGATCATCTAGCTGCCAGTAGTGCTGCTCTTTCAACAAAAGATAATAAGAGAACGGAGCAAATTTGATAATGGAAATAAAATGGAAAGTTGTTTATAAATGTTTGCTCTATCTGACTTAAAGATTAGGTGTAATTAGTTTAAATATTTGATAATTTCTTTTTTTATTTTGTGTAATTTAGTGGGGTTTTTTTTTTGTAATTTAGGTAATTTATATAATTGTAGTGTTAGGTGTTAGTGTAACTCAGGTTAGGTTTTATTTTACAGGTAAATTTGTATTTATTTTATCTAGTTAGTTAGTAAATAGTTAATAACTATTTAATAACTATTGTACTTAGTTAAAATAAATACAAAGTTGCCTGTAAAATAAAAATAAAACCTAAGATAGCTACAATTTAACTATTAGTTATGTTGTAGCTAGCTTAGGGTTTATATTATAGGTAAGTATTTAGTTTTAAATGGGAATAATTTAGTTAATGATAGGAATTTTATTTAGATTTATTTTAATTATATTAAAGTTATCGGGTGTTAGGGTTAGGGTTAGAGTTAGGTTTACGCGTTTATAACGTTAGTATAGTGGCGACGACGTTGGGGGCGGCAGATTAGGGGTTAATAAATGTAGGTAGGTGGCGGCGATGTTAGGGGCGGCAGATTAGGGGTTAATAATATTTACCTGTGAGGCGGGAGTGCAGCATTTTAGGGGTTAATATGGTTATTATAGTAGCGGCGATGTCCGGAGCGGCAGATTAGGGGTTAATAATTTTATTTTAGTGTTTGCTATGTGGGAGGGCCTCGGTTTAGGGGTTAATAGGTAGTTTATGGGTGTTAGTGTACTTTTTAACACTTTAGTTATGAGTTTTATGCTACAGCTTTGTAGTGTAAAACTCATAACTACTGACTTTATATTGCGTTACGAATCTTGCGGGATAGGCTGTACTGCTCACTTTTTGGCCTCCCAGAAAAAGCTTGTAATACCGGTGCTATGGAAGTCCCATTGAAAAAAGACTTTACGCAAATTGGGTAAGTTAATTTGCGGTACAGCCAAAAAAGTGTGCAGTGCCCCTAAACCTGCAAGGCTTATAATGCCAGCGAGAGTGAAAAAGCAGCGTTATGAGCTTTTTTACTCATACCGCAAAACTCGTAATCTAGACGAGTGTATTTAGCATTATAAAAACAGAAATCCTCCTATTTTTCTGTGCAAAAACACCTTGGAATTTTGATGTCCTTTCCTGTAAATGAAAATCTATGAGTGTAAATCTTTAAAATGCAATAGACTCCAACCACATTAAATGAATAACCTCTTAACCTTTAGCTCTAAAAGAAGTCTTAACTAAAGGGTTAATTAAATGGTTGATAAAGCACCAGGTTTAAAGCAAATATAACATTTGTGTAAAAAATAACACTTTTACAGCACAGTGAACAATATGTTCTTGATGTGATAATTTGTGCAGCTTACATATGTTGTCAGTAACTTGCTTCTTATAGCTGTTGAAGCAATTAAATTAGTCTACAAAAAATATTCAAAATGTGTACAAGTGTGGGACTCACATAAACACATAAAATACAAAACACAGCACGAACACAAGATCTTTCAGTGACGATTAAACAAATATCCATTTTTCATTACAAATTTATGTTGTTTTCTTGTATCAGCTTAAAGGGCCATGATGCTCAAATGTTAAAACACTTTAAAGTGATGCAGTATATCTGTAAAAAGCTGCTTACAAAATATCACCTGAACATCTCTATGTAAAAAAGAAAGATATTTTACTTCAAAATATCCTAAGTATTGACACTCCATTGTAAAGGACTTTAAGCAGCAAATAAGTATGTCTGTTCCGGGACAGGCAAGGGAGCGTGCCTCATGCACACTCATGTTATTTCCCTATTCAGTTTAAGGAAGTTCACTATGAAATCTCATGAAAATTAAAGGGACATAATACTCATATGCTAAATCACTTGAAACGTATGCAGTATAACTATAAAAAGCTGACAGGGAAATATCACCTGAGTATCTCTATGTAAAAAAGGAAGATATTTTACCTCACAATTTCCTCAGCTCAGCAGAGTAAGTGCTGTGTAAAAAGTTATACTTTAGCTGCTGCCCAGCTGCAGGTAACAAAAAAAATTAATTAAGAAATGAACAGCAGCCAATCAGCATTAACAGTGCTAAGGTCTTGAACTCTTTTACTGTGATCTCATGAGATTTAACTTAACTTTCATGAGATTTCATGGTAAACTTCCTTAAACTGAATAGGGTAATAAGATGAGTGTTCACGAAGTTCACTCCCTTAGCTGTCCTGGGACAGGCATACTGATTTGCTGCTTAAAAGTCCTTTACAATGGAATGTGGCTGCTGAGGAATTTTTGAGGTAAAATACCTTTCTTTTTTACATAGAGATGTACAGGTGATATTTTCTAGTCAGCCTTTTTACAGCTATGCTGCATCACTTTCAAGTGTTTCAACATTTGGGTATCATGGCCCTAAAAGTGAAATCTCATGAGATCACAGTAAAAGAGTTCATGACCTCAGCACAGTTGATGCTGATTGACTGTAGTTCATTTCTTAATTTTTTTTTACCTGCAGCTGAACAGCAGCTGAAGTATAACTTTTTACACAGCACTTGACCTTTAAAGTCGTCAATCCCCGGCCTAACCTTATAACATTTATTAAATAACTTAATTGCTAAAAATAAGAGTTACACACAACTTTGGTATAAAATTGGCCGCAGCCATTTTATTAATAACATAAGTTAAATATTGTGTAATAAATATTTTCAAACATTTAACAGAACATACCTGATGTTCATAAATAACATTCCAAATCAAACTGTCAATTCCCCACAGCGGTGCTAGTTCCCAAACCCACAAAACAAGATGGCCGTTATTCAAAAACTGGACTCAACTATATCTCTGTTGAGTCCGTCCAAGGACACCTACACTTTAATAGGGAACCCCTTGCCCCTATAAAACCAGTTGCCCGCTCACCCCATGGAGAGGCAACTACTTAAAATCCTCCAAATCACTTGGCCATATTGCTTACCATATTTGTCTGGGAACTAGCACCCCCGCCTTGCTGCGACAAACACGAAACAAGGAAGGAAAACAAAATTAGGGAGGGAGGGAGCACTTTCCACATAAGTTTGATAACTAATCTGTTGACAGATTCTCCCGCTCTTTCCTTAAAAGCGTAACAGCGCGTGCTAAGCCCGCCCCTTTACCGACTCCCAACCAATCACACACTAGGCCTAATTCCTCCAACGGTCAAGTCCCCTTCCCGTTACTTCGAACTCCCAGGGGCTCCCTGACCTTTAAATTCATCAATCCCCGGCCTAACCTTATAACATTTATTAAATAACTTAATTGCTAAAAATAAGAGTTACACACAACTTTGGTATAAAATTGGCCTCAGCCATTTTATTAATAACATAAGTTAAATATTGTGTAATAAATATTTTCAAACATTTAACAGAACATACCTGATGTTCATAAATAACATTCCAAATCAAACTGTCAATTCCCCACAGCGGTGCTAGTTCCCAAACCCACAAAACAAGATGGCCGTTATTCAAAAACTGGACTCAACTATATCCCCGTTGAGTCCGTCCAAGGACACCTACACTTTAATAGGGAACCCCTTGCCCCTATAAAACCAGTTGCCCGCTCACCCCATGGAGAGGCAACTACTTAAAATCCTCCAAATCACTTGGCCATATTGCTTACCATATTTGTCTGGGAACTAGCACCCCCGCCACCGACTGGACTGACCGAACAGCCCAGTCCCACCACACCCAAAATTTTGCCCAACGCTTCTTTTATATCAAAAAGAAATAGCTGCAGCCCAAATTGGTTAAAGTGTACACCATCTTTTAGATAGAGTTCCTCAGCCCCTTCTACTTCAAAATCTGGCTGGAAAACAACACCCCCCCCCAACCTTCTTACGAAAGAGCTAACTATTTTGTTAACTTTCTTGCAGCTCTTTTCCAACCTATCATAATCCCACACTGATCTCCAAACCAGTCGAGGAGTAATCTGAGACCATACTATTTTTATTCCGGGATAAAGCTCTTTTATATTGCCCAAATCCCTTTTAATTCTTCTCACTAATTCTTTTTGGGGAATCATACCCAAATCATTTCCCCCCACATGCAATATCAAAACATCCGGGTGATGGAAAACCTTGCTGTAATCTAGAAACACCGGAAACAGAAGTTCCCAGCACATACCCCTAATCCCAAACCATTTGACCTCCCATTGACCAACTAGACACCCGAGCTGAAGGCCGCCCATTTTCTTACTGGCCTCAGCATTGGCCCAGTATATAAATGAATGCCCCATCACCCATACGATCCTCACACCTGAAATAAAAGAAATAAAGAGAGCATTCAGGATGATTTCAGCTCAAGCATTCCAAAACATTAACTATTCAAAAAAAATTTTTTTTTTTTTTATACCCTCAAATCAGGTCTAACATAAGATTTATAACGACTTGAACCCCATCTGCCAATCTTTTTCACTATATCCTTTCTGAGACCTAGCATAGTAGCTTCAGTAGCAGCTCCTATACGGAATGAGTGAGACCCGAACTCTAATGGATTAAAACCCAATAAAACAATTGAACCCTTCAAAATGGCTCTAAATTGATACTGTGACAAAAAGGAACCATCTAAGTGAACCAACAAAGGGTCATCTTGCAAAGGCCGTATGGACCCATAAAGCATCATTACCTGACAAGGACATATCTCTCCACCACTAGGGAAGAACACTATATTCTTGCCTTTTCCATAGATATCCGTTTTACTACTTCTCAGTAAGATTTCAACCCTGCTCTCGTTCCATATTACATCTTCTTTTTGTGAACCTCCAGAAACTTTCTTGCTAGGGCTTACCAATTCAGAAAGCCTAAAAGCCCCAAAAAAGGCCAATACAAAGGCCGTTCTAAACAATATTACTTTGAATGCTGATGCACAAACATCAGCCAATACTACCCAAATTTTTTCAAGTAAAGAAAATATAATAGGCCTTCTCTTATCTCTAACCTTTGCCTTTTTCTTCAAACCTTTAAGGACTTGACGTACCCAAAAACCTTTGTAATGTCAGGCAGGCCTAATAAACGGAATCTAAAAGCTAGGGCCGACAATCTTTTCTCCATATTAGATGGTGACAAACCCAAGGTTCCCCAATGCCACATCCATTCCAATAAGCAACCCGTGACATCATCAGACCCTTCTTTGATTTCAGACTGACATAACCACATTTCCCATTCCCTCCAAACTGATACATAGGACGCCCAAGTACCTGGAGCCAAAGACTTTTTAATTAAATCAGCCAATCCTCCATTCCAAGCTTCCAAAGTTGGGCCGGAAACTTCGCTCCAGCTACATCCGCCTGAGGAGCCAGCTCTCGAAAGCGACACCACTTTGAACGAGATAAAGAATCTGCTATCAAATTAAGCTTACCAGGGATATGCTTTGCCCTGACAAAAACATTCATACTTAAACATTTCAAAACCAGTACCCTCAATAAACGCAAAACTGGCAATGATGATGCAGATAATGAATTAATAGCAGAAACCACGCCCATATTATCCGTGTGGAACAATATGGATTTATTCACCAAATCAACTTCCCACACAAACAAAGCCACCAGAATCGGAAATAATTCAAGGAAGACTAGGTTCCGAGTTAAACCCAACTCCACCCATTCTTGAGGCCACACTTCTGCACACCAATGACCCTGAAAATAAGCCCCGAAACCAACACCACCAGCTGCATCTGTTATCAAATCCAAATCAACATTAGAGATCCTAGCTTCCATAAATATTGCAACTCCATTAAAATTTTTAAGGAATTCTAACCAAACTTTCAAATCATCCTTGTGGCCTTTTTTAATCCTTACAAAATGATGAGGCTTACTAACACCAGACGTAGCCAATGACATTCTTCTGGAAAAAACTCTACCAATGGGAATGATTCTGCAAGCAAAATTCAATTTTCCCAGCAGAGATTGCATTTCCCTCAGAGTCACCTTACGGACCCCCAAAAAATGTTGAATTGTTTCTGACAAGTCCACAATCTTTTCCAAAGGTAAACTACATTCCATTTTTTGGAATCAATTGTAATACCCAAGAATTTAAGGGCTGTAACTGGACCCTCAGATTTTTCAATTGCAATAGGAACCCCAAATTCAGATGCCATTGAATAAAAACAATCCCTTAACTTCAAACAAACATCCGAATCAGGAGGACCCACAAAAAGAAAATCATCCAAATAATGAACTACAGAAGAGAATCCTGACTTAAATTTAACAACCCATTCTAAAAAGGAACTAAAACACTCAACCAAAGAACAAGAAATAGAACAACCCATTGGGAGGCAAAGGTCAATGTAGAAAAAACCATCAAAACAACAACCCAATAGATAATGGGAAGAAGGATGAACCGGAAGTAACCGAAAGGCTGCCTCAATATCCACTTTAGCCATTAAAGCAAATTGACCAGCCTCTCTAACCAAATTAACTGCCATATCAAATGATGTATAAGACACAGACGATAATTCATCCGGAATATCATCATTCACAGACCCACCCTTTGGAAAAGATAAGTGGTGAATAAGACGAAATTTACCAGGCTCCTTCTTAGGAACCACTCCCAAAGGTGAAATACGCAAATGAGGGATAGGAGAAACTTTAAAAGGACCTGCCATTCGACCCAAAGAAACCTCCTTCTCAAGCTTACTCCTAACAACCTCTGGCCATTCCCTAGCAGACTTAAGGTTACCCCTGTAATGAACAACACCCCCTGTAGATGGGATTCTAAAACCAAACTCGAAACCATGCAGCAATAACAAGGCTTTTTCACCAAAGCCCTTCTGTTTAGCGTAGAGTACGAGCCACAGCTCCATCCCGCTTAGCCTCACTGGAGTTAATCCCTTTTTCAGGTAGCTCTTGGGTTCCTCCCAATTTATTCTTTTTGAAACACTTGATGGAAGGGTGGGATCCCCCACACCCTGAGCATTCGTGTCTGAATTTACAAGACGATCCCCATTTACAAAACTTTTCATTGAAAGCAAAACAGAAACCTTTTTTGACTGTTGCCGACGACCCACTTTGCACCCCCGCGAAAAGGCTGCGAAGACCTTAGCGGGGTCATCACTTTTAGCCAAAGGCCCATATCACGGTCATCCCACTTCATCTCAGGCTTAACCGACAAACGTTGTCTAAATTGTTCATCGTAAACCCACCAAGCCATACCCCCGTATGTTCTCTGAGCAGCGGCTATCTCATCTAAATAACAAAAAAGTGCCGTGCCTTGATCAGGGAACTTACCAGCAAATACACTGGCATAAATAACAAAAGCCTGAAACCAGTTAGTAAATGTTTTTGGTAATTTTCTATAACGTTTTTATCTCTCTTCCTCCTCCTTCTTGGACGCATCCTTTTTTGAGTCTTCCGGTATCTCAAAAGACTGGTCAAGGGGGAGGAGTGAAAATAACTCAATAAACTCTCTTTTGCATATCTTCTCCCTTAACTCAGCCTTCAAGTGCATACCCAAAGGCCCAATAGAACACAAACTAGACCTGGCCAAAGCCGTGTCAGCAATTTTAAGCTCAAGACCCCCAGACGCTTTATTATCAACATTATTATCAACATTAGCCACTTTTGACTGAGACAAACCAACGACTTGAGATTGGGGTACCGACCCTACATCTTTTGTTCCCTCACCAGCAATACCTAATACCCCATTTTGAGGGGCCGATCCAGGAGGATCCATGAATTGGTGACTCCCCCCGAAAGTTTAGCACCTTCTAACTTGGCTAACAAGTCCCTTAAACCCGCTGCAACAGTTATTGATAAAGGATCAGCATGCACACCAGCTGTTTCAACCCCACCTTCAGATTCACAGCCCCAGATCCCTTATTACCTGTACCAAGATCCTGAGTCGCTGCAGACTGATCCCCTTGAGATGCAGCCGTTACCTTCTCTATATTCTGGAACCCAGTAGTCCTGGGTTCCGTATTAGCCATCAATTGTTGACCTCTTTCATCCTGCAAAACAGAAACATGTGACAAACCCCCTGAAGGTGCCCAAATTCCAATGCCCCTACTAGCCGTAGACATATCCAACCTACTATCCACTAAAACACCCTTACCCCTCTTAGCAGATGAAACCTCAAAGCCTTCTCCCCTTAAATCCCCATACCTCTTGCGTTGTCTACCTCTACCTTGTATTCTCCCAATCCCAGACTTGTTTGGACGTTGAACAGAATTAACCGAGCTATAAAATGTATTGTTATGCCTCCGTCCCATCATCCCCTGATGACCAAAATTAAAATTGTTGGCCGTACTCACCCCTGTTTCTTCTCCCCTTGCATTAAAACGTTCCGCCCCCGGAACGCCGTCCTCCATATCAAGCCTGATATTTTCCGTCCAGGATTCCTGAAGACCATAAGCTTCCCCACTTAGGCCGTCATTTCCCACCCCTAAGAAACCCGGAGAATTCTCAGGCCGTGACCCAATCTCATTCCCTTCTAAAAGAAAAACATTGTTAGAGACAGGTAAATTTTTAACCACATCAATATTCCTACCCCTCAAATTTCTTAACTCACCCCTTAAAACCAAATCACTCGATGCCCTGACTGACGGTCTAAACTGGAGAAGGGGTTAACTACACTGGGAGAAGGAGGAATAAAATCCTCCTCAGAAGAATCTAAATATAAGGCTAATTCCCCAACGCCGTTATCAACCTCTGTATCATGCTGACTCTCACTGACTTCAACCCCTTCGACCCTCTCATCTAACACTCGATAAGCCTGTTCCTCAACATTGCTACTAGGCCTTAAAATCTGGGCCGTTTTTGAAAAATGATGCAACTGCTCCTCAACCGCCTGAGACAGCTCAGTCGAACTTGACACCTTCAATTCCTCACCCCTATTTTTCACTAAAACACTTTCTAACCTACCGCCACTCACTTGCTCCTTACCACCACTCGATAAACTAGGCCTCGGCGGGCCGTCACCTTTACTAACTTGCCTCTTCCCCTTAAATACCACTTTTTGGCCTAAATTGGCCGTCTTACCCTTAGGCAAAGAATCACCCTTCTTTACAGGCACTTCAACTTGCTCCGGTAAGGAACTAATTCTCCCAGACAGCATAGCAGTATCCGCGACCTCAGCTCCGGCCTGCCGACTTCTGGAACTAGAACTAGACTTCTTCCTCACGGCCGCCTTTAACCCCGGACTGGGGCTGGGTCTTCTCCGTCCGCCATTACTCCCCTCTCCGAATCCGGATCCAAACGAACTGGGGGCCTCGAACGCCTCACAGGTCTCAAAGCAGCATCCTCCATATCATCCTTCATTTCGATAACAGGACCAAACAAGGGACGTAATTTATCCTCGAGCCAGGTAGGGCCCATTTTAGCAGCTTCCAACTTAAGTTGGTCGAAAATCGCATCAAACTGCGCCATCACAAGTAATTCCAACGACAAGCACTTTCCACATAAGTTTGATAACTAATCTGATGACAGATTCTCCCGCTCTTTCCTTAAAAGCGTAACAGCGCGTGCTAAGCCCACCCCTTTACCGACTCCCAACCAATCACACACTAGGCCTAATTCCTCCAACGGTCAAGTCCCCTTCCCGTTACTTCGAACTCCCAGGGGCTCCCTACTCTTTTGAGCTTAGGAAATTGTTAGGTAAAATATCTTCCTTTTTTTAATAGAGATGGTCAGGTGATATTTTCCTGTCAGCTTTTTACAGTTTTGCTGCATCACTTTCAAGTGACTTTGCATATGAGTATTATGTCCCTTTAAGTATGCTTCAAACTGGTAGATTAAATGTGCGCTAAATGTGGGGTGCACAATTCCTTGAGGCTTTTTCCTGCTCTTCAACACTCTCTAGATACCTATATTCGTAGATTGCAAATCTAGAGTGTCAGTATATGGCCAGGTTATAATACAATATATTTAATAATTATTCTTTAAAATAAACCCCCAATAAAATGCATATACAAAACAATTAAAATTAATGTAATTCCTAAATTCTTTATATTAGTTAAAATTTATAGACACGTTGAATTATATTTATAAGAACCAGGTTATGAATCAAACTATACACGTTTATGCTGTTATAATATGCTATACAAAGATCATAAAAATTACCTTATTTACAATAATCTCCCAAATCAGAGTTGCATTTAAATATCACAATGAGATGCCAAGGTATGGTTTGTTAACCTCCAGACAAATATACTTAAGCTATTTAGCCCACAAATGATTCTGTACAACCTTAATTAAAACACCATAAATTATATATATTCTTAATGTAAACAGCCAGTTTATATGCCAATGTATCTAAGCTGAAATAAATTCTTAATTATCTACAATTAAGATAAATTCTAATATATATATATATATATATATATATATATATATATGCAAAGATAAATTACTTAGCATTAATGATTAGTTTTTAAATACACAGGGCTATGAAACACAAGTTTAAAATACAAATTGTCCTTTTAAATGTACTAAATGCAATTTAGTTATAGTTACCAAATACCTTTGATTTAAATATTATATATATATTTATCAATCGTGTATACTTCACCAAAAATAACCAAATCGATATTTCAGCTTCCAGAACTTCTTGTTTCTCCTCATATGAATAAGGGTATTGCGATGTGGATAAGAAAAGGTAGCCCAATTTTGCTTAAAGTGACTGTGTCCCAATTTGGCAGCAGTTATTCAGACACAAGTTTCAGCAGACAAAAATACCTTCTTTTCTCTCCTTGCATTGAGGTCATATCATGTGATGATCCCTCCCTTTATTATTCTAATAATTAGTGAAACGATATGATAGGCCCTCGGAGCTTGTCTGTGATTCGCACTTGCGGAGCTTGTCTCTGGTTCGCCCTTAGATCTGAATATCTCATAGGTTATTTTGGGAAATGCCTCCCAGAGCAGCCAAATGCCTTTTAGCTGTGATACCGTTCCTGATCCATAGGTGGCAGCAGACACCCAGGAAGGCAGATCTCATCATCAATATTGCTAACAATTTAATACATCCTTATAAAGTGATTATTTAACACACCATGATCCCTAGTACTAATAAGTTACATGTTCAAATTCACATGGATAACACAGTACCATTTTTTCTGATCATTTTAAGACCAAACGTGAAAATATTCCACTTACAATATATTAAAATGCGTTTAAAGATCATATTTTCTATGAAACGATTTTAAAGGATTATAATACCTTCACCATGGATTCACTTACTCTCTCAGCCATCATCTTAATATCTCATACATACCTTGAGGTCAGCAGACATATGTGGTTTCATATTTCAAATAAATTTTGAATGCATGAAACACCAGATGCAGGCCTGAATTGAAATAAATAATGTTGTTAAAAATATCAAAAATGTATACATCTAATTGCAGTTATTCATTTAATCCATTACAAATCTGAAAGGCATTTCTTCTCAGGATATATATATATATATGTATATATATATATATAGTCTGAGAATCAATTATACTTGAAATTTTAAACACTTTGTATTTTAAAAATGATTTTCAAAGCTACAATACAAACGTGTTTCTGCTTGGTTCAGTACGTTTATCTGACACAGCAGACACCAATTTACATCGAAGTGTAAATGGTCACTTTACCACAAAACTTGTCACTTGTCTCAGACTTTTAGACTCTCTTGTAAGAAGTAGGAAATCTTATTACACATTTCCAGGTAGTGACCATAAGTTTTTTTGAAGTGATCTTTCTAAGATAACTTGAAAACCATTCATTTGATGAATGGGAGAGAGGGTTGGTCTGTTACAGTGACATCTGGAGTTTTACAAATAAAATGATTTATTTGGTGTATACAACCATATATATGTATTTAATATATATATATATATATATATATTTATATATATATATATATATATATATATATATATGTACAGTATATATATATATATAATTTAATTTAATAACATTCACAGATATCCTGACAAGAGATCTCTTTTATGCTTAAAGGAAAATGAAACCCAATTTTTTTTTCTTTCACGATTCAGATAGAGGATACAATGTTAAACAACTTTCTAATTTACTTCTATTATCGAATTTGTTTCATTCTCTTGGTATCATTTGTTGAAGGATTATCAATGCACTATTGGTTTCTAACTGAACTTATGGTTCTCTGCTGCTCTAGAGCTTGCCTAGATAAACCTTTCAGCAAATGATTATAAGAGAAGGAAGCAAATTAAATAATAGTACCAAAATTTGGGTTTCATGTCCCTTTAAGTGTGAATGAAAAAAAAAGAGGGGGGGGAACAGACTCAATTAAAAATGCAATTGCTTTACTTCATAAATGTCAACAGTAAAAACACACATAAAAAGTGTATATTACAAACTTCATACAAAATAAATACACACTTAGGGGCCTATTTAACAAAGGTCTGTCGGACCTGATCCGACAGTGCGGATCAGGTCTGACAGACCTCGCTGAATGCGGAGAGCAATACGCTCTCCGTATTCAGCATTGCACCAGCAGCTCTTGTGAGCTGCTGGTGCAACGCCGCCCCCTGCAAATTTGCTTCCAGTCGGCCGCCAGCAGGGGCGTATCAATCAACCTGATTGTACTCGATCGGGTTGAATTGTGGCGATGTCTGTCCACGTGCTCAGAGCAGGCGGACAGGTTATGGAGCAGCGATCTTTTGACCGCTGCTTCATAACTGCTATTTCTGGCGAGTCTGCAGGCTCGCTAGAAACACGGGCCCTCAAGCTCCATCCGGAGCTTGATAAATGGCCCCCTTAATGAAAATAATTAATACAAGAAAAGTCAATCCAATGCAAAGTTGGTGATAGTTGCTACTGTAATGATCTCATATGTGGCAATATGTAGCAATATGTAGCAATATGTAGCAATATGTAGCAATATGTTGCAATATGTTGCAATATGTAGCAATATGTAGCAATATGTAGCAATATGTTGCAGGAGTTTTCATGGTTTCCAAAAAGGCAAATTGTCCATCAGAAAAAGATTGTTAGAAATGGATCCTCTGCATGCCGTATCCCCTGTAAACCTTAACAGACAACAGGGACTCTTTAGGTGTCGGTAGTCACAAAATGAAAAGTATACTCACATTAAAGTGTAGGACAGCCGACACAACCTCTCAACCTGCAGCGTTCTTGGCTTGCAGCACTCCAAACTGCCGGTGATGCCGAAATAGGTAGCCAAAGCCTCCACACATGAACCGCTGCATCAGTTAAGAAGCCACCTCGGAGAGGAATAAAATGAACAGTAATACAGGGCAGTCCATATTAGTTCAAGACCCCAGCTGTGTATTGAGATGGATCAGCTTCACTACGGAAGCCTATGAATCCAAAAGAAGTTGACTGAGCAACACGTTTCAAATCTTTCTCAAGCTCAGCATCTGACCCACGTAGCCGGACATTTATACCCAAAATTCCTAAAGGGAAATGAGTTTACAAAGTCTTTGACCTGGCATATGTTTCCGGATTGTAAACATCAGATAAATATATACCTTAATGCATATACAGGCAATGTCCAAGTTTAAACATTTAAATTAATCTTTACATATATTGTCAAAAAGACCTATTATGAATATAGATATGATAAATTCATATATACTTAATACACCCCCTGCTAGCGGCCGATTGGCCGCTAATCTGCAGGGGGCGGCATTGCACAAGCAGTTCACCAGAACTGCTTGTGCAATGATAAATGCCAACAGCGTATCATGTCCGTCCAATAGATGGCAAATCGGCCCCTAGATGTTTTATGAATTTTACAAATTTTACAAATTAAATTGTGCATCTCCTGAAACTATTATTATTATTATTATCAGGTATTTGTAGAGTGCCAACATATTCTGGAGCGCTATAAGCATAGGTGGTATACAAGATAACATTTAGATGGATAAAATGGGTAGAGGGCCCTGCTGAGAGTTGCACTGTTGTAGTCGGCTTTTATGAAGAATATTTTCAAACAGCTGGGCTCATAGGCTTACATTCTAAGGGGATCAAGGGGAATGTAATGGGGATAGGAAAGGTTAGTGTAGGTTGTATGCATCCCTGAAAAGTAGTCTTTAGGGAGCGCTTGAAGCTGTTAAAACTAGGGGAGAGTCTTGTGGAGTGAGGCAGGGAGTTCAACAAGATGGGAGCCAGTCTGGAGAAGTCCTGTAAACAGGAATGTGAGGAAGTAATAAAAGAGGAGGAGAGTAGGAAATCGTGAGCAGAGGGAAGAGGACAGGAGGGAGAGTATCTGGAGACAAGGGGGGATATTTATCAAAGCATCAACCGAAAATACGTTTGAATTCCATGTCGTAATTGTCATGAGATTGATCCAACCTAGTTATCAAAGCCTCAAGATTGTAAGAAGTTGAATTTTGTGACGTAACATACGATCCAGCAGTCTCAATCCGACGCAGATTGACGCAGATCGATGCGAGTTGAAACCCTGTCGAATTCTAGCATAATTATGTTAATTCGCCCTCCTATTCGACACTATTTGAAGCTTTTAAAAAGTTATCAAAAATTCAACATTTACGCTTGCGTCTTTTCCGACGCAGCGTACCTAGTTTTTAATCCGCCACCCTTGAGGTCGCGGATATCATAGAACTCAATGGGAGTTGGAAAACACAGAAATCCTATGTTTGATGCTGCAAGAGAATGAAGCATATCACCTAATAAAAGTCAATTACAAACTATTAAATATGTATAACCTTCAAAAATCGAACAATATTATTGTTACAAATTTGGTGCACTATATAAAGATACATTTCTACATTTAAATAGATACACATGTAGATAGATATATACATATAAATACATCAAGGACGAATATATATATATATATATATATATATATATATATATATACACACACACATACATAATAAAATATCTATGCACAATCTTCAAAATAATTCTAATAATTGACTGTCCACTTTGAACCAAATATGCCGCTACTTGCTATATTGTTAATTAATTCCTGCTCCGAAAAAAATACATTTCCACTATATACAATAATGTGCTAGAGAAATGTGCTTGTTCATGGGCAGTAATGAAGGTATAAATAATGTTGGGAAAAACTTGAATAGACGCAAGATAAATGACTGTTAGCTAACAACAGTCTGATGCTCATCGCGCCGTACTTGACACGCATGTTTTTTGACATTTTTTTAATAAATCTGGAGATCATATTGATATCAGCGGGCGCGATGTTTGCTGATGTTTGGTAAGCGTATTGACGCCCACGAATGCAACAGCTTCTTTTAGCCCAGTAATGCTTTTCACAGAATAGAACTTTCCTGTAGTATATCAGTCTGATCCCGCCTATTACGGTCAGTCCGGCGCTGAAGTACAAGACAATTCCTCTCTGAACACAGCAACCCCAGCAACCGCAGACGTTCGTTTCGGCATTCATTGAGCCTCGTCAGTGAGGTGTAGCAGTATTCCTCTAAGCACACTGAACAAAGAGTCCACGTTTTGGTTTCCCCCTTTTCCCTTAGGGAGACTAAATACATACAGAGAGAAGTGCACTCACAGGAACGAAAACAACCAGCTCAATACCATTGTTAGCCTGTTTTATGGTGATTTACCACCTGGGTGCAGCTTCTTTTAGCCCAGTAATGCTTTTTACAGAGTAGAATTTTCCCATAGTATATCAGTCTGATCCCGCCTATTATGGTCAGTCCAGCGCCGAAATACCAGGCAATTCCTCTCTAAACAAGGAACACAGCAACCCCAGATGATCATTTCGGCCTTCATTGGCCCTCGTCAGTGAGGTGTAGCAGTATTCCTCTAAGCACACTGAGCAAGGAGTCCATGTCTGGTTGCCCCTTTTTTTCCCATAGGGAGACTAAATACACACAGAGAGAAGTGCACTCCCAGTAATGGCGCTGGACTGACCGTAATATGCGGGATCAGACTGGATACAAACTTTCACTGTGAAAAGAAATCACAAAACAAAGGCGCCTCCTAGTGTGATATAGTTGGTACAAATGGATAATGTGAATGTCAAAAAGATACTCACAAGTGGAGCAACACCCAATTGTGCTCAATCAAGCAGATTGGGAACTTGCAGTGCCCCAGCTCATTGGCACAGCGTGTATACTTGTCTCTCCGGTGTCCTCAATGGATCGAATAAGCTCAGATTCTCAGAAAAGGTTAAAATTCCCCAATTTAATGGTATATATAAAACACAGATGTCAACCAAATGACACTGATAATTAAAAAACACAGATAGCTACGCGTTTCTCAGACTGCTGTCTGTTTCATCAGACTTCTGTTAAAAAAATTAGAGTTCTGGCTTAAATACATCAAGTAACCAATCCCTATCCTCTATTAGCGGACACACCTCTCAGGTGTATGTGTGCATAATTAATTCAATTACTAATGCTAGGAGTGTGGACAGCTTATCTAAAAATATCTGACATAATTTCATTCAAAAACTAATCATTAACAATACATATACATATAATTTAAAAACAACTTTATATTACCTTGTTGTGGATATCATATCAACACCATATATTGTATTACTACATATAGGGGCATAGTTATCAAGGTCTGGCGGACCTTATCCGACACTGGGGATCAGGTCCACCAGACCTCGCTGAATACGGCGAGCAATATGCTCGCCGTATAACGCCGCCCCTGAAGACTCGCGGCCAATGGGCCGCCAGCAGGGGGTGTCAATCAACCCGATCGTACTCAATCGGGTTGTATTGTGGCAATGTCTGTCCGCCTGCTCAGAGCATGCGGACAGGTTATGGAGCAGCGGTCTTTGTGACCGCTGCTTCATAACTGCTGTTTCTGGCGAGCCTGCAGGTTCGCCAGAAACACAGGGCATCAAGCTCCGGAGCTTGATACATATGCCCCATAGTCTCTATTATAACCCAAATGATTCCCAAATTGTTTCTAAAAACTCCTGTAGTACAATCACTCACATATGTGTGTGTAACATTTATAGTAGTAAGGTGCTGTCTATAAATTACTAATGGGGATTATTAGAACCAAGTATCAATATCCACCAATTTTACTTACTGCTTTATTAAAGTTACTTCTAACATCCATGTCAGTAAAATTTACTACCCGTTATATTTATTCATCTATCCATTATTGAATCGGATTAAGGTGTAGGAAGAATATTTTTTTAAAAAAAACAAGCTCAAATTGACGTTGTATTCATTAATACATGTGTTGATATTTGTTTCATACCAGATGTTGTGTGGGAACAATTGTGTCAAATACCTTGATCTTCTTACGGCGGTTCCCATATATAGTATCTACTATGGGAAGCATCTAGTTAGGGCCAGAGAACATTTCCAGATACGTCACTCTAGAACTGACGTTTAGTCTGACGTCTAACCTATTGGGGCTCGATTCGTCACTGTTTGGCCATGTGACGTTAGTCATAACCACTCCTTCTGGATAGAGACTACGTTTATTTTATGAAACGTTAAGAATAGGCAGCAACTTGTTTGGGGAGGGTAGATTTACTATAATGTGCTAGAAATGAACCATCCATGTATCAATTATAAAGTGCTTAAAAATAATATACGATTTATACCAGTGACCTATCTATATTATATTGACTCTAACTATATAACTTATTCTATAAACAATAACATAAGTGAAATACTAGTGGTCTATCTATACGTTACTCATTCTGAGGGGAAAGAAAATATATCTGATTATATGTCTTACTCCTAAAAATGATATTAATAAAGTGTATAAGCCCTAATCTAAATACTATAAAATATAAATAAAGGAAATAAGTGTATACTTTTGTGTATGGGAAAAAAGCACAATGATATAAGTGTACTTATATATAATATAAATAAAGTGGGGAATTGATTTTATATATTCTCATAGTTATATATAAAGACTATCCCCTAGATTTAGAGTTTTGTCGGTTAAGACCTGCGGTGCTAACAAGCCTTTTTTTCCAGCGCACCCTTAAGACAACGCTGGTATTGCGAGTTGTCTGAATGGCTGCATTAGCCTCAGAAAAGTGAGCGTTGAGCATAATTTAGCTCCACTTCTACCCTCAATACCAGCGTTGCTTACGGTAGCGGTAAGCTGGAAAAACGTTCCGATCAGCCAATAGATGCGAGGTCAATCCGATTGGCTGATTGGATCAGCCAATCGGATTGAACTTCAATCTGATTGGCTGATTAAATCAGCCAATCAGATTTTTCCTACCTTAATTTCCGATTGGCTGATAGAATCCTATCAGCCAATCGGAATTAGAGGGACGCCATCTTGGATGACGTCATTTAAAAGAACCGTCATTCGTCGGGAAGTCGTCAGCCAGGATGGATGTTCCGCGTCATAGGTCTTCAGGATGCTGCCGCTCCGCTCCGGATGGATGAAGATAGAAGATGCCATTCGGATAAAGACTTCAATCGGATGGAAGACCTCTTCTGCCCCGCTTGGATGATGACTTCAACAGGATGGAGGACCTCTTCTGCCCCACTTGGATGAAGAATTCGGCTCGGCTGGGTGAAGACGACTCAAGGTAGGGAGATCTTCAGGGGGTTAGTGTAAGTTTTTTTTTAAGGGGGGTTTATGTGGGTTTTAGAGTAGGGGTATGTGGGTGGTGGGTTGTAATGTTGGGGGGGTATTGTATTTTTTTTTACAGGTAAAAGAGCTGATTACTTTGGGGCAATGCCCGCCAAAAATGCCTTTTAAGAGCTGGTAAAAGAGCTGATTACTTTGTAATTTAGGATAGGTTATGGCATTTTATTATTTTGGTGGGCTTTTTTATTTTATTAGGGGGCTTAGATTAGGTGCAATTAGTTTAAACTTAGTTTAAATGCTGAATACGGAGAGCGCATTGCTCTCCGCATTCAGTGAGGTCTGTCGGATTGGTCACAATCTTTAAAAAATATATATCAAATTATTTATCTGCAAAAATGCCCATGGTAATTTTCTGTTGAAAATCTTTAGAGATGTTTTTCTAAAGGATTGACACCTAAATGTAGTAAGATACATTTTTTAAACCATTTACAGTTAAGCAAACATTAACACAATGTCAACTTTAAAGTATAGCTTTTACAAAAGGGTTGGTCTACAGTATATAAGCAATATATATATATATATATATATATATATATATTATTTAAAAAAAAAAAATCTTAAATCGTTAATTGGAGTAGCCTTGTTAGTCCAGTGATTTAGATAACAAAATAACAAGAGCATTGCATTGAGCAATGATACTTTTTATAGGACTAATTATACATTTATAAGTTGACAAGCTTTCAGAAGTATTCCTTCCTTTTTTAAGTCTGAAGTATTGCTTCAGACTTGAAAAAGCAAGGAATACTTACAAATGCTTGTCAACTTATAAATGTATAATTAGTTCAATAAAAAAGTATCATTGCTCAATGCAATGCTCCTGTTATTTTGTTATGTATTTTGATTGGCTTGCAATATCTGGTTATTTTTCATGATAATGTTAACTTGTATTTTATTACACTGAAATAGGCTTTTCTGATTTTGTAAAAAAAAAGCCCTGAATTACAAGTGTGCACAAAAATATTAGCTCTACTGTGCATTAACATCAATTAAGCTTGATCAATAGAACTTCTATTTTGCACACTGATATTACAAGTCTAAAGTTATTTTTTTTTACTTAAGTGAAAGTCTAGGACACACAAACATCTGCATGTCAGAGAATGTGGATGCGCTAGAGCCCCACATAATAGACCTCTGTGGGGGGCACAATAAAATTCATGTTGGATGTCACTTGAGTAGTGTAGCTCTTCATGCTATTCTGTGCTGTATTATTAATAATAATTGTTTACTTCAAGGTCTCAAAAATGGCAACATTTTACAGTAGTATTTTCGAAATTACCCTTGAGCCTAACACTTAATTCAATGAGTACGATGAGGGATCTCATAGGGCTCTGTGCACTACCCATTAAGAGTAGCGGACACACTAAAAAACTTTCAGCTGCATTAAAATGCTCTGGCTAAAATGATTAACCATCCACTATCAATATAAGATGTAAGTTATTATTACTGCAAGACAGAGCACTGCAAACAATGGTGACTTTACTAACATAATCGCCATGGCTATCCTTGTCTACTCAACTAGCAAGTCTGAAATAGCTCCTCCAACTAAGGCACATGGTTGGTGGAGTTTGGATTGCAGTACATAAAGTCAAAACATTTTCAAACTCAACCACTATGTTATTTTATTGCAAGACAGCATAAACATATTGTAATTACAAATTGTTTACTGTCCCTTTAAGGGGAAAATGCAGTTAGATATGGAAAAATCATTCATCACATAAAAAAAATGTTTCTGCCTATACAGGTAGAAAAGCATTTATTCAAACTGTATTGGACCAGAAAAGGTTTGGATTTTGGAATAGTTTGGATTTTGAAATAATTTTGGATTTTGGAATAGTTTGGATTTTGGAATAATTGCATCTTTAAAACTAGACAGTTGTGAGAGGACATGGGACCAAGTGTCTTATGTCATTTAGGCAATATTTACATTTCACAATACATATTAAACATATGAATAACAGTAGATTTATATAATTTTTTAATACTTTAGTCTCTTACAGGCAGGGAAAATAGTCATTTTTAATAATTTTATTTTTAAAAAAAGATTAGTGAAAATGTTTGTATTTTAAAAATAAGTTTGTATTTGGGAATTCTGGATTTGGGAATATGTACCTGTATCTGTTTAGGGGGCTGCTTGAAATTTGCTAACAAAAATCTATTTTTATTTTATTTTTTTGTTATTTTCTATGGGAAATGTTTTCAGTGCAGCAGAGGAACAACTGGACAACAGCTTTAACTTAAATAAAGTTAAAGTAATAGTTAGTGCCACCGCTACAGGTTAGTAGTAGCAGCAGCAGCACAAAAGCAATCTTTTTATGTATTTTTTTAAAAGGTTTATGTAAATTGGATAGGATTGTAAAGAATAAAAATTAATCTTACATACTTATTGGCTGAGACCGGAATTAATCAACTATGGCTGAGACCGGAATTAATCAACAGGAACTATTTCAACGTGCAGAAAAGACTTTCCATCCTACAACAATCAACTAGGGGCTACATTACAAGTGGAGCACAAACATTTGTGCCTGAATGGTAAGGGATATATTGTGATGGTTTATGCTCATTATTCTTTAAACACGATCGAATAAGCGCAATCGTGATTTACGCTAGAATCATTATAACGACTTTAGAGCTCTGGTTAACTGTTTCGTGAAACAGAAGGTTGCATAAAACACATAAAAATACATTACAAATCACAGTTACATTCATAATAACACAATCTAATAAAATTATTTAAAAAAAATATTGCACAAAAAAGTTATAAGGGCTCAAAGATGTGTGGTCTAAGGTGTTAGAAAAAAAAAGGCAGGTAAAGTGCTTTAACATAAAGATATATTGGCTAAATTACAAGTCTTGCGTTATGAGTAAAAAAGCAGCGTTAAGGCTCATAACGCTGCTTTTTCACTACCGCTGCTATTACGAGTCTTGTAGGTACAGCTGTCCCGCACACTTTTTTTTGCCTTACCGCAAATCAACTTATGCAATTTGCATATAGTCTATTTTCAATGGGACTTCCATAGCACTGGTATTCCAAGCTTTTTTTTTTAGGTCAAAAAGTGAGAGGTACAGCCTATATCGCAAGATTCGTAACGCATTATAAAGTCAGTAGTCAACATCAGCCAATAGGATTTTTTCAACCTTAATTCCGATTGGCTGATAGAATTCTATCAGCCAATCGGAATCTAAGGGACGCCATCTTGGGTGACGTCACTTAAAGAGACATTCATTCTGGAAGAAGACTTCCTTGGAAGAGGATGCTCCGCGCCGTATGTCTTGAAGATGGACCCTCTCCGTGCCGGATGAATGAAGATAAAAGATGCCGTCTGGATGAAGACTTCTGCCCGTCTGGAGGACCACTTCTCCAGGCTTGGATAAAGACTTCTCCCGGCTTCGTTGAGGACTTCTTGCCGCTTCATTGAGGACTTCGACCCGGCTTCATTGAGGATGGATGTCGGATCTTCAAAACCATAAGTGTATGTTCAGGGGTTAGTGTTAGTTTTTTTTAAGGGATTATTGGGTGGGTTTTATTTTTAGGCTAGGGTTTGGGCCGCAATAGAGCTAAATGCCCTTTTAAGGGCAAGCCCATACAAATGCCCTTTTCAGGGCAATGGGGAGCTTAGGATTTTTTAGTTAGGTTTTTATTTGGGGGGTTAGTTGTGTGGATGGTGGGTTTTATTGTTGGGGGGGTTGTTTGTATTTTTTTTAACAGGTTAAGCTGATTTCTTTGGGACAATGCCCTGCAAAAGGCCCTTTTAAGGGCTATTGGTAGTTTAGTTTAGGCTAGGGTTTTTTCATTTGGGGGGGCTTTTTTTATTTTGATAGAGCTATTAGATTAGGTGTAATTAGTTTAAATATCTGATAGTTTCTTTTTTTATTTTGTGTAATTTAGTTTTTTTTTTGTAATTTAGGTAATTGTATTTAATGTATTTAATTGTATTTAATTTAGGTAATTTATTAAATTGTAGTGTAGTGTTAGTGTAACTTAGGTTAGGTTTTATTTTACAGGTACATTTGTATTTATTTTAGCTAGGTAGTTAGTAAATAGTTAATAACTATTTAATAACTATTGTACCTAGTTAAAATAAATACAAACTTGCCTGTAAAATAAAAATAAAACCTGTCGGCTAGATTTTTGTCGGTAACGACCCGCGTAGCTAACGCATGCTTTTTTTCCCTGCACTTTTTAAATACCGCTGGTATTTAGAGTTCACAGAATGGCATGCATTTTCTGTGCGTTAGGCTCCAAAAAGGGAGCGTAGAGCATAATTTACCGCCACTGCAACTCTCGATACCAGCGGTGCTTACGGACGCGGCCAGCTTCAAAAACGTGCTCGTGCACGATTCCCCCATAGGAAACAATGGGGCAGTTTGAGCTGAAAAAAAACCTAACACCTGCAAAAAAGCAGCGTTATGCTCCTAACACAGCCCCATTGTTTCCTATGGGGAAACACTTCCTAAGTCTGCACCTAACACTCTAACATTTACCCCGAGTCTAAACACCCCTAGCATTACACTTATTAACCCCTAATCTGCCGCCCCCGATATCGCTGACACCTGCATATTTTTTTTAACCCCTAATATGCCGCTCCGTACACCGCCGCAACCTACATTATACCTATGTACCCCTAATCTGCTGCCCCTAACACCGCCAACCCCTATATTATATTTATTAACCCCTAATCTGCCGCACCCAACGTCGCCTCCACCTACCTACAATAATTAACCCCTTATCTGCTAACCGGACCTCACAGCTACTCTAATAAATGTATTAACCCCTAAAGCTAAGTCTAACCCTAACACTAACACCCCCCTAAGTTAAATATAATTTAAATCTAACGAAATAAATTAACTCTTATTAAATAAATTATTCCTATTTAAAGCTAAATACTTACCTGTAAAATAAATCCTAATATAGCTACAATATAAATTATAATTATATTGTAGCTATTTTAGGATTAATATTTATTTTACAGGCAACTTTGTAATTATTTTAACCAGGTACAATAGCTATTAAATAGTTAATAACTATTTAATAGTTACCTAGTTAAAATAATTACAAAATTACCTGTAAAATAAATCCTAACCTAAGTTACAATTAAACCTAACACTACACTATCAATAAATTAATTAAATAAAATACCTACAATTAAATCTAACACTACACTATCAATAAATTAATTACATGAAATACCTACAAATAAATACAATGAAAAAAATAAAAAAGAACTAAGTTACAAAAAATAAAAAAATATTTACAAGCATTAGAAAAATATTACAACAATTTTAAACTAATTACACCTACTCTAAGCCCCCTAATAAAATAACAAAGACCCCCAAAATAAAAAAATGCCCTACCCTATTCTAAAATTAAAATAGAAAAGCTCTTTTACCTTACCAGCCCTGAAAAGGGCCCTTTGCGGGGCATGCCCCAAAGAATTCAGCTCTTTTGCCTGTAAAAAAAACATACAATACCCCCCCCCAACATTACAACCCACCACCCACATACCCCTAATCTAACCCAAACCCCCCTTAAATAAACCTAACACTAAGCCCCTGAAGATCTCCCTACCTTGTCTTCACCACAACGGGTTCACCGATCGATCCAGAAGAGCCTCCAATGTCTTGATCCAAGCCCAAGCGGGGGGCTGAAGATGTCCATGATCCATCTGAAGTCTTCATCCAAGCGGGAGCTGAAGAGGTCCATGATCCGACTGAAGTCTTCTATCAAGCGGCATCTTCAATCTTCTTTCTTCCGGATCCATGTAGTTCATCCCGCCGACGCGGAACATCCATCTTCACCGACGACTTCCCGACGAATGACGGTTCAGCCAATAGAATACGAGCTCAATCTGATTGGCTGATTGGATCAGCCAATCGGATTGAACTTGAATCTGATTGGCTGATTCCATCAGCCAATCAGATTTTTCCTACCTTAATTCCGATTGGCTGAAAGAATCCTATCAGCCAATCGGAATTCGAGGGACGCCATCTTGGATGACGTCCCTTAAAGGAACCGTCATTCGTCAGGAAGTCGTCGGTGAAGATGGATGTTCCGCGTCGGCGGGATGAACTACATGGATTATGTTATTATGTTAGTGTTAGGGTTAGACTTAGCTTTAGGGGTTAATACATTTATTAGAGTAGCTGTGAGGTCCGGTCGGCAGATTAGGGGTTAATTATTGTAGGTAGGTGGAGGCGACGTTGGGGGCGGCAGATTAGGGGTTAATAAATATAATATAGGGGTTGGCGGTATTAGGGGCAGCAGATTAGGGGTACATAGGGATAACGTAGGTGGTGGCGGTGCGGTCGGCAGATTAGGGGTTACAAAATTTAATAGAGTGGCGGCAATGTGGGGGGACCTCGGTTTAGGGGTACATGTTTATGGGTGTTAGTGTACTTTAGAGCACTGTAGTTAAGAGCTTTATGAACCGGCGTTAGCCCAAAAAGCTCTTAACTCCTGTTTATTTTCTGCGGCTGGAGTTTTGTTGTTAGATTTATAACGCTCACTTCAGCCACGACTCTAAATACCGGCGTTAAAAAGATCCCATTGAAAAGATAGGATACGCAATTGGCGTAGGGGGATCTGCGGTATGGAAAAGTCGCGGCTGCAAAGTGAGCGTTAGACCCTTTAATGACTGACTCTAAATACCAGCGGGCGGTAAAAACCAGCGTTAGGACCCCCTAACGCTGGTTTTGACGGCTACCACCAAACTCTAAATCTAGCCGTGTGATAGATACAATGTAACTATTAGTTATATTGTAGCTAGTTTAGGGTTTATTTTACAGGTATTTATTTTTAAATAGGAATTATTTAGTTATTAATAGTAGGTTTGATTTAGATTTAATTTAATTAAATTTAAGTTAGGGGGTGTTAGGGTTAGGGTTAGACTTAGATTTAGGGGTTAATAAATTTAGTATAGTGGCGGCGACGTTTGTGGCGGCAGATTAGGGGTTAATAATATTTAACTAGTGTTTGTGATGCGGGAATGCGGCGGTTTAGTGGTTAATATGTTTATTATAGTGGGGGCGATGTCCGGAGCGGCCGATTAGGGGTTAATAAGTATAATGTAGATGTCGGCGATGTCGGGGCAGCAGATTAGGCGTTAAAGGGACATAATACTCATATGCTAAATCACTTGAAACTGATGCAGTATAACTGTAAAAAGCTGACAGGAAAATATCACCTGAGCATCTCTATGTAAAAAAGGAAGATATTTTACCTCACAATTTCCTCAGCTCAGCAGAGTAAGTTCTGTGTAAAAAGTTCTACTCAGCTGCTCCCAGCTGCAGGTAAAAAAATAAAAAAAAATGAAGAAATGAACAGCAGCCAATCAGCATCAGCAGTGCTGAGGTCATGAACTTTTACTGTGATCTCATGAGATTTGACTTAACTCTCATGAGATTTCATAGTAAGCTTCCTTTACCTGATTGGTGAAATAAGATGAGAGTGCACGATGCTCATCCCTTCAGATGTCCCAGGACAAACACACTAAAATGCTGCTTAGAAATCCTTTACAATGGGAGGTGGCTACTGAGGAACTTTTGAGGTAAAATATCTTTCTTTTTTACATAGAGATGTTCAAGTGATATTTTCTAATCAGCTTTTTACAGCTATGCTGCATCACTTTCAAGTGTTTAAACATTTGGGTATTATGGCCCTTTAACAAGTATAAGATTAGGGGTGTTTACACTCAGGGTTTATGTTAGGGTGTTAGGTGTAAACATAAATTTATTTTCCCCTTAGGAATCAATGGGGCTGCGTTACGGCTTATGCTGCTTTATTGCAGGTGTTAGACTTTTTTTTTAGCCGGCTCTCCCCATTGATGTCTATGGGGAAATCGTGCACGAGCACGTACAACCAGCTCACCGCTGACTTAAGCAGCACTGGTATTGGAGTGCGGTATGGAGCTCAATTTTGCGCTACGCTCACTTCTTGCCTTTAAACGCCGGGTTTATAAAACCTGTAATACCAGCGCTGTAGGTAAGTGAGCGGTGACAATTACGTTCAAGTTAGTACCTCACTCTTCTTACCGCAAAACTCGTAATCTGGCCGTATGTTTGTTAAAGGACTGTTGGTTTATGATATTTTATGAATGTAATGAATAAAAAATATATATATAATAAATGTAGAGTTTTTTAATATTTGTCCAAATCTAAATGCACCTAATACCAAAAGTTCAGCTACCCTATATGAATCCTTATCTTCAGCACCAAGGACACTTCTGCTCTTGTGTAAAGCTTCTTTTTCACTACCGCTGCTATTACCAGTCTTGTCAAAAAAGCTGTACCGCACACTTTTTTGGCCGTAACGCAAATTAACTTATGCAATTTGCGTAAAGTCTTTTTCCGTCAATATTACAAGCTTTTTCTGGGAGGCCAAAAAGTGAGCGGTACAGCCTATACTGCAATATTCGTAACGCAATCTAAAGTCAGTAGTTATGAGTTTTACCTACAAAGCTGTAGTATAAAACTCATAACTAAAGTGTTAAAAAGTACACTAACACCCATAAACTACCTACTAACCCCTAAACTGAGGCCCTCCTGCATCTGCTGCTCCCGACATCGCCGCCACTATAATAAACATATTAACTCCTAAACCACCGCACTCCCGCATCACAAACACTAGTTAAATATAATTAACCCCTAATCTGCCACCCCTAACATCGCTGCCACCTACCTACATTTATTAACCCCTAATCTGCCGCTCCGGACATCGCCGCCACTATAAAAAACATATTAACCCCTAAACCTAACCCTAACTCTAACCCTAATACCCCCTAACTTTAATATAATTAAAATAAATTTAAATAAAACCTATTATTATTAACTAAATAATTCCTATTTAAAACTAAATACTTACCTGTAAAATAAACCCTAAGCTAGCTACAATATAACTAATAGTTACATTGTATCTAGCTTAGGCTTAATTTTTATTTTATAGGCAAGTTTGTATTTATTTTAACTAGGTAGACTAGTTAGTAAATAGTTATTAACTATTTACTAACTACCTAGCTAAAATTAATACAAATTTACCTGTGAAATAAAACCTAACCTGTCTTACACTAACACCTAACCTTCCACTACAATTAAATCAATTACCTAAATTAAATACAATTACCTAAATTACAAAACCCCCCCACCATATTACACAAAATAAGAAAAGAAATGATCAGATATTTAAACTAATAACACATAATTTAATAGCCCTATCAAAATAAAAAAGCCCCCCCAAAATGAAATACCCTAGCCTAAACTAAACTAACAATAGCCCTTAAAAGGGCCTTTTGCGGGGCATTGCCCCAAAGAAATCAGCTCTTTTACCTGTAAAAAAAAAATACAAACAACCCCCAACATTAAAACCCACCACCCACACAACCAACCCCCCAAATAAAATCCTAACTAAAAAAAACTAAGCTCCCCATTGCCCTGAAAAGGGCATTTGGATGGGCATCACCCTTAAAAGGGCATTTAGCTCTTTTTCAGTGCCCAATCTTTAACCTAAAAATAAAACCCACCCAATAAACCCTTAAAAAAACCTAACACTAACCCCCGAAGATCCACTTACAGTTTTGAAGACCGGACATCCATCCTCAACAAAGTCGGGAGAAGTCTTCATCCAAGCGGCAAGAAGTTCTCAACGAAGCTGGCAGAAGTGGTCCTCCAGACGGGCAGAAGTCTTCATCCATATGGCATCTTCTATCTTCATCCATCCGGCGCGGAGTGGCTCCATCTTCAAGACATCCGGCGTGGAGCATCCTCTTCAATCAACGTCTTGCAGAATGAAGGTTCCTTTAAATTACGTCATCCAAGATGGTGTCCCTTGAATTCCGATTGGCTGATAGAATTCTATCAGCCAATCGGAATTAAAGGTGAAAAAATCCTATTAGCTGATGCAATCAGCCAATAGGATTGAACTTCAAGCCTATTGGCTGATTGCATCAGCCAATAGGATTTTTCACCTTTAATTCTGATTGGCTAATAGAATTCTATCAGCTAATCAGAATTCAAGGGACACCATCTTGGATGACATCACTTAAAGGAACCTTCATTCTGCAGGAAGACTTCGATTGAAGAGGATGCTCCGCGCCGAATGTCTTGAAGATGGAGCCGCTCCAGATGAATGAAGATAGAAGATGCCGTCTGGATGAAGACTTCTGCGGGCTTGGATGAAGACTTTGGCCGCTTGGATGAAGACTTCTGCTGGCTTCGATGAGGACTTCTGCCGCTTCTTGAGGATGGATGTCGGGTCTTCATAAACTGTAAGTTGATCTTTGGGGGGTTAGTGTTAGGCTTTTTTAAGGGTTTATTGCGTGGGTTTTATTTTTAGATTAGGGCTTTTGTTTCGGAAAAAGAGCTAAATGCCCTTTTAAGGGCATTGCCCATCCAAATGCCCTTTTCAGGGCAATGGGGAGCTTAGGTTTTTTAGTTAGGATTTTATTTGGGGGGTTGGTTGTGTGGGTGGTGGGTTTTATTGTTGGGGGGTTGTTTGTATTTTTTTTTTACAGGTAAAAGAGGTGATTTCTTTGGGGCAATGCCCTGCAAAAGGCCCTTTTAAGGGCTATTGGTAGTTTAGTTTAGCCTAGGGTTTTTTATTTTGGGGGGGGGGGGGGGCTTTTTTATTTTGATAGGGCTATTAGATTAGGTTTAAATATCTGATAGTTTCTTTTTTTATTTTGTGTAATTTAGTGGGGGTTTTTTTAATTTTAGGTAATTGTATTTAATTTATGTAATTTATTTAATTGTAGTGTAAGGTTAGGTGTTAGTGTAACTTAGGTTATGTTTTATTTTACAGATAAATTTGTATTTATTTTAGCTAGGTAGTTAGTAAATAGATAATAACTATTTAGTAACTATCCTACCTAATTAAAATAAATACAAACTTGCCTGTAAAATAAAAATAAAACCTAAGATAGATACAATGTAACTATTAGTTATATTGTAGCTAGTTTAGGGTTTATTTTACAGGTAAGTATTTAGTTTTAAATTTAGTATAGTGGCGGCGACATTTGGGGCGGCAGATTACTGGTTAATAAATGTAGGTAGGTGGCGGCGATGTTAGGGGCGGCAGATTAGGGCTTAATAATATTTAACTACTGTTTGCGATGCGGGAGTACGGCGGTTTAGGGATTAATATGTTTATTATAGTGGCGGCGACGTTGGGGCAGCAGATTAGGGGTTAATAAGTGTAGGTAGGTTGCGGTGACATTGGGGATGGGAGATTAGGGGTTAATAAATATATTGTAGGTGTCGGCGATGTTCGGGGCAGCAGATTAGGGGTTAACAAGTATAATGTAGGTGTCGGCGATGTCGGGGGCGGCAGATTAGGGGTTAATAAATATAATGTATGTGTCAGCGATGTCGGGGGCGGCAGATTAGGGGTTAATAAATATAATGTAGGTGTAGGCGATGTCGGGGGTGGCAGATTAGGGGTTAATAAGTGTAAGATTAGGGGTGTTTAGACTCGGGGTTAATGTTAGGGTGTTAGGTGTAAACATAAATTTTGTTTCCCCATAGGAATCAATGGGGCTGCGTTATGGAGCTTTACGCTGCTTTTTTGCAGTGTTAGGCTTTTTTTCAGCCAGCTCTCCCCATTGATGTCTATGGGGAAATCGTGCACTAGCACGTAAAAACCAGCTTACCGCAGCTTTCAGCAGCGCTGGTATTGGAGTGCGGTATGGAGCTCAATTTTGCTCTACGCTCACTTTTTGCCTGTTAACGACTGGTTTTTGTAAACCTGTTATACCAACGCTGTAGGGAAGTGAGCGGTGACAATAACGTGCAAGTTAGCACCTCATAACGCAAAACTCGTAATCTAGCCATATATTTGTATCAGTTTCACTATACTCTCTCCCAGATCAGTAAGCATCTTCTATGGGTTTAGAGTGATTATAAAAGTGGAATTCAAATACACAGCAGTGCCTAACAAATATTATCAGAATTGTTTTCATGCACTTGAACTAATGCAGATACAGATTTTGGGGCTGATTTATTAAGCAGCTGATGCTGATCATTCCGCGCAAGCCTTCTGGCTCACTAGAATCAGTAGCTAAGAAGCCACCTCTGAGGTAGCGGACTGCAATCATCCCGACCAGATACGATCGGGATGATTGACACCCCCTACTAGCGGCCGATTGGCCGCGAATATGCAGGGGGGCGGCATTGCACAAGCATTTCACAAGAATCATGTGCACCTGCCATTTGTTAAATCTACCTCATGCATACAGATGTGTGACTTTTTATGTAAATGGCGGTCATGTCACGTGTGTTATAATGGATGACCTTTGGTATATAAGTGTGTGTAATATGCTCTTAAGTACCGATAACTTTTCAAAGATTAATTTTATGAATACAAGTATATTGCAAAGCTTATTGCAATTGAGGGCTAGATTAAAAATTGTGCACTAAAATTAGTGCACCTGCGATATTGAAATGTTGCGGCCGTGCTAGCTTGCGCTCATATTGCTAGTTGAAAGTAAACACATACGCACAAGCGTACATGACAAGGTGTTTGAATGTAAAGGGCTATAATGTATATATATGTATATACATATACAAGTCTAAATTTGTGGATGTATGTATTACAATATATATAAACACCATTGGAATGTAAAATATTCATAGCTATCGTCAGTTTAGCGCAGTTGGACTAACGCGGTGTCGGATAAGTGCAGAAAAGATAAGTGTTAGGTTTTCTTCCAGTTTGCATGTTTCGTTGAAGTCTATGGGGAGATGAAGTTAGTGTGGTTGTGATAGCCAGTTCTCAAGTTAGTGTGATTCAGCTTTCGCTTGCATACATGTATATTTCTTTCATCTTGAAATATTTGTGCTAACCCATGTGCCTTAAAAGTTTACTTCTGGTGGTGTTGTATAATACACATAAATACAGAAGATACAAAATGGCTTTAACCCTTTAAGGACACAGCTTTCAGTTTGCTCAATTGTTTTATGACGGAAAAATTCCGTCATATGTCCTTAAGAGGTTAAAAAGAATTTGCTTGGAGATGTGTCCTTACTTGATTCTAAAGGGTCCAGACAATGATCCCAGGCATGGAACCTGTCTGCTTGCACTTGCAGCAACTGCCGCTGGAATTTAATTTTGCACTTTTGTAGCCCCACCATCTGCTCTTGTACAACCAATTGCACAAGTGCAGGACTTGTTAATCAACCCAGATACATCAATATGGGATATTTTAAGTCCACCACCACTGCTACTTGTAGTTGGAGGCTTACATGATAAGGATAAGGTATTCAGCTCATAATGAGTGCAACTAACAATTTCATATCATTTTGAGTTAATTATTATAAGCAATTTACAGTTCAAACATTACTGCTTGAATAGTTTGTTTTGGAAACAAATTGTACAGGAAGATAGCTATCAAACAATGCAGAACATCAAGCCATCTGGGGTATGCTCTGCCAGACGTGTCTTGCTGTAATATTAATTAGTGTTGGCTATCAAAAATCTCTGTTGAGATGCTTTTCTGGTATCCTGGACTTCATAATCTTGTAAAGGAGAAGAAACTATTTTTGTGAAGGATTGTTGTATAATGGAGACACTTCAGCCTCTCTTGGGGAATGGAACAATTTTTAGAGATTTTTTATAGCAAAATCAGACAATGGGCTCTATCTGATGAATGGAAAAGGTTTACCAACTAGGGAACCTATCCTCTTTTCTATGCAGTGAGCATATTGTTCACTGGCTGCCTGTGTGCAGTCCTGCCCCCTTTTGTAATGTGACCAATCAGAAGAAATCAGGTCCTGTCAATCACCCTGAATAAATACGTTCAGGGGGATTTATCTCTGCCACCCCTGACTATTGCTTTTAAACTTGCAGCCTTTATAGCATAGCAAATTGTGCTCAGTGTCGTTTTCTTTCCATAAAAAAAGAACTTCATGGGTGATTTAATTTTGTCCGTTTAAGTATCTGGATTACAGTTCAACTAAGTACTGAAAATGCTCCTAAACATGATTGTGATCATTCAGAACCAATGCTTATTGAAACATTACAACATGTCCCAAATAGGATGTCACTAAGTTTTTTTTTTATCAGGACATTGTTTTTCCCAAAAATCATAAATATAGGAAGCAGTTGATACAATTATTGTAGCAAGTGTCTGGAGGGATGTTGACCTGGGTCAGTAAGATTATTTTGCTCTTTTAATTCCATTTTATTTTAGAGAGCTCTTGTAGGAATGATTGAGATAATGCTGACCCTTCTTCCATCTGTTCTGTTTAGGGATCTAGTGCAATATAGTACTAATCCAGTTCATCTTTATCTAAGAAAGTACACATTATAACCAAGGCTTACTGGATATTTGACTGATAATGTCCTTATCTTTGTTTCAATCAGATTAGCAAAGAATGAGTAATTCATGGTAGGATGCGCAAGTTTATTTTTTTTATACATTACACAGTTTTTAAAGTATCATAAAGGATATTAAGGATACTAACGGCTAGATTTAGAGTTCTGCTGCCAAAGGGGTGCGTTAGCTACGCATGTATTTTTTCCCCCACACCTTTTAAATACCGCTGGTATTTAGAGTTCACAGAAGGGCTGCACTAGGCTTCAAAAAGGGAGCGTAGAGCATAATTTACCGTCACTGCAACTCTAAATACCAGCGGTGCTTACGGACGTGGCCAGCTTCAAATACGTGCTCGTGCTCGATATCCCCATAGGAAACAATGGGGCAGTTTGAGCTGCAAAAAAACCTAACACCTGCAAAAAAGCAGCGTTCAGCTCCTAACGCAGCCCCATTGTTTCCTATGGGGAAACAGTTTCTAAGTCTGCACCTAACACCCTAACAGGAACCCCGAGTCTAAACACCCCTAACCTTACACTTATTAACCCCTAATCTGCCGCCCCCGCTATCGCTGACCCCTGCATTTTATTATTAACCTCTAATCTGCCGCTCCGTACAACGCCGCCACCTACATTATAGCTATGCACCCCTAATCTGCTGCCCCTAACATCGCCGACCCCTATATTATATTTATTAACCCCTAATCTGCCACCCCCAACGTCAACGCCACCTACCTACAATTATTAACAACTAATCTGCCGACCGGACCTCACCGCTACTATAATAAAGTTATTAATCCCTAATCTGCCTCACTCCCGCCTCAAAAACCCTATAATAAATAGTATTAACCCCTAAGATCTCCGACACCTAACTTCAAGTATTAACCCCTAGTCTGCCGACCGGACCTCGCCGCTACTCTAATAAATGTATTAACCCCTAAAGCTAAGTCTAACCCTAACACTAACACCCCCCTAAATTAAATATAATTTTATTCTAACAAAATAAATTATTTCTTATTAAATAAATTATTCCTATTTAAAGCTAAATACTTACCTGTACAATAAACCCTAATATAGCTACAATATAAATTATAATTACATTGTAGCTATTTTAGGATTAATATTTATTTTACAGGCAACTTTGTAATTATTTTAACCAGGTACAATAGCTATTAAATAGTTAATAACTAATTAATAGCTACCTAGTTAAAATAAATAAAAAAATTACCTGTAAAATAAATCCTAGCCCAAGTTACAATTAAACCTAACACTACACTATCAATAAATAAATTAACTAAACTATCTACAATTATCTACAATTATCTACAAATAAATACACTAACTAAAGTACAAAAAATAAAAAAAGAACTAAGTTACAAAAAATAAAAAAATAATTTACAAACATTATAAAAATATTACAACAATTTTAAGCTAATTACACCTACTCTAAGCCCCCTAATAAAATAACAAAGCCCCCCAAAATAAAGGGCTGGCAAGGTAAAAGAGCTTTACAATTTTTATTTTAGAATAGGGTAGGGCATTTTTATTTTGGGGGGCTTTGTTATTTTATTAGGGGGCTTAGAGTAGGTGTAATTAGCTTAAAATTGTTGTAATATTTTTATAATGTTTGTAAATTATTTTTTTATTTTTTGTAACTTAGTTCTTTTTTTATTTTTTGTACTTTAGTTAGTGTATTTATTTGTAGATAATTGTAGATAATTGTAGATAGTTTAGTTAATTTATTTATTGATAGTGTAGTGTTAGGTTTAATTGCAACTTAGGTTAGGATTTATTTTACAGGTAATTTTTTATTTATTTTAACTAGGTAGCTATTAATTCGTTATTAACTATTTAATAGCTATTGTACCTGGTTAAAATAAATACAAATTTGCCTGTAAAATAAATTTTAATCCTAAAATAGCTACAATATAATTATTATTTATATTGTAGCTATATTAGGGTTTATTTTACAGGTAAGTATTTAGCTTTAAATAGGAATAATTTATTTAATAAGATTTATTTTATTTCGTTAGATTTAAATTATACTTAACTTAGGGGGGTGTTAGGGTTAGGGTTAGACTTAGCTTTAGGGGTTAATACATTTATTAGAGTAGCGGTGAGGTCCGGTCGGCAGATTAGGGGTTAATAATTGTAGGTAGGTAGCGGCGATGTTGGGGGGGGGGGCAGATTAGGGGTTAATAAATATAATATAGGGGTCGGCGATGTTAGGGGCAGCAGATTAGGGGTACATAGGGATAATGTAGGTTGCGGCGGTGTGCGTTCGGCAGATATATATATATATCTATATACATAGGTAGTTTATGGGTGTTAGTGTACTTTAGAGCACAGTAGTTAAGAGCTTTATGAACCGACGTTAGCCCAGAAAGCTCTTAACTCCTGGCTTTTCTCTGCGGCTGGAGTCTTGTCGGTAGATTTCTAACGCTCACTTCAGCCAAGACTCTAAATACCAGTGTTAGAAAGATCCCATTAAAAAGATAGGATACGCAAATGGCGTAGGGGGATCTGCGGTATGGAAAAGTCGCGGCTGTAAAGTGAGCGTTAGACCCTTTCCTGACTGACTCTAAATACCAGCGGGCGGCCAAAACCAGCGTTAGGACCCCCTAACGCTGGTTTTGACGGCTAACGCAGAACTCTAAATCTAAGCGTAAAAGACCGCTGCTCCATAACCTGTCCGCCAGGCGGACACACATCGCCGGAAATTAACCCGATCGGGTACGATCGGGTTGATTGACAGCCCCCTGCTGGCGGCCCATTGTCCGCGAGTCTGCAGGGGGCGGCGTTGCACCAGCAGCTCTTGTGAGCTGCTGGTGCAATGCTGAATACGGCGAGCATATTGCTCGCCGTATTCAGCGAGGTCTGGCGGACCTGATCCGCTCTGTCGGATCAGGTCTGCCAGACCATGATAACTGGAGGCCATAGTGCTCAAGATGCATGTACGCTCCTAAGCATACCTCAGTATGTTCTCCTGAAAAGGAACTAAGTTTCCATAAAGGATATATAGAGTAAGAGGTAAATTTGATGACAATTGGATTTTTGTTTTAAATCAAGATCTTTCATTCTCACTTTCATATTCTCTTAAATCTATCTTTTATTAGTTATATTTTACTTGTATGTAAATTTAAGACACCAAATGGAATCAAATTTCTTCATATTTGGTAACAAATGTCCAACTGCACTTATAAGCTATAGATGCAACTACAGAGCACTTGTAGGCTTGTGCATGTGCACCTGCAACTGAAAGTTATAAAGCAAGAGTAACAATACCACTGCTCTCTATTTTCTCCACAACCTTGAAGGTAGCAGAGTTAAGGGAATATGAAACCTACATTTGTTCTTTCATAATTCAGATAGAGCAAACCATTTTTAAAAACATATACAATTTGCTTCTATTATCAAATTATCCTCATTCTTTGGGTGTCCTTTATTGAAGGAGCAGCAATACACTTGCTTTTGCTTTTTATCAAAGGATATCACAAGAATTAAGAAAATTAGGCCTAGATTTGGAGTTTGGCGGTAGCCGTGAAAACCAGCGTTAGAGGCTCCTAACGCTGGTTTTAGGCTACCGCCGGTATTTGGAGTCAGTCAAAAAAGGGTCTAACGCTCACTTTTAAGCCGCGACTTTTCCATACCGCAGATCCCCTTACGTCAATTGCGTATCCTATCTTTTCAATGGGATCTTTCTAACTCCGGTATTTAGAGTCGTGGCTGAAGTGAGCATTAGAAATCTAACGACAAAACTCCAGCCGCAGAAAAAAGTCAGTAGTTAAGAGGTTTCTGGGCTAACGCCGGTTCACAAAGCTCTTAACTACTGTGCCCTAAAGTACACTAACACCCATAAACTACCTATGTACCCCTAAACCGAGGTCCCCCCACACCGCCGCCACTCGATTAATTTTTTTAACCCCTAATCTGCCGACCGCCACCTACGTTATCCTTATGTACCCCTAATCTGCTGCCCCTAACACCGCCGACCCCTATATTATATTTATTAACCCCTAACCTGCCCCCACAACGTCGCCGCCAGCTACCTACACTTATTAACCCCTAATCTGCCGTCCGCACGCCGCAGCCAGCTACATTATAGCTATGTACCCCTAATCTGCTGCCCCTAACACCGCCGACCCCTATATTATATTTATTAACCCCTAATCTGACCCCCTCAACGTCGCCTCCACCTGCCTACACTTATTAACCCCTAATCTGCCGACCGGACCGCACCGCTATTATAATAAAGTTATTAACCCCTAATCCGCCTCACTAACCCTATAATAAATAGTATTAACCCCTAATCTGCCCTCCCTAACATCGCCGACACCTAACTTCAAACATTAACCCCTAATCTGCCGACTGGAGCTCACCGCTATTCTAATAAATGTATTAACCCCTAAAGCTAAGTCTAACCCAAACACTAACACCCCCCTAAATTAAATATAATTTAAATCTAACGAAATTAATTATCTCTTATTAAATAAATGATTCCTATTTAAAGCTAAATACTTTGTTATTTTATTAGGGGGCTTAGAGTAGGTGTAATTAGTTTAAAATTGTTGTAATATTTTTCTAATGTTTGTAAATATTTTTTTATTTTTTGTAACTTAGTTCTTTTTTATTTTTTGTACTTTAGTTAGTTTATTTTATTGTATTTATTTGTAGATATTGTATTTAATTAATTTATTGATAGTGTAGTGTTAGGTTTAATTGTAGGTAATTGTAGGTATTTTATTTAATTATTTATTGATAGTGTAGTGTTAGGTTTAATTGTAACTTAGGTTAGGATTTATTTTACAGGTAAATTTGTAATTATTTTAACTATTTTAGCTATTAAATAGTTCTTAACTATTTAATAGCTATTGTACCTGGTTAAAATAAATACAAAGTTGCCTGTAAAATAAATATAAATCCTAAAATAGCTATAATATAATTATAATTTATTTTGTAGCTATATTAGGATTTATTTTACAGGTAAGTATTTAGCTTTAAATAGGAATCATTTATTTAATAAGAGATAATTAATTTTGTTAGATTTAAATTATATTTAATTTAGGGGGGTGTTAGTGTTAGGGTTAGACTTAGCTTTAGGGGTTAATACATTTATTAGAATAGCGGTGAGCTCCAGTCGGCAGATTAGGGGTTAATGTTTGAAGTTAGGTGTCGGCGATGTAAGGGAGGGCAGATTAGGGGTTAATACTATTTATTATAGGGTTAGTGAGGCGGATTAGGGGTTAATAACTTTATTATAATAGCGGTGCGGTCCGGTCGGCAGATTAGGGGTTAATAAGTGTAGGCAGGTGGAGGCGACGTTGTGGGGGGCAGATTAGGGGTTAATAAATATAATATAGGGGTCGGCGGTGTTAGAGGCAGCAGATTAGAGGTACATAGGAATAATGTAAGTAGCGGCGGTTTACGGAGCGGCAGATTAGGGGTTAATAATAATATGCAGGGGTCAGTGATAGCGGGGTCAGCAGATTAGGGGTTAATAAGTGTAAGGTTAGGGGTGTTTAGACTCAGGGTACATGTTAGGGTGTAAGGTGCAGACGTAGGAAGTGTTTCCCCATAGACAACAATAGGGCTGCGTTAGGAGCTGAACGCGGCTTTTTTGCAGGTGTTAGGTTTTTTTTCAGCTCAAACAGCCCCATTGTTTTCTATGGGGGAATCGTGCACGAGCACGTTTTTGAGGCTGGCCGCGTCTGTAAGCAACTCTGGTATCGAGAGTTGAAGTTGCGTTAAATATGCTATACGCTCCTTTTTTGGATCCTAACGCAGCCATTCTGTGGACTCTCAATACCAGAGTTATTTTAAAGGTGCAGCCAGAAAAAAGCCAGCGTTAGCTACGCGGGTTGTTAACGACAAAACTCTAAATCTAGCCGTTAGATAATAGAAGTACAATGGAAAGTTGTTTAAAATTGCAATATCTATATGAATCTTTACTGTCTATTTAAATAAACCTAGACTGATTTGCCCGGTATGATTGACAACCCCTGTTCTTGTGCAATTGGTTGCACAAGGTCAGGCTGCTGGCTGCAGGAGATAATGCTCGTGCAATGATAAATGTGGGCATTGGATGCTGCTTTGCACTTTGAGTACGAACAGATGGATTTTATAAATAATTTGTCAATGTCCCTTTTCAAGAATGTTGCCTGCAATTCTTACCTACGGCTAGATTACAAATGGTGTGCTAAAGATATGCAATATCATGAACGCTCTAACTAGCACGCATATAACAAGTTGAAAGTAATGGTTGCACCCAACAGATTGGCGCATTTGGCTGGAAATGGCTATAAAGTAAGTATATGTCTAAATATGTTTACATATATATTTACCTATCATCTATCTATCTATCTATCTATCTATCTATATATCTATATCTATCTATCTAGCTATCTATAAAATATATACATTTTTGTGCACTTTCCAGTCAAATACCTTAAAACAAATAAATAAAAATGTATTTATGTCATCTAACATTACTCAAGGCAGTTAACCCTCCTGTTAGTATTGGTATAACCCTGTCTGTTTGCTTATACTAATCACAATATAGCTCTATGGTTACTGCTGCTGTATCAATGGATAGTGAGCCAGTAGGTAATTTTTTCCATGGTTTGCTGGCATAAGGAGTTGTGGCAGCATGTGCATAGGAAGAGGCTGAAGCAGCGAGTGAGTGTCCTAGTATTGCTAGTATCCTAATCAAATGTCAGTTGTGTAGTAATAACCAGTATCCTATTCAGATGCAGTTGTGTAGTAATAGCCAGTATCCTATTGAAATGCCAGTTGTGTAGTAATAACCAGTATCGTATTGAAATGCCAGTTGTGTAGTAATAGCCAGTATCCTATTCAGATGTCAGTTGTGTAGTAATAGCCTGGATCCTATTCAGATGCAGTTGTGTAGTAATAGCCAGTATCCTATTCAGATGTCAGTTGTGTAGTAATAACCAGTATCCTATTGAAATGCCAGTTGTGTAGTAATAGCCAGTATCCTATTGAAATGCCAGTTGTGTAGTAATAACCAGTATCCTATTCAGATGTCAGTTGTGTAGTAATAACCAGTATCCTATTGAAATGCCAGTTGTGTAGTAATAACCAGTATCCTATTGATATGTCAGTTGTGTAGTAATAACCAGTATCCTATTCAGATGCAGTTGTGTAGTAATAGCCAGTATCCTATTGAAATGCCAGTTGTGTAGTAATAACCAGTATCCTATTCAGATGTCAGTTGTGTAGTAATAACCAGTATCCTATTCAGATGCAGTTGTGTAGTATTAGCCAGTATCCTATTGAAATGCCAGTTGTGTAGTAATAACCAGTATCCTATTCAGATGTCAGTTGTGTAATAATAACCAGTATCCTATTCAGATGTCAGTTGTGTAGTAATAGCCAGGATCCTATTGAAATGCCAGTTTTGTAGTAATAGCCAGTATCCTATTCAAATATATTTTGTGTAGTAATAGCCAGTATCCTATTCAATTGTCAGTTGTGTAGTAATAGCCAGTATCCTATTGAAATGCCAGTTGTGTAGTAATAGCCAGGATCCTATTGAAATGCCAGTTGTGTAGTAATAGCCATTTTCCTATTCAAATATATTTTGTGTAGTAATAGCCAGTATCCTATTCAATTGTCAGTTGTGTAGTAATAGCCAGTATCCTATTCAATTGTCAGTTGTGTAGTAATAGCCAGGATCCTATTGAAATTCCAGTTGTGTAGTAATAGCCAGTATCCTATTCAAATATAATTTGTGTAGTAATAGCCAGTATCCTATTCAATTGTCAGTTGTGTAGTAATAGCCAGTATGCTATTCAAATGTCAATTGTGTAGTAATAGCCAGTATCCTATTGAAATGTCAGTTGTGTAGTAATAGCCAGTATCCTATTCAAATGTCAGTTTTGTAGTAATAGCCAGTATCCTATTGAAATGTCAGTTGTGTAGTAGTAGCTAGTGTCCTTTTCAAATGTCAGTTGCGTAGTAATCAACAGTATCCTATTCAAATGTCAGTTGTGTAGTAATCGCTAGTGCCCTATTCTAATGTCATTTGTGTAGTAATACCCAGTATCCTATTCAAATGTCAGTTGTGTATTAGTAGCCAGTATCGTATTCAAATATAATTTGTGTAGTAATTAACAGTATCCTATTCATATATCAGTTATGTAGTAATAGCTAGTATCCTATTCAAATGTAAGAATTAGGGCTAATAACACCCTATGGAGGTGCGCTAATGATAACGGAAGTGATTCCAATACGATCAAGTGAAAGGCAGCTCTCCCAAAAATATTAAGTCAGATGAATGTCCTGTGAAACAGAATAAAAAGGCGCCACATAGAGTGATATCGTCAGGGGTAACGAAACATACAGACAGACGATTTTGAACTCACAAGAGGAGCGGCACTCGTGATGCCAGAAACAGCAAGCCAGGACCTCTTAGTCACCCAACAGACTCAATCGGCAATATCCGCAGTCAGGTCACGTGGTTGCGTCTCATCAATCCGGGGCAGCAAACTCCCAACGCCTTCCAGTAGTAGCACCAATCCGCACAACCAAATCAGGAGGTGTGTGAAAGGAGGCCCCGCAATCCCTTATGACAACAAGCTTGCTGTACAAACTCGGCAAAACAGTTAACGGTGAATGGTAATCAAATGGACATAAGCAAGGGAATAAAAAGCTAAAACAAATGTATTAAAACATATCAAACTCATCAAAGCGTTTCTTGGCTACATAGAGCCGTTTCATCAGGCTGTAAAATACAAGCTAATCACTTTCTATATTAGTACTTCCCTCTAGCCAATCAGATGGTGGGATAGATCACACACCCATAAAATATGCAAATTGTGTTAATCATGGTATAAGTCCTAACCCCTATTATGGTAAACTTATTGATGTCATTGTAAATCGTACAAGATAGGATCCACATTCTTATTACATACATTCAAATTGCTAAATAAAAATATTATCGTAATATTGCCATATCCTACCCACGTTCAAGAGTCTCAGTACTTATATATAAAATATTAGATAGATGAATTAATAAACCTAATGCCAACTATATATAAGGTGATTCATAACACTCCAATGTGTAAAAGGACATTACACAATAGGATCTATAGCACTGATAACTAAATGACCGCCCTCTGTCATGTAATTGACCTTCTGTCAGACTGGAGTATATAATCTAATAAGTACGCTAGCTGATGTATTCTAGCGGTTTATTCTAGATTCTATCTAACGAAGGCGCTAGTCTGTCCTAGATATGTAAATATTCCTATTACAAAAATTGAAAAAATGGACCCCAAATAAAATAACAGTAATAGATGATAATAATAATATAGGATATTAACCCCAGGTTGACTATCAATATGGGAGGATGATAGAAAAAAAGATATTGTTATCCTAACCTCCCATAATGTATGGTATTATATTCCATAATTTATTGGAATGCTGCTAAATCTACATTCATGTTGAGACCATATGGATATAATGTCTGAAGTTTATGAATCCAATATGTCTCTCTTTGTCTTAACCTGAAAAAACTATTATATAGATCTGACTTGGGAATATGTTCTATACGTGTAATATTTAAACAATCTATTCTACCATTATGTTTCAAATGGCAATGTCTAGGTACACTATGTAGTTTAAAATTGTTTTTAAAATTACGATAATGTTCTGACAATTTGGTACTAAGGAGCCTACAGGTGCACCCTATATATTGGCTACCACAAAAACAGGACAAAAGATACACCATATAGTTAGATGCACAAGACATCTGGCTCACCATAGAATATGTTTTTTTTGTAACATTCGATCGAAAAGAATGTGTTATGTGCAATATGATCACACATTTTGCACTTTTTACTTTTACATTTGTAACATCCTATTTTAGGCGCTTTTTTAGTCGCTAAGGTTTTAAGGTTTTAAGGTGTTTTTTTGAACATTACTATAGGTTTTGTTTTGATCAATTTCCCTAATATCGGATCCTTAGTAAGGATACTCCAATGTTTATTGATAATTTGTTTTATCAAATTATGATTGCAATTATATTGTGTAATAAACATTGTACGATTTTTCACATTGTTTCTTGTTGATGTCAAATCTGTTTTTCTCTGAAAATATAAACTCCTATCATCAAATTTCGCCCTTTTGTAACCACTGTCTATATATGTTGGGGATATTTTTTCTCCTGAATTCTTTCTTTCAGAACCCTACTTTGTATCTTATTGTCAGCGAGATACTGTTACAATCAACCGCCTTGAAATGGGTATTGCTGATAATTTTCCCATTTTCAAAGCAGAGATTGAGATTTAAAAAAACTATAGTTTCAATATCAATTGAGCTAGTGAATTTAAGACCTCTATTATTATTATCAAGGTGTTCTACAAACTTTCCCGCTGATGCTTAGTCACCTCTCCAAACGAAAATCAGGTTGTCTATAAAACGACCACCATAGAATACCAGGCTCGCCCCGTAAGCTCATATATATATTGTTGTTCAAAAGACCCCATATATAAGTTGACATAACTTGGGGCGAACCTGGTACCCATGGCTGTCCCCCTTACTTGGAGATAATATTCATCCTGGAACACAAAGTAATTGTTTCGCAGGATGAATGAAATTAATTCTAGGATACATTTTTTCTGAAGATCAGGTAAGTACATATCTGTCTCCAAATAGCTGGAAACCTCTTGGATTCCCAAATTATATGGGATATTGGAATACAAAGCGTGGACATAAAACGTGATCCAAATGAGGTCACGTGTGATGACCAATGGCTCAAGTTTATTAATTAGATCTGAGGAGTCTCGAATGTAAGATTCAAGCCCTACCACATATTTCTGCAAGAAGTGGTCAACATAGGAGGAAGCATTATCAGTTAAACTCTCTATTCCAGCTATTATTGGGTGACAAGTAGAGTTCTTATGTAATTTAGGGAGATGGTAGCAAAAAGCTTGATTGGTCTCTTTAGGGACAATAAACTATTTTTCTTTTTTTTGTTAACATGCCTTCCTCAAATCCATATTCGATAAGGTCCATCAGTATAGCCATAAATTTGGAGGTGGGATCAAATTTTAACCTAGTGTTATAAGAGGTGTCATGAAGGATCTTTCTGGCCTCCAGAAGGTAGTCAGTCAGATCCTGCAAGACGATCCCACCACCCTTGTCAGCCTGTCTTATAACTAGTGACTGATCATTCTTTAGGGTTTCCAAATAGGGGTTAGGACTTACACCATGATTAACACAATTTGCATGTTTTATGGGTGCGTGATCTATCCCACCATCTGATTGGCTAGATGGAGGTACTAATATAGCAAGGGATTAGCTTGTATTTTACAGCCTGATGAAACGGCTCTGAGTAGCAGAGAAACGCGTTGCTGAGTTTGATATGTTTTAATACATTTTTTTTAGCTTTTTATTCCCTTACTTATGTCCATTTGATTACCATTCACCGTTAATTGTTTTGCCAAGTTTGTACAGCAAGCTTGTTGTCATAAGGGATTGCGGGGCCTCCTTTCACACACCTCCTGATTTGGTTGTGCGGATTGGTGCTACTACTGGAAGGCATTGTGAGTTTTCTGCCCCGGATTGGTGAGATGTATCCATGTGACCTGACTGCGGATATTGCCGATTGAGTCTGTCGGGCGACTAAGAGGTCCCGGCTTGCTGTTTCTGGCATCACGAGTGCCGCTCCTCTTGTGAGTTCAAAATCATCTGTCTGTATGTTTCGTTACCCCTGACGATATCACTCTATGTGGCACCATCTTATTCTGTTATACAGGACAACATCCATCCTATTCAAATATCAGTTGTTTAGTAATAGCCAGTATCCTATTCAAATGTCAGTTGTGTGTAGTAATAGTCAATATCCTATTCAAATGTCAGTTTGTTTAGTAATAGCTAGTATCCTATTCAAATGTCAGTTGTGTAGTAATAGCTAGTGTCCTATTCAAATGTCAGTTGTTAGTAATAGCCGGTATCCTATTCAAATGTCAGTTGTGTAGTAATTGTTAGTATCCTATTCAAATGTCAGTTGTCTAGTAATCTCCAGTATCCTATTGAATTGTCAGTTGCGTAGTAATAGCCAGTATCCTATTGAAATGTCAGTTGTGTAGTAGCAGCTAGTGTCCTATTCAAATGTCAGTTGTGTAGTAGCAGCTAGTGTCCTATTCAAATGTCAGTTGTGTAGTAATCAACAGTATCTATTCAAATGTCAGTTATGTAGTCATTACCAGTATACTATTTAAATGTCAGTTGTGTAATAATCGCTATTGTCCTATTCAAATGTCAGTTGTGTAGTAATCACCAGTATCCTATTCAAATGTCAGTTTTGTAGTAATCACCAGTATCCTATTTAAATGTCAGTTGTGTAGTAATCACCAGTATCCTATCCAAATGTCAGTTATTTAGTAATCGCTCGTGTCCTATTCAAATGTCAGTTGTGTAGTAATCGCTAGTGTCCTATTCAAATGTCAGTTGTGTAGTAATCACCAGTATCCTATTCAAATGTCAGCTGTGTGGTAATAGCCAGTATCATATTCAAATTTTAGTTGTTTAGTAGTATCCAGTATCCTATTCAAAAGTCAGTTTCTTAATATTAGTCAATATCCTATTAAAATGTCAGTTGTTTAGTTATCGCTAGTGTCCTATTCAAATGTCAGTTGTGTAGTAATCGCTAGTATCCTATTCAAATGTTATTTGTGTAGTAATCGCCAGTATCCTATTCAAATGTCTGTTGCGTAGTAGTAGCCAGTATCCTATTCAAATGTCAGTTGTTTGGTAATAGCTAGTATCTTATTCAAATGTCAGTTGTGTATTAATAGCTAGTGTCCTATTCAAATGTCAGTTGTTTAGTAATAGCCAGTATCCTATTCAAATGTCAGTTGTTTAGTAATAGCCAGTATCCTATTCAAATGTCAGTTGTTTAGTAATAGCTAGTGTCCTATTCAAATGTCAGTTGTTTGGTAATAGCCAGTATCCTATTCAAATGTCAGTTTTGTAGTAATAGCCAGTGTCCTATTAGAATGTCAGTTGTTTAGTAATAGCCAGTATCCTATTCAAATCTCAGTTGTTTAGTAATAACTAGTGTCCTATTCAAATGTCAGTTGTGTAGTAATAGCCAGTATCCTATTCAAATGTCAGTTGTGTAGTAATAGCCAGTATCCTATTCAAATGTCAGTTCTGTTCTAATTGCTAGTGTCCTATTCAAATGTCAGTTGTGTCGTTATTGCCAGTATCCTATTGCAATGTCAGTTGTGTAGTAATCGCCAGTATCCTATTCAAATGTGAGTTGCGTAGTAATTGCTAGTGTCCTATTCAAATGTCAGTTCTGTTCTAATTGCTAGTGTCCTATTCAAATGTCAGTTGTGTCGTTATTGCCAGTATCCTATTGCAATGTCAGTTGTGTAGTAATCGCCAGTATCCTATTCAAATGTGAGTTGCGTAGTAATTGCTAGTGTCCTATTCAAATGTCAGTTGTGTTGTATAATCTTCAGTATCCTATTCAAATGTCAGTTGTGTAGTAATCGCTAGTATCTCATTGAAATGTCAGTTGTGTTCTAATTGCTAGTATCCTATTCAAATATCAGTTGTTTAGTAATCACTAGTATCCTATTCAAATGTTAGTTGTTTAGTTATAGCCAGTATCCTATTCAAATGTCAATTGTGTAGTAATATCTAAATAGATATTCCTATATATATATCTGTAGATATATATTGTTCCAAATACCAACAGACATATTTAGAAATATGTACTTATAAATAAATAGAGCATATTCTTTTATGTGAAGAACATTGAATATTAATTATTTTCATGTCGGGTTAGCACAAATGAGAATATGCGGTTGTGTTTGGGCACAAGTACGGTGTCAGGATTTTTCCCACTTGTTTTGCTCCTTTGACTTCTAGGGAGGAATACGTGAATGTGCATGCGATATTCTGTCTTTTTGTCCTTGTCTGGTAAGCGCAAGAGCAAAAGCACTTAACTTTCAACTCATAATGCGAGCGCAACCAACAGCTCGCAAAATGCTTACTTCCAGCTCAGCTAATGCTAGAGCAGGAGCGTTAAATAGCGCTCCACTTGTAATCTAGCCCTATGATTGTTCTTATGCACCCAGCAGCGCTATGATAGTGAATCCCAACTGCCAATAATTATGTTAATTTTAATAACTTTTAATAATTAAAATAAGGAACCACCATTTTTCTTATATAGAATGATTAAGGGACTTTTACAGTGTCAGTTTTGTACATTTCTTTCTTTCATTAGCTATAAATTCACCTTTAACTCTTGCACTCAGAGGTATTTATATTTAATTTGTGATACTTGCCTGATACCTTATTTAGTTCTTTTCTGCTTCCTTTGTCTCTCTGAAGACATAACCTATATTAAATACCAAGTTTCACAAGTCAATTAGGCTGTGTAGAAGCCCCTGAAGAGGATTCCAGCAGAGAGAAATGTGTAATATGTCCTCATTATAGGCTGTCATAGCTATAAGCCACAGTGGAATTTATATTCTATGTCCTAGATTACGAGTGGAGTATAAAATTGCGCTTTAACAAGCGTGATATTTGCGCTATACTTAGTAATACCAGCTCATGCAAATGTGTGCTGGTATAACAAGTTAGGCACAATGTGAATGCAACCAGGGCCGGATTGCCCAGGCATTTTAAGGCAGAGCAGCCATAGCCCCCTTACCACCCCAAGCCTCCCCTGCAATTGTAATATTTGACCATTAACCAAAAAATGACAAGTATAATATACTAGTATGAATGATTGACAAAAACAATGTTTGGAACACCCTTCTACACAGTACCCCATTATTAGAGAATATTGACCTTTATTTTATATATGCAGGAAATTATTATAGAACATGAGAGCACATTATTATTAATCTACCATTATTATAATATATATATATATATATATATATATACACAGTATATATATATATATATATATATATATATATATATATATATATCGATCCAAGAGAAGGTAAAATGTAGAGGCGCTTAGTGAAAGAATCTAATTACAGTATCTATAGTAAGACACATAAAGTACAAAAAGTTATAGAAATGCACTGCTACTTGATATTAGGGTAAAAAAAACCAAATACAAATAAAGCTATCGCAGAATTGTATTTATAATTATGTTGCTAGTATAAAGTGTTGCTAATACAACCACAATTCTCTGTAAAGTATAAAGAGATACTAGTATGGCAAATAATATCACAGATGACAAATAAGTATCGCAGTACATACAGATAGTGCAGGTAAATTACCAAAGTAAAACCACAAGATTGTGCATGCAGTTAGAGTCCATATGTGAAACTATTGTGACATAAAAAAGGAGAAAAAGGTGGAAATCCCAAAGTGGCGGATCACACTGTCCCCTCAAGGGGTTCTACTTACTCTCCTTTACCTCAATCTGTATGAGGTAAGTGTCGCGTGAGGTAAGTAGAAAGTCCTCCCTTGTAGTGGCAAGTCTCCTGTGGCTTGTTTTCTGTCTTCCAGCAATTTTACTCGCATAGATGAAATGGGAAAAAAACAGAAAAGATGGTAATAGTGCAACCCCGTTAAATAGGATATATATGCACAGTTCTGTATAAAATAACACTCACACTAGATAACCTCAAATGGATGTGAGGTATTTTATTAGCATGATAGAATAAAAACAGGTAATTGGCATGAACAGTATTTAGATTTTAGAACCAGTTCAGTGCAAGATGAATATACCAAGTAAAAGTCCTAACGCGTTTCAAAGGTCTACACACATACACGACCTTCTTCTTCAGAGGAAAAAGTAATTACCGACTGTAGGTAAATCCTTCGGCTTTAAAGCGGAGCTGCGACACGCCCCTATGGACTCCAATTGGATCGTCGGATCACATGGCCTTCAGTAACGAGATACGAACTGAAGGAAAGGCTGCCATAATTGTTACTGGCATTAAGACAAAAGTGTTGGTTGTTCAGAGTGTCCGATGGAACACCGCTCTGGTGCTTATTATAAATTAAGAGATACAATGTTTTAAAATGCCTTCCATATCGGTGCAGATTACATTTATACCACGGGCAGATTAAGACACTCTTAATAGGTAGCCAATAACACCTGAGCTAATAAAAGTGATATCGGAAGCATACATTAGTACGTAGAGTTAATAAATACATAGATTAAAATTCTTATAATAAATATGATACAGTACATCTCAATATTTCACAATTGCATAACATTCCAATAAAATAATTAGTAATATTTAAATAAAAACCATGATGATCACAGTTAAATCTATTAAAAATATATTAAAAATTTGATATACTACTTCATACAATATAAATATGGTATAAAAAAGATATAGAAATATATATGTATGGATCAGGTTAGAAGAAGGAAAAGAAAAAAAGACTGTTTTAAAGGACCTATCTTCTTATTAATTATAAGTGGGAAACTAATTACATCTACTGAATGAATAAATGTAACGTAAAAATTAAATTGGGAAAATAAATTAGAAAAATTAATTAGAACATGGAATGTAGAAAGCAATCAGTGAAAATGCATACACACTAATATTGGATAAAATTTATGTTTAAAAATAAGTGCATTGAAATAATCTTTCCGTTTAAAAATAATTATATACTCTAAAAGAGGGATTAGTGTATCAGGGAACCAGGAATGCAGGGTCACAAAAAACAATGAAAATCCATATTGGAATTGGAGGTCGAAATACAATGTTAAACTAATTAAAGGTCCAGATGGAATAGGAGGTTGTAATAAAATTTATATGATTTAGGTTAAAGTGCTAAGTAAGAAAGGCCGCCAGATCGATATCCTTATTAAGACCTTTGGGATTCAGGGAGCTTAGAGTATAAATCCAGTATGTTTCCCTTTTTCTGAGTTTAAGTTCTCTGTCACCCCCTCTTTTGTCCTGTTGTACACATTCGATTATTGTTCCTTTGAGGCAAGATGGTTTTTGATTATGTTTTTCTCTGTAGTGGGCCGACAAACTATGGTTCTTCTCACCATTTTCAATATTATTGATATGTTCGAGTAGCCTTTTCTTAAAGGGTCTTGTGGTTCTACCTACATATTGCAGGCCACACCCACATTGTAATAGATATACAACAAAATCCGTCCGGCAATTACAAAGGCTTTCAATTTTGTATTTTTTGTTTGTCACCGTGGATATAAACTCCTTAGTTGGTTTGTTTGATGAGAAATGGTGTGTACAGGCTACGCAATTTTTTCTATTGCATTTGAAATAACCAGTCGTCTCTTTGTTAAGCCAATTGGTTTTTAGATGGCTCTTGGACTTCAGCTGGCTTGGGGCCAGGATATTCTTCAGATTTTGGTTTTTTCTAAAGATTAGTCTTGGCTCCCTCCTTGTGATAGAGTCAAGATAGGAGTCTTTTTTCAAAATATGCCAGTGTTTTTTAATTATATTCTTTATTTCCCATGCTCCTTCATTGTATGTCGTCACGAAATTGACATTTCCTGCATAGTCCTTTTCTGTTTCGTGTTGTTTTGTTGTTTTAGAGACTTGTTTGCCTGTATTGAGGAGTCGTTTTCTGTCCATGGTATTTACTTTTTTCATTGCTTCCGATAGATTATAGTTGTTATATCCTCTTGCTTTGAATCTTTTACTAAGATTCTTAGCCTCTCTATCGTAATCCTGTTTTTTAGAGCAGTTTCTTTTCAGCCTTTGGAACTGTCCCATAGGGATATTCTGGATCCATTTCTTGTAGTGGCCACTTTTGGCATGGAGATATCCGTTGCTATCTGTGGCCTTTTTATAAAGTTTGGAATGGATTTCATTGTTTTCCTGGAAAAGAATGACGTCAAGAAAGTCTATCTCATGGGGGTTTTTCTTACTTGTAAATGATAGATTAAAATCATTGATGTTTAGTTTATTTACAAATTCATCCAAGAGAGTGGAACTACCATCCCATATTAGGATGATATCATCTATATATCTACCCCAAGCTACGATGTTTGGTAGATATAGATTGTTTTTCCAAATGACTTCTTCTTCCCAGAGTCCCAGATAAAGATTCGCGTAGCTTGGGGCAAATTTCGTCCCCATTGCTGTTCCGGTGACTTGTAAAAAGTAATCCTTTTCAAAGAGGAAATAGTTCTTTTCCAAAGTAAATCTAATTGCATCTAGCAAAAAGAACTGGAGGTTTTCATGTAGACTATTGTCTTTTTTTAGCCAAAATGCTACAGATTGGATACCCTTTTCATGTGGGATGTTAGTGTATAATGCACTAACATCCATAGTAGCCCACAAGTATCCCTCTTTCCATTTTAAATTGCTAAATTTTTTCAGTGTATCCGGGGTGTCTCTTAAAAAGGATTTTAGTTTAGGTACCAGAGGTTGTAAAAAGAAGTCTATATATTCCGAGAGTTTTGCTGTTAAAGAGTTTATACCCGATACTATTGGTCTACCGGGAGGTTGTTCCAAGCTCTTGTGGACCTTGGGCAGGTGATAAAATAACGCTACCACTGGTGTATCATTTTGAAGGTATTTCCACTCATTTTCACTGAGAATTTTTTGATCTCTGGCATCGTCCAAAAGATGTTTGTATTTTGTAACAAATATATCTGTTGGATTAGATTTAAGTTTCTTATATGTATTTTTATCGTCTAATAGTCTCCTAGCTTCCCTTAAATAGTCCGTTCTGTTTTGGAGAACAATTCCTCCACCTTTATCCGCTTCCCTGATTATGACATTATCATCATGTTCAAGAGTTTTAATAAAGTCTCTTTCCTTTTTTGTTAAATTATCTTTCCTAATTCTATATTGTTTACAAAAATTGTCCAGGTCTTCTTGGACTAGTTTTGTAAAAACAGGAATACAATTGCCTTTTGCATTCAGGGGAAAAAAAGTCGAATTTGGTTTAAAATTTGTATGTAGGTTCTTTTGAATTGTATTTCCATTTTCCATTTGTAAACTTTCCATTTCTAGAGATTCTAGTGTAAGAAGAGTATCTTCTTCTACATTCACAGAGCCTTGGGTTTGCTCTGATTTTTGTTTTTCGAAATATCGTTTTAAAGTCAAATTTCTCGTGAATTTATTAAAGTCCACGAAAAGTTGAAAGGGATTTGGTCCCCTAGTGGGGGCAAAAGATAGACCCTTCTCCAAAAGATTCTGCTCATGGGGTAATAGCACACGGTTCGAAAGATTAAAATTTTTCATTTTTACATCTTGGTCTGTAAAATCTGTGTCGGTTTTCTTCTTTTTGCCCCCAGATTTTCTTCCTCCTCTGCCTCCTCTAGTTCCCCGTTTCCCCTTTTTTGTTGCCCCCTTGTTCTCCATTGGAGTATCTCTGCTGGAGGTTGAGGAAGTGTATTTTTCCTTTTCTCGGTTTTTCTTGGATTGTTCTCCAAAAAATGAACAGATCTGTTGTCTACAGTATTGTCTGTTATCTGGGGTTCTTGGAAAACATTATCTCTCCATGTACCCGTTTGTTTCTCCATATTTGCTCTGGAGCTATAAGTTCTCCCTCTCTGGTAATTAGGATCGTAATTATGATATGCACCCCCAGTGTAGCCTCTATCATGACGTTCACTATACCCATAGTTGCAGTTCTGATAGGAGTTTTTTCTCCAACGTTGATTATGATATTCCATATTATATCCTCCTCTTGGGTTGTGGTATCCATTTCTGAATATTTGTTTGGGTTCAAAATACAGATCTGAGCGATTATAATTACTATATGGGGGATTAAAATGTCTTCTTACATTGGAATTTCTATTTCCCATCTCTCTTCCTTTATCAAAGTTTCATTGAAAAGAATGGCCTTGATGGCCTTGTACTTGGCCTCCCTTTTTATACCCATAATGGGTGTTATTGGATTTTGCGTTCCCTTCATTTCTGGTACCCTGTACCTCCCCCTTTTTTGTTTTGTTCATTACATGCTCTCTTCCATTGTTTGCATTCTCATTGAGTTCTCTAAATTGAGTGTTGGTGGAGAAGTTTGGGGACTCTATTTCTAGCCAATTAAAATCTTCCTTTTCACCCCTAGGTGTCTCAATTGGTTGTTCCTCCCAAAAGGTATTGTCAGTAATATCTTCCTTTTCCTTTTTGTTTAAATTATAATCTCTATAAAATTTGTTAAGTTTTCTTGCCTCAACTAGCTTGTCAAATTTTTCAATTTTATTTTTATTTTCCCTATCTAGCTCTTTATAGTAAGTGTCTCCCTTAAAGATATTGAGTTTTTCTCTCAGATCTTTGATTTGTAGTGAGAGAGATTCTACTTTTTTATTTCTAAATCTCACAAGGATGTCTATCATTTTGTTGGAACATTCCTCCAATGCTGTGTCCCATTCAGTGAGCAGTTCCACTTCCGAACTATCCACTATTGATTGTTTCTCTAATTTCAGACCCTTAGGAATAATATTATATTTCTTATATCTGGCCAAATTGTTTCCATCATGCCAGTTGAGGATTTGCTTTTTGCTCAATTTCTCCAATTCACCCAGGAGAACCTTGGGATCTATTAATTGGAGAATCTCTGATTCCACTAAGGTATCCTCAGGGATAGACAGATTTCTTGATCTGGAATTAGGATTAAAATAATCTCCATATTCCAGATCCATATTAACTGTGTACAATCTCTTGTTAGTGAGATGAAAAGCTATACTCTATAGTGGGAGCTGATTAGAAAAGTAGAAAAATATATATAGATATCTCGAGGGTTAAATGGCTATAGTAAAAAATATATTAACAATAGCGTATATAGTTATGTTGGCAAACACCTGTATTGCAGCCTATCACAGGGGAGTAGAATGTGGACAAAGAGAAAGTTTGTGACACCGGCGCAAGTATGGGTATTGCTATTGTATTATTTAGAGTATATAATAGGAATATTACAATTGTAATTATAAATAAAAAGTAGTAAACTCACTATGCAACCCCAAATTTACTTATTAGAAGAGTGGGATCCCCAAACCCCACAGAACTAATAAAGCGCAAAAAAATATCGATCCAAGAGAAGGTAAAATGTAGAGGCGCTTAGTGAAAGAATCTAATTACAGTATCTATAGTAAGACACATAAAGTACAAAAAGTTATAGAAATGCACTGCTACTTGATATTAGGGTAAAAAACCCCAAATACAAATAAAGCTATCGCAGAATTGTATTTATAATTATGTTGCTAGTATAAAGTGTTGCTAATACAACCACAATTCTCTGTAAAGTATAAAGAGATACTAGTATGGCAAATAATATCACAGATGACAAATAAGTATCGCAGTACATACAGATAGTGCAGGTAAATTACCAAAGTAAAACCACAAGATTGTGCATGCAGTTAGAGTCCATATGTGAAACTATTGTGACATAAAAAAGGAGAAAAAGGTGGAAATCCCAAAGTGGCGGATCACACTGTCCCCTCAAGGGGTTCTACTTACTCTCCTTTACCTCAATCTGTATGAGGTAAGTGTCGCGTGAGGTAAGTAGAAAGTCCTCCCTTGTAGTGGCAAGTCTCCTGTGGCTTGTTTTCTGTCTTCCAGCAATTTTACTCGCATAGATGAAATGGGAAAAAAACAGAAAAGATGGTAATAGTGCAACCCCGTTAAATAGGATATATATGCACAGTTCTATATAAAATAACACTCACACTAGATAACCTCAAATGGATGTGAGGTATTTTATTAGCATGATAGAATAAAAACAGGTAATTGGCATGAACAGTATTTAGATTTTAGAACCAGTTCAGTGCAATATATGAATATACCAAGTAAAAGTCCTAACGCGTTTCAAAGGTCTACACACATACACGACCTTCTTCTTCAGAGGAAAAAGTAATTACCGACTGTAGGTAAATCCTTCGGCTTTAAAGCGGAGCTGCGACACGCCCCTATGGACTCCAATTGGATCGTCGGATCACATGGCCTTCAGTAACGAGATACGAACTGAAGGAAAGGCTGCCATAATTGTTACTGGCATTAAGACAAAAGTGTTGGTTGTTCAGAGTGTCCGATGGAACACCGCTCTGGTGCTTATTATAAATTAAGAGATACAATGTTTTAAAATGCCTTCCATATCGGTGCAGATTACATTTATACCACGGGCAGATTAAGACACTCTTAATAGGTAGCCAATAGCACCTGAGCTAATAAAAGTGATATCGGAAGCATACATTAGTACGTAGAGTTAATAAATACATAGATTAAAATTCTTATAATAAATATGATACAGTACATCTCAATATTTCACAATTGCATAACATTCCAATAAAATAATTAGTAATATTTAAATAAAAAACATGATGATCACAGTTAAATCTATTAAAAATATATTAAAAATTTGATATACTACTTCATACAATATAAATATGGTATAAAAAAGATATAGAAATATATATGTATGGATCAGGTTAGAAGAAGGAAAAGAAAAAAAGACTGTTTTAAAGGACCTATCTTCTTATTAATTATAAGTGGGAAACTAATTACATCTACTGAATGAATAAATGTAACGTAAAAATTAAATTGGGAAAATAAATTAGAAAAATGAATTAGAACAAGGAATGTAGAAAGAAATCAGTGAAAATGCATACAAACTAATATTGGATAAAATTTATGTTTAAAAATAAGTGCATTGAAATAATAATAAAAGAGGGATTAGTGTATCAGGGAACCAGGAATGCAGGGTCACAAAAAACAATGAAAATCCATATTGGAATTGGAGGTCGAAATACAATGTTAAACTAATTAAAGGTCCAGATGGAATAGGAGGTTGTAATAAAATTTATATGATTTAGGTTAAAGTGCTAAGTAAGAAAGGCCGCCAGATCGATATCCTTATTAAGACCTTTGGGATTCAGGGAGCTTAGAGTATAAATCCAGTATGTTTCCCTTTTTCTGAGTTTAAGTTCTCTGTCACCCCCTCTTTTGTCCTGTTGTACACATTCGATTATTGTTCCTTTGAGGCAAGATGGTTTTTGATTATGTTTTTCTCTGTAGTGGGCTGACAAACTATGGTTCTTCTCACCATTTTCAATATTATTGATATGTTCGAGTAGCCTTTTCTTAAAGGGTCTTGTGGTTCTACCTACATATTGCAGGCCACACCCACATTGTAATAGATATACAACAAAATCCGTCCGGCAATTACAAAGGCTTTCAATTTTGTATTTTTTGTTTGTCACCGTGGATATAAACTCCTTAGTTGGTTTGTTTGATGAGAAATGGTGTGTACAGGCTACGCATTTTTTTCTATTGCATTTGAAATAACCAGTCGTCTCTTTGTTAAGCCAATTGGTTTTTAGATGGCTCTTGGACTTCAGCTGGCTTGGGGCCAGGATATTCTTCAGATTTTGGTTTTTTTGGATTAGTCTTGGCTCCCTCCTTGAAAATGGTGAGAAGAACCATAGTTTGTCGGCCCACTACAGAGAAAAACATAATCAAAAACCATCTTGCCTCAAAGGAACAATAATCGAATGTGTACAACAGGACAAAAGAGGGGGTGACAGAGAACTTAAACTCAGAAAAAGGGAAACATACTGGATTTATACTCTAAGCTCCCTGAATCCCAAAGGTCTTAATAAGGATATCGATCTGGCGGCCTTTCTTACTTAGCACTTTAACCTAAATCATATAAATTTTATTACAACCTCCTATTCCATCTGGACCTTTAATTAGTTTAACATTGTATTTCGACCTCCAATTCCAATATGGATTTTCATTGTTTTTTGTGACCCTGCATTCCTGGTTCCCTGATACACTAATCCCTCTTTTAGAGTATATAATTATTTTTAAATGGAAAGATTATTTCAATGCACTTATTTTTTAACATAAATTTTATCCAATATTAGTTTGTATGCATTTTCACTGATTTCTTTCTACATTCCTTGTTCTAATTAATTTTTCTAATTTATTTTCCCAATTTAATTTTTACGTTACATTTATTCATTCAGTAGATGTAATTAGTTTCCCACTTATAATTAATAAGAAGATAGGTCCTTTAAAACAGTCTTTTTTTCTTTTCCCTCTTCTAACCTGATCCATACATATATTTTTCTATATCTTTTTTATACCATATTTATATTGTATGAAGTAGTATATCAAATTTTTAATATTTTTTTAATAGATTTAACTGTGATCATCATGTTTTTTATTTAAATATTACTAATTATTTTATTGGAATGTTATGAAATTGTGAAATATTGAGATGTACTGTATCATATTTATTATAAGAATTTTAATCTATGTATTTATTAACTCTACGTACTAATGTATGCTTCCGATATCACTTTTATTAGCTCAGGTGCTATTGGCTACCTATTAAGAGTGTCTTAATCTGCCCGTGGTATAAATGTAATCTGCACCGATATGGAAGGCATTTTAAAACATTGTATCTCTTAATTTATAATAAGCACCAGAGCGGTGTTCCATCGGACACTCTGAACAACCAACACTTTTGTCTTAATGCCAGTAACAATTATGGCAGCCTTTCCTTCAGTTCGTATCTCGTTACTGAAGGCCATGTGATCCGACGATCCAATTGGAGTCCATAGGGGCGTGTCGCAGCTCCGCTTTAAAGCCGAAGGATTTACCTACAGTCGGTAATTACTTTTTCCTCTGAAGAAGAAGGTCGTGTATGTGTGTAGACCTTTGAAACGCGTTAGGACTTTTACTTGGTATATTCATCTTGCACTGAACTGGTTCTAAAATCTAAATACTGTTCATGCCAATTACCTGTTTTTATTCTATCATGCTAATAAAATACCTCACATCCATTTGAGGTTATCTAGTGTGAGTGTTATTTTATACAGAACTGTGCATATATATCCTATTTAACGGGGTTGCACTATTACCATCTTTTCTGTTTTTTTCCCATTTCATCTATGCGAGTAAAATTGCTGGAAGACAGAAAACAAGCCACAGGAGACTTGCCACTACAAGGGAGGACTTTCTACTTACCTCACGCGACACTTACCTCATACAGATTGAGGTAAAGGAGAGTAAGTAGAACCCCTTGAGGGGACAGTGTGATCCGCCACTTTGGGATTTCCACCTTTTTCTCCTTTTTTATGTCACAATAGTTTCACATATGGACTCTAACTGCATGCACAATCTTGTGGTTTTACTTTGGTAATTTACCTGCACTATCTGTATGTACTGCGATACTTATTTGTCATCTGTGATATTATTTGCCATACTAGTATCTCTTTATACTTTACAGAGAATTGTGGTTGTATTAGCAACACTTTATACTAGCAACATAATTATAAATACAATTCTGCGATAGCTTTATTTGTATTTGGTTTTTTTTACCCTAATATCAAGTAGCAGTGCATTTCTATAACTTTTGTACTTTATGTGTCTTACTATAGATACTGTAATTAGATTCTTTCACTAAGCGCCTCTACATTTTACCTTCTCTTGGATCGATATTTTTTTGCGCTTTATTAGTTCTGTGGGGTTTGGGGATCCCACTCTTCTAATAAGTAAATTTGGGGCTGCATAGTGAGTTTACTACTTTTTATTTATAATTACAATTGTAATATTCCTATTATATACTCTAAATAATACAATAGCAATACCCATACTTGCGCCAGTGTCACAAACTTTCTCTTTGTCCACATTCTACTCCCCTGTGATAGGCTGCAATACAGGTGTTTGCCAACATAACTATATACGCTATTGTTAATATATTTTTTACTATAGCCATTTAACCCTCGAGATATCTATATATATTTTTCTACTTTTCTAATCAGCTCCCACTATAGAGTATAACTTTTCATCTCACTAACAAGAGATTGTACACAGTTAATATGGATCTGGAATATGGAGATTATTTTAATCCTAATTCCAGATCAAGAAATCTGTCTATCCCTGAGGATACCTTAGTGGAATCAGAGATTCTCCAATTAATAGATCCCAAGGTTCTCCTGGGTGAATTGGAGAAATTGAGCAAAAAGCAAATTCTCAACTGGCATGATGGAAACAATTTGGCCAGATATAAGAAATATAATATTATTCCTAAGGGTCTGAAATTAGAGAAACAATCAATAGTGGATAGTTCGGAAGTGGAACTACTCACTGAATGGGACACAGCATTGGAGGAATGTTCCAACAAAATGATAGACATCCTTGTGAGATTTAGAAATAAAAAAGTAGAATCTCTCTCACTACAAATCAAAGATCTGAGAGAAAAACTCAATATCTTTAAGGGAGACACTTACTATAAAGAGCTAGATAGGGAAAATAAAAATAAAATTGAAAAATTTGACAAGCTAGTTGAGGCAAGAAAACTTAACAAATTTTATAGAGATTATAATTTAAACAAAAAAGAAAAGGAAGATATTACTGACAATACCTTTTGGGAGGAACAACCAATTGAGACACCTAGGGGTGAAAAGGAAGATTTTAATTGGCTAGAAATAGAGTCCCCAAACTTCTCCACCAACACTCAATTTAGAGAACTCAATGAGAATGCAAACAATGGAAGAGAGCATGTAATGAACAAAACAAAAAAGGGGGAGGTACAGGGTACCAGAAATGAAGGGAACGCAAAATCCAATAACACCCATTATGGGTATAAAAAGGGAGGCCAAGTACAAGGCCATCAAGGCCATTCTTTTCAAAGAAACTTTGATAAAGGAAGAGAGAAGGGAAATAGAAATTCCAATGTAAGAAGACATTTTAATCCCCCATATAGTAATTATAATCGCTCAGATCTGTATTTTGAACCCAAACAAATATTCAGAAATGGATACCACAACCCAAGAGGAGGATATAATATGGAATATCATAATCAACGTTGGAGAAAAAACTCCTATCAGAACTGCAACTATGGGTATAGTGAACGTCATGATAGAGGCTACACTGGGGGTGCATATCATAATTACGATCCTAATTACCAGAGAGGGAGAACTTATAGCTCCAGAACAAATATGGAGAAACAAACGGGTACATGGAGAGATAATGTTTTCCAAGAACCCCAGATAACAGACAATACTGTAGACAACAGATCTGTTCATTTTTTGGAGAACAATCCAAGAAAAACCGAGAAAAGGAAAAATACACTTCCTCAACCTCCAGCAGAGATACTCCAATGGAGAACAAGGGGGCAACAAAAAAGGGGAAACGGGGAACTAGAGGAGGCAGAGGAGGAAGAAAATCTGGGGGCAAAAAGAAGAAAACCGACACAGATTTTACAGACCAAGATGTAAAAATGAAAAATTTTAATCTTTCGAACCGTGTGCTATTACCCCATGAGCAGAATCTTTTGGAGAAGGGTCTATCTTTTGCCCCCACTAGGGGACCAAATCCCTTTCAACTTTTCGTGGACTTTAATAAATTCACGAGAAATTTGACTTTAAAACGATATTTCGAAAAACAAAAATCAGAGCAAACCCAAGGCTCTGTGAATGTAGAAGAAGATACTCTTCTTACACTAGAATCTCTAGAAATGGAAAGTTTACAAATGGAAAATGGAAATACAATTCAAAAGAACCTACATACAAATTTAAAACCAAATTCGACTTTTTTTCCCCTGAATGCAAAAGGCAATTGTATTCCTGTTTTTACAAAACTAGTCCAAGAAGACCTGGACAATTTTTGTAAACAATATAGAATTAGGAAAGATAATTTAACAAAAAAGGAAAGAGACTTTATTAAAACTCTTGAACATGATGATAATGTCATAATCAGGGAAGCGGATAAAGGTGGAGGAATTGTTCTCCAAAACAGAACGGACTATTTAAGGGAAGCTAGGAGACTATTAGACAATAAAAATACATATCAGAAACTTAAATCTAATCCAACAGATATATTTGTTACAAAATACAAACATCTTTTGGACGATGCCAGAGATCAAAAAATTCTCAGTGAAAATGAGTGGAAATACCTTCAAAATGATACACCAGTGGTAGCGTTATTTTATCACCTGCCCAAGGTCCACAAGAGCTTGGAACAACCTCCCGGTAGACCAATAGTATCGGGTATAAACTCTTTAACAGCAAAACTCTCGGAATATATAGACTTCTTTTTACAACCTCTGGTACCTAAACTAAAATCCTTTTTAAGAGACACCCCGGATACACTGAAAAAATTTAGCAATTTAAATTGGAAAGAGGGATACTTGTGGGCTACTATGGATGTTAGTGCATTATACACTAACATCCCACATGAAAAGGGTATCCAATCTGTAGCATTTTGGCTAAAAAAAGACAATAGTCTACATGAAAACCTCCAGTTCTTTTTGCTAGATGCAATTAGATTTACTTTGGAAAAGAACTATTTCCTCTTTGAAAAGGATTACTTTTTACAAGTCACCGGAACAGCAATGGGGACGAAATTTGCCCCAAGCTACGCAAATCTTTATCTGGGACTCTGGGAAGAAGAAGTCATTTGGAAAAACAATCTATATCTACCAAACATCGTAGCTTGGGGTAGATATATAGATGATATCATCCTAATATGGGATGGTAGTTCCACTCTCTTGGATGAATTTGTAAATAAACTAAACATCAATGATTTTAATCTATCATTTACAAGTAAGAAAAACCCCCATGAGATAGACTTTCTTGACGTCATTCTTTTCCAGGAAAACAATGAAATCCATTCCAAACTTTATAAAAAGGCCACAGATAGCAACGGATATCTCCATGCCAAAAGTGGCCACTACAAGAAATGGATCCAGAATATCCCTATGGGACAGTTCCAAAGGCTGAAAAGAAACTGCTCTAAAAAACAGGATTACGATAGAGAGGCTAAGAATCTTAGTAAAAGATTCAAAGCAAGAGGATATAACAACTATAATCTATCGGAAGCAATGAAAAAAGTAAATACCATGGACAGAAAACGACTCCTCAATACAGGCAAACAAGTCTCTTAAACAACAAAACAACACGAAACAGAAAAGGACTATGCAGGAAATGTCAATTTCGTGACGACATACAATGAAGGAGCATGGGAAATAAAGAATATAATTAAAAAACACTGGCATATTTTGAAAAAAGACTCCTATCTTGACTCTATCACAAGGAGGGAGCCAAGACTAATCTTTAGAAAAAACCAAAATCTGAAGAATATCCTGGCCCCAAGCCAGCTGAAGTCCAAGAGCCATCTAAAAACCAATTGGCTTAACAAAGAGACGACTGGTTATTTCAAATGCAATAGAAAAAATTGCGTAGCCTGTACACACCATTTCTCATCAAACAAACCAACTAAGGAGTTTATATCCACGGTGACAAACAAAAAATACAAAATTGAAAGCCTTTGTAATTGCCGGACGGATTTTGTTGTATATCTATTACAATGTGGGTGTGGCCTGCAATATGTAGGTAGAACCACAAGACCCTTTAAGAAAAGGCTACTCGAACATATCAATAATATTGAAAATGGTGAGAAGAACCATAGTTTGTCGGCCCACTACAGAGAAAAACATAATCAAAAACCATCTTGCCTCAAAGGAACAATAATCGAATGTGTACAACAGGACAAAAGAGGGGGTGACAGAGAACTTAAACTCAGAAAAAGGGAAACATACTGGATTTATACTCTAAGCTCCCTGAATCCCAAAGGTCTTAATAAGGATATCGATCTGGCGGCCTTTCTTACTTAGCACTTTAACCTAAATCATATAAATTTTATTACAACCTCCTATTCCATCTGGACCTTTAATTAGTTTAACATTGTATTTCGACCTCCAATTCCAATATGGATTTTCATTGTTTTTTGTGACCCTGCATTCCTGGTTCCCTGATACACTAATCCCTCTTTTAGAGTATATAATTATTTTTAAACGGAAAGATTATTTCAATGCACTTATTTTTAAACATAAATTTTATCCAATATTAGTTTGTATGCATTTTCACTGATTTCTTTCTACATTCCTTGTTCTAATTAATTTTTCTAATTTATTTTCCCAATTTAATTTTTACGTTACATTTATTCATTCAGTAGATGTAATTAGTTTCCCACTTATAATTAATAAGAAGATAGGTCCTTTAAAACAGTCTTTTTTTCTTTTCCTTCTTCTAACCTGATCCATACATATATATTTCTATATCTTTTTTATACCATATTTATATTGTATGAAGTAGTATATCAAATTTTTAATATATTTTTAATAGATTTAACTGTGATCATCATGTTTTTTATTTAAATATTACTAATTATTTTATTGGAATGTTATGCAATTGTGAAATATTGAGATGTACTGTATCATATTTATTATAAGAATTTTAATCTATGTATTTATTAACTCTACGTACTAATGTATGCTTCCGATATCACTTTTATTAGCTCAGGTGCTATTGGCTACCTATTAAGAGTGTCTTAATCTGCCCGTGGTATAAATGTAATCTGCACCGATATGGAAGGCATTTTAAAACATTGTATCTCTTAATTTATAATAAGCACCAGAGCGGTGTTCCATCGGACACTCTGAACAACCAACACTTTTGTCTTAATGCCAGTAAAAATTATGGCAGCCTTTCCTTCAGTTCGTATCTCATTACTGAAGGCCATGTGATCCGACGATCCAATTGGAGTCCATAGGGGCGTGTCGCAGCTCCGCTTTAAAGCCGAAGGATTTACCTACAGTCGGTAATTACTTTTTCCTCTGAAGAAGAAGGTCGTGTATGTGTGTAGACCTTTGAAACGCGTTAGGACTTTTACTTGGTATATTCATCTTGCACTGAACTGGTTCTAAAATCTAAATACTGTTCATGCCAATTACCTGTTTTTATTCTATCATGCTAATAAAATACCTACAAGGGAGGACTTTCTACTTACCTCACGCGACACTTACCTCATACAGATTGAGGTAAAGGAGAGTAAGTAGAACCCCTTGAGGGGACAGTGTGATCCGCCACTTTGGGATTTCCACCTTTTTCTCCTTTTTTATGTCACAATAGTTTCACATATGGACTCTAACTGCATGCACAATCTTGTGGTTTTACTTTGGTAATTTACCTGCACTATCTGTATGTACTGCGATACTTATTTGTCATCTGTGATATTATTTGCCATACTAGTATCTCTTTATACTTTACAGAGAATTGTGGTTGTATTAGCAACACTTTATACTAGCAACATAATTATAAATACAATTCTGCGATAGCTTTATTTGTATTTGGTTTTTTTTTACCCTAATATCAAGTAGCAGTGCATTTCTATAACTTTTTGTACTTTATGTGTCTTACTATAGATACTGTAATTAGATTCTTTCACTAAGCGCCTCTACATTTTACCTTCTCTTGGATCGATATTTTTTTGCGCTTTATTAGTTCTGTGGGGTTTGGGGATCCCACTCTTCTAATAAGTAAATTTGGGGCTGCATAGTGAGTTTACTACTTTTTATTTATAATTACAATTGTAATATTCCTATTATATACTCTAAATAATACAATAGCAATACCCATACTTGCGCCGGTGTCACAAACTTTCTCTTTGTCCACATATATATATATATATATATATATATATATATATATATACACAATAAAAGAAGGGTAATACTGTGTTTTAACCCAGGTAAGCTGATTAATTTGTAATGAGCGTGTTCACAGTCTTGTGTATAACAATCTTCGGTGATAGTCAGGATATAACCCCTTGTCAAACTTGTGACAGACGAAATCCTTAGTTAATGCAATGTAAGGACTCACCCGCTGTGACCAGGTAAACTCCGTCAGACGAGTATCCACTGTATGCGGAAATGGAGCCGTCCAGGCGCTCCAACTACTCGTCACCTCCCAAAGAACGGTCACTCGATACCACCGCTACTCGTCAGGTGCTTCGTCTGCAAGCACCTCAGCTGCACGGCTCCTCATTGAACCGGTTTCGGTCTGCCTCCAGGTGCAGACATCCAATGGGGATGCGTGTGTTAGGTCGAGTGCTGGGTGGTCAGCCAATCATATGCAAGGAAACGACTTGTTTGAGAAAGGTATCACCAAAGCTGCTGTGTTTTCTCCAAACATAAAAAGAGCACTTTGTCCGCCCTTGGTTGCCTCTAGGATGCTGACGGATAGAGGGTATCAGAAAAGGATTCCTTGTAATCCTTGGAGGATAATCAAATGAGAAAAAAGGAGGTCGATCCCAATATCCTTATAATAAAAATTAGCCTTTATTATCCAAATTAAAATACAAACATGATACACACACAGAGAGTATCAGGTTTTACGCGTTTCGGCTGGTGCCGTACTCATAAACCTGATTAGGCACAGGTGAGTGCCCGCTTAAAAAGGTTACAAAAAATTGGTTATTGGTTGGTGTTCAACACACCCCTATTAACCATTGAAGTACTGAAAGCACACAATGAATTAGTCGCCTTAGATAAAAGTAAGGAGATGGAGATATGCAAAAGAATATGTGACATTATAATATGCAATACTATACAATACGATACTGTTTGCAGGGGTCTGAGAATGACAGATAAGATAGACAGGTGATAGTTGACCAGTGCATTCAATATTAATACACATATATATAAGAACTGTGGAATGCACGTTGGTTGTGAGTAAAGACTAACTTATTTGTTGCTATGGTTACAAAACAAAGCAAAAAGATTGTTTAGATAATGAAATGGTAATACAAGTATAATACAGCATAATAAAGCAACCTTCTGGTGCATATATATATATATCTGAGGCTAGACACATTATTGGTTAAACATAATAAATGCTTTCTAATCTAACATTATTCTGAACATAGGCAACTGTGTAATAAGAACTTAAGAAAAAGTCAAGGTTTACTTATTAAACCTTTCATTTAAACTTATACTAATAATTAATAAATGAGCATGCCCAAACAATAGAAGGTAGTGCTTGACTCTTCTAATGTCCCTATAAAGTTATAAACCTATTGTTAAAATTACGGCATATTATTTAAAAGATATATATAAGTGTAATACTAGTGTTTTTATTCTAAGCTAGTCTTTTCGTGAAAATTTAGACTCACAACAGGTGCTTTCCATAGAAATAGACATGTAAGGGGAGCACTGGACCATGAAGCCAATTATTATTTCCAATGGTTGATGATGTCAAACTCAGAATTAAATCCACGTGGTATCTGAGTGTTCAACTTCATGATCCAGTACACCTCCTGCCTGGCCAAAATTTCATCCTTGTTCCCTCCTCTGGGGGGCAATTTGATAGTTTCAATTCCTCGCCATCTGAAATATCTAGTGTCCTTGTCGTGTACCTCGATAAAGTGTCGTGAGAGTGCCGAGCACGGTTTATCATTTTTGATGTAACCGAGATGCTCTCTAATCCTTGTCCGGACCTCCCTACTTGTCATTCCAACATACTGTTTCGAATGTTCCTCGCACTCTATGAGGTACACGACATAGGCACTGGAGCATTTAATGCATCCTTTTGAAAGATACTTTTCTCCTGTTGAGCATGAGAAAAAGTCTTTGCTCTCAACAACGGTGTCACAAGCCTTACACCTATGGTCACCACATTTGTATGTGCCATTGACTTGTAACCAGGAACTTCTGTTCCCTTTTTCCGATGGTAAAAGACTCGGGGACAGAAGGTTGCCCAAAGACAAATTCTTCGAGTAAACACATCTGAACCCCTTTTCTACTGTTGTTTTTAAATGTACATCACCCAATAGGATAGGAAAATATTTCCTAATGATGTTACATACAGCAGAATAGTCTGAGGAATATTGGGTGATAAAGGTAAGTGGTCTATCTTGCTCTTTCACTTGATACTGTTGGTTGTTGGGGTTTCTTTCTGCTGTGGCTACTTTTTTGGCTACACTGTTCAATAATTTTGAGGGATAACCCCTATTCTTTAGTCTCTGTTTTATGTCTTTGGTTTCTGCCTGAAAGTCTTTGTCATTGCTGCAAACTCTTCTAGCTCTCAGGAACTGACTTTTGGCAATGCCACTGAACACATGCGGTGGATGTCCACTTTTATGGTGGAGAATTGTGTTCCCTGATATGGGTTTCCTGTATAATTTGGACTCAATCTTGTGTGTCACAGAGTTTCCAATTAGTGTGACATCCAGGAAATTCACCATAGAGTGATGCCACTCATATGTAAACTTTAAGCCGTGACTGGCTTCATTTAGAAACCCAAAGAATGATTTAGCCTTTTCTTCACCCGACGACCAGATAAAGATCAGGTCGTCTATGAAGCGACGATAAAAAACTACCTCAGCTCTGAGGGGGCTATCCCCTCCATAGATGAAAAAGCGTTCAAGCCAGCCCATATACAGGTTCGCATATGAGGGGGCAAACTTGGCCCCCATGGCTGTGCCTTGTTTTTGGAGATAAAAGACCCCCTCGAAGCAGAAGTAGTTGTGCTCTAGTAAGTACTGGGTAATTCGTAAGATGTATCTTATGTTTTCTGATGACATATCGGCACTAGAATGTAGAAAGAATTCAATGGCCCTCAGGCCCATGTCATGGGGTATGGTGGAATACAGAGAAACCACGTCAATGGTCAACCAGCTGTAGTGTGCATGCCACTCAATGCACTCCAGCATACCCAACACATGTGAGGTGTCACGAATGTAATCTGTGGGGTGACAGTAGAGCGCTGGTATAAAGGAGATACCACACACTTACAAATGAGAAGATCCTTCGTTCTCCTCAGAAATTTAAGTGAAAAAAGGGGGGAGTGGGGTAAGTGCGCTAAAAAAGCTAAAGGTATCAGAACAAAGTATATATTTATACCTTAATTTCCGATATATATATTATAATAGTGAATGGAAATTAATTAATAAAACTTCATTTTTTAATGAAATAAACCAATTGTTAATAAAGGTGTTTCTTTAAGAGTGAATTTAAACCTTGTGTAAGTGATATAGAAAAGTAACTGAAATTGTTGCTAACGAGGTGATGTGAAAAGTAACTAAAATTGTTGCTAATAAAATAATGTGAAAAAAATGTGTTATAAACAGTGTTTGGAATTTATTATGTTTGGAAATATCCTATATTTAGGATAATACAATACTTGGAGACTAGGTAGAAAATGTAGTACCAATAGCAATATTGAGAATATATATTTATTGGTCCAGACTAAAAATTAGCAGGATCCAAGGGACCTAACAGATAACCCTTATATAGTAAATGCACACAGATGTTAAGAATCTTACAAATTTATTTTTGATTAAAAATATTACATATAACAATTATATAGGGGACGTCTCCCCAATTGCACAGCCTAAAATTTCTCTAGAGTCATAAAAATCATAAAAATCTAAAAGACTTCTATAAAACAATCTATGTGATGAACAGCGAATAATAAAAACTATATATCATATAGGCACAGTAGTTAACTCTCGTAATAGCTTTTGGTGTGATAGATTCTTTTATCCAGACTTAGTTATTTTTGTATCGCCTTAAATTTTATATGTGGATCATACCAAAGTCTCTATGTAAGTTCCGTAATAGATAGTAATATCACACAGAGGTAGTCTCAAAAGTCTCTATGTAGGTTCCGTAATAGATTGTAATATCACACAGAGTTATATTTTCTAGGGGTAATTGTACTCTCCCTTCAGATGTGGTTAAGACAAATTTAAAAGCTTACTTTCTTTAAGTCCTGGAGGAGCTTCTGGAGCTTGTGTTCGCCGGCTATTTCTCAGCCGAGTCAGTGCGCCGCATGGATCTTGGCGTCTGACGTCACCGGTAAATCTTCCGGTTGTCAAAAAAGGAAGAAGAAACTCTCAGCTTAAGTGTATATTTTATCCAAATAGGATTTGGGAAATAAATTCTTTGTGAGTCAGATGAAATTACACCCTGCACCTAGTGCCAATGCACGCAGGGATATTTAGACTCCGGTATTGATAATTCAGGACGTAATAGAATAACCCGGGTTACCTCAAATGTTCGTTAAAAGTTGATTTGAGATTCAGATGTCCTTATCTGTAGTAGGCACAGTCACTTAGATTGACGCGTTTCACTCACCAGGGAGCTTTATCACATGGATTGTGCTAGGTACTGCAGACTCCCTCTCTAAACTTTCCAATGATGTTAAACTAACCGCTTCTTGAAAAGTGAGAGATGGCAAATTTGTGGGATTAGTGCTATTGCATATACTAGGTCTGGTGGTTTTGTGTGGCCAAAAAACACAAGGGAGGTGGGGGGGAAACAGGCATATGCACCCAAACACAGGTACACTCTGAGGGACCCCAAACAAATAAAATAGCGACCTCCAGTAGTGTCATAAACTTGTCTTCACATACACTTACCAAAGCTGAATTTAAGATTCTAGAATTGGGTTTGGGTTTTTGCCCAAACAGGAAATTTAATCTTTTCCAAACCATAATCGATCTGAATCGATTTATAAGAAAAATCACTTTAAACAAACATTTTGAGATGACAGCCAAAACTGATGACACCAGACCTAGTATATGCAATAGCACTAATCCCACAAATTTGCCATCTCTCACTTTTCAAGAAGCGGTTAGTTTAACATCATTGGAAAGTTTAGAGAGGGAGTCTGCAGTACCTAGCACAATAACTGACAAAAAATTCCCACAGAGGAAAGTGGCTTCCAATTTTTACCCAATACATAATAGAGGAAAATCACTTGAGGTATTCCATACACGAGTAGTGGATGACCTGAAGAAACTCAGTGCATCCACTGCTCCTGTTACACACAATCTTTCCAAAATGGAGAAAGAAGCCATCCTCTCAATACAAAATAATGCAAACATTGTGATTAGGCAATCAGACAAAGGAGGCAGTGTGGTGGTACTCAACCGACTGGATTACGTTAATGAGGCATTGCGCCAATTAAATGACCACAATACATATTCTATTGTGGATCAAAATCCAACAAAACTTTTCAAATATGAGCTTGGGCAGATGTTGGATGATGGGGTTGATCTAGGAATCTTTGACCAACATACAGCGGATTCCTTATATGTTACGCACCCGATCATCCCCATCTTCCACCACCTGCCCAAGGTCCATAAGAGTGTGTCTAATGTAAAGGGTCACCCCATCATATCAGGAATTGGTTCTCTTTTAGAACCCTTGTGTGACTGGTTGGATGGGATATTGCAGCCATATGTTTTGGCTTTGCCAAGTTACATTCGTGACACCTCACATGTGTTGGGTATGCTGGAGTGCATTGAGTGGCATGCACACTACAGCTGGTTGACCATTGACGTGGTTTCTCTGTATTCCACCATACCCCATGACATGGGCCTGAGGGCCATTGAATTCTTTCTACATTCTAGTGCCGATATGTCATCAGAAAACATAAGATACATCTTACGAATTACCCAGTACTTACTAGAGCACAACTACTTCTGCTTCGAGGGGGTCTTTTATCTCCAAAAACAAGGCACAGCCATGGGGGCCAAGTTTGCCCCCTCATATGCGAACCTGTATATGGGCTGGCTTGAACGCTTTTTCATCTATGGAGGGGATAGCCCCCTCGGAGCTGAGGTAGTTTTTTATCGTCGCTTCATAGATGACCTGATCTTTATCTGGTCGTCGGGTGAAGAAAAGGCTAAATCATTCTTTGGGTTTCTAAATGAAGCCAGTCACGGCTTAAAGTTTACATATGAGTGGCATCACTCTATGGTGAATTTCCTGGATGTCACACTAATTGGAAACTCTGTGACACACAAGATTGAGTCCAAATTATACAGGAAACCCATATCAGGGAACACAATTCTCCACCATAAAAGTGGACATCCACCGCATGTGTTCAGTGGCATTGCCAAAAGTCAGTTCCTGAGAGCTAGAAGAGTTTGCAGCAATGACAAAGACTTTCAGGCAGAAACCAAAGACATAAAACAGAGACTAAAGAATAGGGGTTATCCCTCAAAATTATTGGACAGTGTAGCCAAAAAAGTAGCCACAGCAGAAAGAAACCCCAACAACCAACAGTATCAAGTGAAAGAGCAAGATAGACCACTTACCTTTATCACCCAATATTCCTCAGACTATTCTGCTGTATGTAACATCATTAGGAAATATTTTCCTATCCTATTGGGTGATGTACATTTAAAAACAACAGTAGAAAAGGGGTTCAGATGTGTTTACTCGAAGAATTTGTCTTTGGGCAACCTTCTGTCCCCGAGTCTTTTACCATCGGAAAAAGGGAACAGAAGTTCCTGGTTACAAGTCAATGGCACATACAAATGTGGTGACCATAGGTGTAAGGCTTGTGACACCGTTGTTGAGAGCAAAGACTTTTTCTCATGCTCAACAGGAGAAAAGTATCTTTCAAAAGGATGCATTAAATGCTCCAGTGCCTATGTCGTGTACCTCATAGAGTGCGAGGAACATTCGAAACAGTATGTTGGAATGACAAGTAGGGAGGTCCGGACAAGGATTAGAGAGCATCTCGGTTACATCAAAAATGATAAACCGTGCTCGGCACTCTCACGACACTTTATCGAGGTACACGACAAGGACACTAGATATTTCAGATGGCGAGGAATTGAAACTATCAAATTGCCCCCCAGAGGAGGGAACAAGGATGAAATTTTGGCCAGGCAGGAGGTGTACTGGATCATGAAGTTGAACACTCAGATACCACGTGGATTTAATTCTGAGTTTGACATCATCAACCATTGGAAATAATAATTGGCTTCATGGTCCAGTGCTCCCCTTACATGTCTATTTCTATGGAAAGCACCTGTTGTGAGTCTAAATTTTCACGAAAAGACTAGCTTAGAATAAAAACACTAGTATTACACTTATATATATCTTTTAAATAATATGCCGTAATTTTAACAATAGGTTTATAACTTTATAGGGACATTAGAAGAGTCAAGCACTACCTTCTATTGTTTGGGCATGCTCATTTATTAATTATTAGTATAAGTTTAAATGAAAGGTTTAATAAGTAAACCTTGACTTTTTCTTAAGTTCTTATTACACAGTTGCCTATGTTCAGAATAATGTTAGATTAGAAAGCATTTATTATGTTTAACCAATAATGTTTCTAGCCTCAGATATATATATATATATGCACCAGAAGGTTGCTTTATTATGCTGTATTATACTTGTATTACCATTTCATTATCTAAACAATCTTTTTGCTTTGTTTTGTAACCATAGCAACAAATAAGTTAGTCTTTACTCACAACCAACGTGCATTCCACAGTTCTTATATATATGTGTATTAATATTGAATGCACTGGTCAACTATCACCTGTCTATCTTATCTGTCATTCTCAGACCCCTGCAAACAGTATCGTATTGTATAGTATTGCATATTATAATGTCACATATTCTTTTGCATATCTCCATCTCCTTACTTTTATCTAAGGCGACTAATTCATTGTGTGCTTTCAGTACTTCAATGGTTAATAGGGGTGTGTTGAACACCAACCAATAACCATTTTTTTGTAACCTTTTTAAGCGGGCACTCACCTGTGCCTAATCAGGTTTATGAGTACGGCACCAGCCGAAACGCGTAAAACCTGATACTCTCTGTGTGTGTATCATGTTTGTATTTTAATTTGGATAATAAAGGCTAATTTTTATTATAAGGATATTGGGATCGACCTCCTTTTTTCTCATTTGATTATATATATATACACACTCACACATTATCTGTCTATCTCATCTACATAAATCTATAATGTGCTTATTAATAGCAATCAAGAGGTTAGCTATACAGACTCATATTATAGGGTGGTAAACAGAAATGTTTCACTGGTCAGCTGTGGAAAATGGCAAGCAACGTAGCACACTAGCAAGTGATCTGGCACAGTACCGCTACGGGTCCCAGAAAATACTTAGCAAAGCAGCAATGTACATGTCCCCAGCAAGAGCATTAACACATATACCACTAATACAATTTCACCATTATATAATTTTGTATCTCTATATACACACACATTATATATACATATACATTATATATATATGTTAGTGAATGATTTCTGATTTGCTGCAATAATCCTGTTAAAAGGAGAGCTAACTGGAGCTAACATTATTTATATTGTTTTAGGCAGCATGCTGGTAATAAGTATTTGAGCATGTATTTTATGTATTTTTAAATGCAAATCAATATTGAGCCCATATGCGGAGGTTACATAGGCAATGTATAAAATACGTTCCATGCGTGAAAGTCTGTCTGGACATAGACCCACTGCAAAATTGCCCAAAAAGATTAATAACGATTCTTTGCTATAGTGCAAGTGTGACACAAAAGTCTCGTTTTACTAAAGGCGTGACATATAACTACTGACAACAGTGACACGCCAACAATATTCACACACCCATATTGGATCATCCAATGGGATAAGCAAGGTCCGGACACACCTCCACACATGCGCATTGGGCAATAGTAGACGCCGAAAAACCGACAATAAAAGTTTGTGGTTTTACTAATGTCAATATACACCTGATGAAACGGTCACTTAAGACCGAGAAACGTTGTGTTCTAAAATAAAGTTACGTTTTATAAGACGTTGGATCCACGAACTTTATTTTATTTTACCAAATTTTAGCAGTTGGTTTTTATATATCTTGGAGTGTGCTGTCCACGGTGTTTTACGGTTATCACTGTGCATAGGAGCCTACTGGGTTAGGCCACCTCCAGAACAAGATTCAAGCCTGCTAAATAGCAGAGACCAGACCGGGAGAGCAAGTTATCCGGCATTCATCTGAATACCCCATAGAACGGGTCAATACGGACGAGAGTGGGAGTTAGCTGGACGACTCATAAAGTTCCAGAAGGCATTTGTGACACTTCTCAAGTGTCAGGGAGCTTGTAAGTATCAGTTTTTCATGCGCATCTGAAGCTTGTCTATATCCATTGATCGTACACTATGGTGGCGCCTTCTTTTTTATTCTACATTTCTACAGGTTATTTTAGAGGGGCTGATCAGTGTTTAGTTTTGTCTGTGAGAAGCTGCCAATTAAGATTTACAACTCTCAGCAGGGCACTTCAACAATCTTATAAGTTAATCTTTGAGTATATGTCACTAAAATTCTCTATAAAATACTAAATAAAACATGTAATGTGTAGTGTGTGTCTGTTGTTATATATATATATATATATATATATATATATATATATTTTTTTTTTTTTTTTTTTTTTTTCTAAAATAAAGTGGCACACTTTTTTTGCAGTCTTTTCTCTCTATCTTCTCTGTTGTAAAAAATAAATAAATTATATATATACATTCATTAAAATTATGGGGGGAAATAAAAAACTGAAATTAAAATCCTCCATGTCTCAAAATTAAATCAATGTAAATGTTTGCATAGGAAATTAGCACATCTAGGCAAGAATCCCTGCTTGCTTTTCCCCAGAAATACCTCAAATACAATGTTACCAATGCACAAGAGAATTCTGGGTAAGTTATGCACATTAGATATTCAAATTTTCATGCGCATCTGAAGCTTGTCTATATCCATTGATCGTACACTATGGTGGCTCCTTCTTTTTTAAACTACATTTCTACAGATTCTGTTCTTTTGGGACACCAGCAAAAGTATTGAAGAAGCTGCGAGCCATCATTAGACCGAGCCTGCGAGAGCACTCTCACATATGTGAACCCCCTTAGGTTTCACCAAGCAATATCGACGTAGCAATATCTGCTAAGTCATTGAACATTCACTTTTTGGTTTATCACCAACAAATACAAATTGACATTCACTGCGTTAATTTATTTTGAATTCATTTGTGTTATATTTATATATACATTTGTTGAGGTATAGTACCACTGTATCACTGTATCTGTTGGCGCACTGTTCATTTATAATATTTATTGTTGTCCTCTAAAATAACCTCCTGCCCTGTACATAAAACAACAGGATAGCTTTCACAATTTAACCCCATGGCTACCATAAAGGGCTTCAATGCACTTCTTGGGAATAAACTACAGCCCTTTCTGGTAGCTAATTAGGTAAACTGGGATCTGCCTGTTACAATGTGGGGGTTTTTAAAGTCTGTTGCAGGGGAAGCGTCAGCTGTGGCCCTGCAGTTCAGAGAACTTAAATAAGTTGCAGATAGATGGAAAAACAAAAACCTGCAGTTATGTATTAAGTGGGATAAATACGAGGCTCGAGCTGTACCATTCTGCTCCTGCTGCACTGCAGTCACTCACCCATGGCATGGACCTGCATGTTCCACATGATATTTGCCGCCACAGAGGAGATCTCAGTCTGTATAGTCCAACCCCGGCCAGCATGTCACTTGTGTAAGAAGCACTGTGCTGCCACTCCCAGCCCAGGATCTGTAAGGCTGCGGCTGTGCACTGCATTTCTACGTAATTATGTTAAAAAACCCAAACACTGGTGCAGTAACTGTCCTTACTAACCCAATTTGTCCACCATGATGATTGTCAGCCGAATCTCTCCCTTGTAAGAAGTGCAAGGAACTTTGCTGCACAACTTTGTGCTTGTGGGCGGGGCTTGATACCTGGTCGGCCTACCGGGCATTTGCCCGGTGTGCCCTATGGCCAGTCCGACCTGAACGCAACCTTGCATTAACATTATTTGGATGCCTTGAGATCACTAGAGAGCACTTCCATTGTTTCAATAGGAGTCTCGTTCTGATGCCGTGAGTCATGGCAAAGTGCCTAGTGCAGCGCAGGGGGAAATAAATACATATATATGTAAAGTAAAAACACAGACCCCATAGACTGCAATGTAAAGTGCCTTTTTTTTCTAACATCCCACACCCCCTTAGTTTAGCCCCTTATAACTGCTTTCTGCAGTTTAAAAAAATAAATAAAGATACTAATATTTTCTATTAAAAAAGGAACTGTACACTTTATTTGGGGGGATGGGCACATTTGTACACTAAGCACAAAGTGCTCCTGCAACCTTGCGGGATCATTAATCAGCCAGTTGTAATGGCTGGTTATTTAACATGCAAATTTGCCCCTTTACATGCACATGTTAAAATAGTGCTCCACTTGTAATTTAGCCCTATATGTATGTGTGTCACACCTACACAAAAACACTACACACACTAATTTTTACAATAAAAATCAATGGTAAAAAAAATAAAACTACTTTGTATTTGTATTGTTCAAAAAGATAGATAATTACATTATTACCAATTCCCCAGTTTTGCATAAGCAACACTGTTATATTAATATGATTTTTATCTCTGTGATAACCTTGTATCTAAGCCTCTGCAGACTGCCCTTTATTGACTAAGATGTCCCTTTAATAATGGTACAATCCATACATTATTGAATCTACTCACTAGTTCTCTTGGAAGCTTCCCCAAAAAATCATCAAGAAATATTGAAATAAAAAATATGCAGTAAATAAACTGCATTTTTTAATTGCATTACAAATAGCAGCAAAATTGTTCTACATATAATTGTATTTTATGGAAAAATTTAAATTTATATTGAAATTTAAGAGGAAAAAAAACAATTTAAGATGCACAGAACAAAATGTAATACAGCTGCACTGCACATGCAACAAAACACTGTGAAATTCATATTTACAATACAAAAGTTAAATCACATGATTGTTATTATTGTAACATGAAACTCCCCATCTCTGCTACAGGGCTTACAGGGGAGTTCTATGAGCATAGCTGAAATTTCTCCTACAGATTTTTCTCCGTTGTTTTTTTTTTGCAAAATAAAAAGATTGTTAAATGTGCAAAAACTCTTATTACCCCGATAGAAAAACACCAGTGTATAAAAATAGAGGTTATTGTAGAAACGCTGAAAGCCGAGTTATGTGATTTGTGTTGGCTGCAGGATTACATTTTTAGTCTGTCCCTGCTACCTCTCTCCCTTGACATTTTCCTTTCCAGCGACCTCCATCACTGTCTATGGACGACATCTCGCTATAGGAAAGCTCCTGTTTTAGAGTGCTGTTCTGTGAGTTTCAGCATGTTTTTTTCACATCTGACCCACCAATATCATCACAATAGAAATATAAAATTGTAGTACCCCTCTATCCCCCCCCCCCTTTCTGTAACTAATAATTAATAATAATAAAAAAAGAAAAAACAGCTATTTCTAATGATAAAAAAGGTAAAGGAGCTGTTTGTAAACAATTTAATAGACTCCAGCAAGTAAAATGGATCATTGAAACAAATTAATGGGGATAAAAAAATCCCTGTACACTATCCCTTTAAAGGGCCATTATACACTCATTTTTTTCTTTGCATAAATGTTTTGTAGATGATCTATTTATAAAGCCCATAAAGTTTGTTTTTTTTAAAAAATGTAGGATTTTGCTTATTTTTAACATACATAACATAACATTGCTCTGATTTTCAGACTCCTAACCAAGCCCCAAAGTTTTATTTGAATACCGTCAGCTACCTTCTCCAGCTTGCTCCTGTTTGTGTAAAGGGTCTTTTCATATGCAAAAGAAGGGGGAGGGGGAGTGTCTTATTTCCCACTTGCAGTGGGCTTTCCAACTACCTTTTCAACAGAGCCAAACTGACAGCTTCTAAGTACGTTTTTAAACCATTTTATACTGGATTTTTATATCAGTATCTGTGCATCTTATTCTTTATAGTAGTGTCTATTACATGCAGTTAAATGAAAATGAGTGTATACTGTCCCTTTAAGTCCCTTAAGAACCGAAGTTTACTCTATGTATGTCCATGCCCATATTGCTTTATTTTGTATAATGATTTGGTTCCAAAAAACATCTTAATACAAGATGACATAAACTCTCAGTTTAAAGGGTGGGTAAGACATAAAGTAGGGGGTAGATTGTCACATGGATTATAGGTGCAGAAGTGAGATAATGCAGTTTCAGATTTATTTTGTTGGTGAGGATGAAAATACATTTTCAGAGGAGAAGTGGTGAACACCTCCAAACAGGTTGGGTTTTAAAGAATGCTTGAAATGTTACCAGGTTGGAGAGAGTCTGATGGGGTGTGGTATAGAATTACAGAGAGTAGGGACATAGTGTAAGAAATGGTTTACTATGTATAAAATATATTCACATCTTTTGATTATTTGATTATTAATTGAGTGCATTTCAATGTCTTCATATTTCAGAAAGGAAGCCAAACAATATGTTCCTCCTTACATATGTTAAAGAAGTAAATACAGTCAATTTGCATAATCAACAAATACATGATAGAAAGACAATGCAGTAGGACTTAGGGGGATATTTATCAAAGCCTCAACTATGCTGCATTCGCTGGCACCAATACACTCGCCTAACATTGCCTAACATCGCGGCCGCAGACCTGAATACAATCTCCATATTTATAAAAAAAAGCCGGAAAAAAGCTGTGTACCAAGTACGGGGTGATAAGCATCGGACTGTTGTTAACTAACAGTCATCGATCTCACTTCTATTCATCTTTTTACCAACTTTAGTTATACTCTGTCACTAAACGCCGCCACTATACTAAAGTGTTTAAAAAACAAAGGAGATCCGGTGCACTCAGGGGTAAGAAAAATGAGCTCGAAGTAGCTTTATTATTAAAATACAAACGGTAGATGCATCATGTGGACAAGGATCCAGAAAGGGTGTGATCCTGACGCGTTTCGCGCCGTTACAGGCGCTTAGTCATAGGATATGATCCTAACCCCTATTCCGCCGCTCCCGTTCCCCGCCGCAACTTTAATAAAGTTATTAACCCCTATCCTGCCGCTCTCCGACACCGCCACAACCTAAATAAAATTTATTAACCCCTATCCCGCCGCTCCCGGACCCCGCTGCAACCTAAATAAAGTTATTAACCCTGCTGCCACTAAATAAACGTACTAACCCCTAAAACTCTGGCCTCCCACATCACTACCATTAACTAAACCTATTAACCCCTAAACTACCAGCCCCCCACATCGCCATAAAATAAATTAAGCTATTAACAACTAAACCTAACAACCCGCTAACTTTACATTAAAATTGCAACATCCCTATCTTAAAATAAATTTAAACTTACCTGTAGAATTAAAAGAAACTAATTCTAAACTATTAATTAACCTACCCTAACTATTATACTAAAATTACATTAAACTACCAATTAAATTAACTATATTACATATTAAAAAACCCTAACCATTACTAAATTACAAAAAAAAATAAACGCTAAGTTAAAAAAAATAAAAAATACTAAATTATGGGAAAAAAAACACAGTATCAAAAATAAAAACGAATTGCACCTTATCTAATAGCCCTATCAAAATAAAAAAAGCCACACCAAAATAAAAAAAACCTAGCCTACAATAAACTACCATAAACAAAGAAATTAGCTCTTTCACCTATAAAAAAAAATACAAACACCCCCAACAGTAAAACCCACCACCCAACCAACCAACCTCCACCAAATAAAAAGCGTATCTAAAAAACCTAAGCTCCCCATTGCCCTGACCCTACTCTAAAAACTAAACCGACCAAAAAAATCCTTAAATAAACCTAACACTAACCCCCGACAATCCACTTACAGTTTTTGAAGTTCCACTTGAAGGATCCATCTAGCTGGCAAGAAGTCTTCATACGGACGGCCTCTTCCATCTTCATCAATCCGGCGAAGTCTTCATCCATGTGGCCTTTTCCATCTTCATCCATCTGGCGCGGAGTGGGTCCATCCTGAAGACATCCGGTGTGGAGCTCCTCTTTAATACGGTCGACGCGGTAAACTGGAACTTGAATGCAAGTGACCTCATCCAAGACGGTGTCCCTTGCATTCCTTTTGGCTGAAAGGTTCCAATCAGCCAATAGGATGAGAGCTCAATCCTATTGACTGATTAGAACAGCCAATAGGATTGAACTCTCATCCTATTGGCTGATTGGAACAGCCAATAGGATTGCGCACTCATCCTATTGGCTGATTAGAACCTTTCAGCCAATAGGAATGCAAGGGACGCCATCTTGGATGATGTCAATTGCATTCAAGTTCCAGTTTACGGCGGCGACCATATTGAAGAGGAGCTTGCGCCGGATGTCTTAAGGATGGACCAGCACCGCGACGGAATGATGAAGATGGAAGAGGCCGCTCGGATGAAGACTTCTTGCTGATTGGATGGATCCTTCAAGTGGAACTTCAAAAACTGTAAGTGGATCGTCGGAGGTTAGTGTAATGTTTATTTAAGTCTTTTTGGGGTGGGTTTTATTTTTAGAGTAGGATCTGGGCAGTAAAAGAGCTAAATGCCCTTTTAAGGGCAATGCCCATACAAATGCCCTTTTGAGGGCAAAGGGCAGCTTAGGTTATTTTAGATAGGGTTTTTATTTGGGGGGTTGGTTGGGTGGGTGGTTGGTTTTACTGTTGGGGGGTGTTTGCATTTTTTTTACAGGTAAAAGAACTGATTTCTTTGGGGCAATGCCTCACAAAAGGCCCTTTTAAGGGCCATTGGTAGTTTATTGTAGCCTAGGGTTTTTTTTTGGGGGGGGCTTTTTATTTTGCTAGGGCTATTAGGTTAGGAGTAATTCTTTTTTATTTTTGATAATGTGGTTTGTTTTTTTCCGTAATTTAGTGTTTTTTATTTTTTGTAACAGCGTTTATTTTTTTTGTAATTTAGTAATTTTTTAGAAGGTTTAATAAATAGTAGATTTAAATAATTTGAGTAGGATTAGGGTTTTTTAATATGTAATTTAGTTAATTTAATGTAATTGTAGTATAATAGTTAAGTTTAGTTTTAATTTATTTGAAGGTAGAGATGTTGTAATTTTAATTTAAAGTTAGCGGGTTGTTAGGTTTAGGGGTTATTAGCTTAATTTAGTTTATGGCGATGTGGGGGGCTGCCGGTTTAGGGAGTTAATAGGTTTAGTTAATGGTAGTGATGTGGGAGGCCAGAGGTTTAGGGCTTAATATGTTTATTTAGGTGGCGGCGGGGTCCAGGAGCGGAGGGATAGGGGTTAATAACTTTACTAAAGTTGCAACGGGGTCCGGGAGCGGCGGAATAGGGGTTAAAAACTTTATGTAGGTTGCAGCGATGTTGGGGCGGCAGATTAGGGGTGTTTAGACTTGGGGCTTTTGTTAGGGTGTTAGGTGTAAACGTTACTTGTTTTCAACTATAGAAATCAATGGAATATCGGGCAGCATCTAACATAAGCTTTCGCTTCTTTCAGACTCCCATTGATTCCTATGGCATCCGCGGCCTCCAAGGTGGCGGATTGAAAACCAGGTATGCTGGGCCGGAATAGCCGCGAGCGTACCTGTTAGAAATTTGATAACTTGGAAAAGTTGTCAAATAGAGCCGAATGTGTATTTGGAACATCTGTAATGATGTAAGCATTGATCTGTGTCGGATTGAGACCGGCGGATCGTATGTTACGTCATAGATTTCAACTTTTGCTGGTCTGTAGGGTTTGATAACTAGGTCGGATCAAGCTCGCCACAATTATGGTGCGGAATTCCAGCGTATATGCGTTTGACTGCTTGATAAATTTCCCTCTTAGTCTGAACTTCAAATGAAGAGTAGATTTTTTTTCTGACAAATTTCTAAAGTTACGTCTATTTCCACTCCTCCTGTATCATGTGACAGCCATCAGCCAATCACAAATGCATATACCTATATTCTGTGAATTCTTGCACATGCTCAGTAGGAGCTGGTGACTCAAAAAGTGTAAATATAAAAAGACAAAAAGACTGTGCATATTTTGTTAATGGAAGTAAATTGGAAAGTTGTTTAAAATTGTCTGCTCTATCTGAATCAAGAAAGTTTAATTTTGAGATGAGTATCAATTTAATGGAAAGTTTGTCTCACAATACCATACAAATTCTAATCTAAAGGTATATGGTCAGATGTCATACAGCAAGGTGCCAGGAACTATCCCCCTACCCCCCAAGGAGACATCCTGGGTTGGCTGGAAGTAAGGACTGGCCAAATCGGTTATGTTTCTTTATACCTATACAGTTAGAAGTAGTTTATAGAATGCTCAGAGTTGAAGCAGCAGTTCTGGGGGCTGCTGAGACTGGAACTTTGGAGAGGGGCATTACGGAGTGGAACTTTGTGAGCCCAGCAGTCTTTGAAGATCCGGAGGGAAAGTTGGACTAGAGACCAGTCCTGGAACAATCCCGAAAGTTCAGAGACACATCAGAGAGTGAGACCCCAAAAGAAATTGGTTTAGTAGGATTATTTATAAAGGATTGTTATAGGAGTAAGGTATGAACATTCAATGAGAGCAGTGAGATCCGCACTATCACAATTGAGTGTTTCTCAATCAGTGGTCATAAATGTCCGGTGCAGCACCATAGAGACCACCCTCTGAGGCTCTCTGGGCACAATACGACAAAGAGCAAGGCGGCACACAATTATAAGGCTATACCTTTATTAAGAGCAATGTTTCGGGGCACCTGCCCCTTTCTCAAGCTCAAAAAAGGTGCTGGTACTCAAAAGAAAAGGTGCCGTTACTTATTGATTTTTGATTGATATATTCTCCTCAGTAACTGTGAGAAAAGCAAAGGAACAAGATTATTTACAATGTTTTTTGCAGCCCCCTCTTGTGAGTATTTACATGATGATTACAAATATTACCTCTTATGAGTTGGCAGAGGTGTGGGTACTTAGTACCGGTGAGTACCCCCAAAAAAAGCCCTGCTTGTATGTATGTCTTGATTTTGTCACCTGCTCCTAAAAGACCAGTAATTTATTGCAATATCTGTAAATTCCATAACAGAGCTAAGTAAAACATAGGGGTAGATTTAGCAAGCAGCGGATGCTGCAATCTACCCCCATAGTTTCTAGGTCACTGGAAACATAAGAGGCAGTGGTCTTAAGACAGCTGCTCCTTAACTCATCTGCCACCTCTGAGATCAGATACGATTGGGATGATTAACACCCCCTGCTAGCGACCACAAATCTGCAGGGGGCGGCATTGCACAAGCATTTCAGAGTAGGCTGTCGGCATTTAGTGATGTCAGGCTGAAATGATCTGCTACATCGAATCATGTCTGTCCGACAGTTAATAAATCGACCCCTAAATGTGATTTAACTGATTTCAAATAATGTCTTATAAAAATTCTTGCATTTTATACAATTTCTTCCCCCTGTTAGTGGCTTGATTTGAGGAGGGGGCAGTAATAAAATAAATACTCCCCCCCCCCCCTTTTCTTTATCAAAAGGGATAGAATCACTAAGAAGTATGTTATCAATAATGATTGCAGCAATAAAATGTTTTCCATATGTTTTGTAAGTGATTGTATAGAAATTTACAGTTATGGAGGTCTAAACCCATTCAGCTTGCTTTATAATGTCATTGGGAGACTAAAAAAAACAAACAAAACAGAAGTGCTTTGTTATCATGGATAAAATTACCCTTAGCTTTCATGTGTGATAGCTTAATGGTTGCCTAATGAAAGATATCTTAATGGCTCCATTTCACAGAGAATGGAAAAGCGAGTTAAGTTCACTTTTACATCCAGTGCAATCAATTTATCTACATAAACACAGGTAAAACGATTCAGTTGTATTCCCTTGAAAGGGTTTTAAAAGCCCCACATATACTATTATACCAATAAATAACTCCCTTATTAGTCAATTCATAATCAAAAGATTGCAATGCCTACAATTTTCTATTTCTAATTTATTCCCATGACGGCTGAATAGAAGAGAAATGGATGTACAGTATTCATCAAATATTCTAATTTGTTTCAAGTGAGAAAAAAAATGAATGAACTTTTATGGTATGCACTTTTTATAATGCATCTAAAATAACATTTTATAAATGAAGAGTGCACAAAAAACATCTCATCCAATATAAGGTAAAGGAGAACTGATATGAATATACTCCTAATATACGGAACAAATCTTAAATATGAAATCTGCAGTGAAAGAAATTTGGCATCTTTCTCATAATCAGATTAACAGAAAGTAATTTTTTGTATAAATGGACAGGGTATGTCAGAAAATAGGCACTGCAAGCTATCTGTATACTAAATGCATTTTATAAAAGTATTTCACAGCTGTCACTTTGTTAGAATAAAGGATTAGCGAATCAAGTTCAAGGACACAAATCTAATACAGGAGCCTCCAATGTCCTTTAGAATCTTTCTCCATCGCACCAAACAAACCCTTCTTCAGGGGTTGCATTTCATTTTTGCCTCTATAACCACATCACTAAGGATACAATATCCTTCACAATGTGAAACTCAAATAGTGGTTTATAGATCCACTATACAGGATACATATGTATAGCCCTCTTGGTCCTTAAAGGAACATGAAACCCAATGTATTTATTTTGTGATTCACGGAAAGCATCTAATTTTCCAGCTTTCCGATGTATTTCTGTTATCTAATATGTTTGGGTTTTCTTGGTATCCTTTGTTAAAAAGCATATCTAGATAGGCTCAGGAGCTGCTGATTGGCGGCTGCACATGTATGGCTCATGCTATTGGCTCATCCATGTTCATTGCTCTTTCTTCAAAAAAGATACTAAGAGAAGGAAGCAAAATAGATAATAGAAGTACATTTTGAAGTTGATAAAAATCGTATTCGCTATCTAAATCGTTAAAGAAAAAAAAATGGTTTTCATGTGCCTTTAAGTGTAGTATATTGTTAAACAGAAAATGTGTTCAACTAAAGTGGAGCGTTACTTATTGGACTTAAAACATAATCTATGTGCTTAACCACTGCAGATGTGATGAACACAAAGTTAAAGTCGGCTATCAAGCAACAGTCCACTACTGGGAGCTAGCTGAACACATCTGGTGAGCAAACAACAAAAAGCATATGTGTGTAGATATCAATCACCAACCAACCAACCAATCACCAACCAACTGCTGCTGCTGAGCCTACCTATGTATGCTTTTTCAACAAAGGATATCAAGAGAATAAACATTTGATAGTAAAAAATAAAATGGCTCTTAAAATTTGCATTAGTCATGAAAGTTTGATTCTGACATTTATATCAAATGAAATAGAGTGATAAGAAGCAACATTTTCAGGGGTATTTTTCTGCAAAGACAGACAAGATAACCAATACACATTTCATTGATGTTGTATTTTATGGGGGGAGCATATTTTGAGTTAAATGTCCATTTAAATAATCACAAATTCTAAAAATGAAAATGAAGGGATTAACAGGAAATAATTTAAACACACGGTAAAGATAAAACTTGATTAGAGATTAGTAAAGTGCATATAGGAATTACTATGAATGGTTCATTAGCCAGTCAGGCACACAGAGGTATTATCAGGCATGGTGAGAATCTGATACTCTTGGATAAGGCACACAGAGGTATTATCAGGCATGGTGAGAATCTGATACTCTTGGATAAGGCACACAGAGGTATTATCAGGCATGGTGAGAATCTAATACTCTTGGATCAGGCACACAGAGGTATTATCAGGCATGGTGAGAATCTAATACTCTTGGATCAGGCACACAGAGGTATTATCAGGCATGGTGAGAATCTAATACTCTTGGATCAGGCACACAGAGGTATTATCAGGCATGGTGAGAATCTGATACTCTTGGATAAGGCACACAGAGGTATTATCAGGCATGGTGAGAATCTGATACTCTTGGATCAGGCACACAGAGGTATTATCAGGCATGGTGAGAATCTAATACTCTTGGATAAGGCACACAGAGGTATTATCAGGCATGGTGAGAATCTGATACTCTTGGATCAGGCACACAGTGGTATTATCAGGCATGGTGAGAATCTGATACTCTTGGATCTTGCGTGGGTATTCAGTAATACAAGGTCATGTGAAAATGTAACCTAGTTCAGAACATTTATTGAAAACAAAAAGATTAAGGGCCATCTTACGGGTGACCAGGGGTTGTCAATCACTCTGGTTGGAGAAGTCCTCAGGGATTGAGAACTGTTGCTTTAGAGTTGGCGTAGCAGGCTTATCTATCGGCTGCAGGATCGCTCATGCTCGCAACTTCTTAAGTGGATCCCTATGACTGAGAGTACTGATTAACGGGCAGAGGAAGAGATAAGGAAAATCTATCATATGAGATCATTGCATAAGAAGATAAAAGAGTCGGTATCTGTGTCCTAAGTCTATGAATGGCAAATTGCATATGTGAACATTGTTTCCATGCAAAGATACAAGCTTTTGGGTAGTGTTTATGTAAATATATAGACTTGTGCATGTACCTAGCTCCTAGAGCTGTACCAGGGCATGGTAGAAGACGCGCTAAGGAAAGGTGTAAGAGGGTTGCTGAGCATTGGAAACACTAGAAGACACCTTTGAAGACAGCTGGAGTCCAGAGCTGCACTGTTAAGACTAGCGCTTCTGATAGCTCAAGGTGCACTCTATGCTTCCCTTTGCTGGATTGAAAAGGATGCACAAAGTTTAGTACACAGCAATTATATTAATTTTCAGGCTGCCTTCATTTGGATATTCATTTCATGGAAAAGAGAAGAATATCAATGTTTTGTTAACAAATGAACAGAAGGAAACAAATGCTCATGTCTAGATTTTACAGTGTATTAAAGGGACATTAAACCCAACATTTTTCTTTCATGATTCAGACAGAGAATGCAATTTTAAACAAAATTCCAATTTACTTCTGTCATGAGATGCAGGACATATGCAGGACACAGCAATGATGGTACAACTCTATTTTATTACTATAGTTGACTAAATCTCTATAAAAGAGAAAAATGAGGTTACTACATTTCATATACACAGCATACTTTTGAGACTTCCCATAGCGTTGCAGTTAATAGAGACACTTCTCATAAAGGATGCTATCTAGGTTAAATCATATATTAGGCCATAATAGAAGTTTGGGCACCTGAAATGACATATGTGATAGCTTTATAGAGATCATACACTGCAGATTTAGTCTGGGGCAGAAGTACACACTGGGATATATTTACTGACATTATCCTACGTAAAGGTCGATATGATACAAAACAATAAAAGAAGGTAATTTATGAGATATAGATGATACAAAGTGCTAAGCATATAGCTTTGGATCTCCACTTTACAAGAATCTGGATTTACCTGCACATACGACTCCCTACATGCCAAAACACCAAGTATGCTCATAACGATGACATTTTTTGTATTACTATGGTTTAGTTGAAGTTATCTCTTTTTTTTTCAAAAAAAAGAAAAAAAAAGAAAAAAGAATCATACATTTACGGAGGCCTGACAGATTCTAATCAGCCTGAGATATATATATATATATGATAAAACATATAACTCTATCCCTCTTGATTACTCCCAGTCTGCCCTGTCAACAACCTACAGAAACCTAAGTTGTGACCAAATGACTGATGTGTGAAATTATATTTCCTTTTCCCTTCCATTTGTAATAAACTAAATGTCTTTATATGAATAAAGAGAAAGTGATTACTTTATCACACACAAGATGAAACTAGAGAAAGAAGAGGTGGCTAGATGGAGGAAGTTGGGGAGATAGAAGAGAAGGAGAGAGGAGGGAGAGAGGAGAGAGAGAGAGAGAGAGAGAGAGAGAGGAGAGAGAGAGAAAGCGAGAGAGAAAGAGAGAGAGAGAGAGAGAAAGAGAGAAAGAGAGGAGAGAGAGAGAGAAAGCGAGAGTGAAAGAGAGAGAGAAAGAGAGAGAGAGAAAGAGAGAGATATAGAGAGAGAGACTGACTATAGGTGGTATTTAACCCCAGTTCATGTATTGTGAACCCCCATTTGAATAACCCACGAGCCGCCACTGCCTGTGCTGTGTTCTGGGGCTTTTATGGATCTTTTATGCTTTGGCAGTTTGTGCTTTTACTTGACTACTGGTTTGAACTGTTTTTGTATTTTAGACATTTCCTTGACAACTTGTGTTTATATTTGATTCTAGGTACTCAGACATTTCTTTTTTTGACAGTTTGGATTTGTGTGTCTCTTGGTTTGACTACATTTTCATTGAGATATTCCCCTTCCCTGATATTTTGTATTTTTGACTCTTGGTTTGACTGGGTTTTCCTTGAGACAGTACTCTGATAATTTATGTTGTATCTGTCTGAGCTGTTTTAACCTTCACTGTTTGACAATGTGTCCTCTACTTCCCTGTCTGTATTATTTCTTATTTTCTTGCCTATTCTGTCTCTGTTATATTAATCACAGTGTTCCTGCTTTGTGTATTAGATGTTCGCTATTGCCTGAAAGCAGCACACATGTTACCTAGAGCATTATTGCATTCATCTGTATTATGTGACCAAACATACTTAACCCCTTAATGACAACTGACGTACCAGGTACGTCATGCATTAACAACCAGTTAATGACAATAGACGTACCTGGTACGTCAGTTGTCTAAGAGAGTGCTGGAAGCGATCGCAATCGCTTCCAGCAGCTCTCAGGGTATTGCAGTGATGCCTCCATATGGAGGCATCCTGCAATACCTTTTCAGAAGACTCCGATGCAGAGAGAGCCACTCTGTGGCCCTCTCTGCACCGGTAGCGATGGTGCCGGTTCGTTGGTGGGTGGGAGCATATCAGGGAGGCGGGTGGGCTGCCCATCGCTACCCGGCATCCGGTTCCTGTAAGTGCTATGTGCACGCCGGGTGCCGGGAGTGTGCGGGGGCGCGCGTGCGCGCGGGGGCGCGCGTGCGCGCGCGATTAGCTGGCCACTGACACCAATGAGAAGGGAAGAGGGGGGAAAAAATATTAAAAAAAAAATAAATATATAAGGATCTGGGAGGGGGAGGGGGTTGGGGTATTGTGGGGGGCTGCTACACTACAGAAAACATTAAAAATTGCAAAAAATTGCAAAAAAACACTTGTTTTTGGGGCAAATTGGGTACTGGCAGACAGCTGCCAGTACCCAAGATGGCGGCAATTAGGTAGGGGAGAGGGTTAGAGAGCTGGGGGGGGGATCATGGAGGTTGGGGCTAAGGCAGGGGTCCATCACAGCTAAAACATTTTATTTTTTTTTATTAAAAAAAAGAAAAACTCCTTTTATTTAGTATTGGCAGACTTTCTGCCAGTACTTAAGATGGCGGGGACAATTGTGGGGTGGGGGAGGGAAGAGAACTGTTTGGGAGGGATCAGGGGGTGGGATGTGTCAGGTGGGAGGCTGATCTCTACCCTAAAGCTAAAATTAACCCTGCAAGCTCCCTACAACCTACCTAATTAACCCCTTCACTGCTGGGCATAATTTACGTGTGGTGCGCAGCAGCATTTAGTGGCCTTCTAATTACCAAAAAGCAATGCCAAAGCCATATAAGTCTGCTATTTCTGAACAAAGGGGATCCCAAAGAAGCATTTACAACCATTTGTGCCTTAATTGCAGAAGCTGTTTGTAAATAATTTCAGTGGGAAACCTAAAGTTTGTGACAAAATTTGTGAAAAAGTGAACTTTTTTTTTTATTTGATGACATTTGGCGGTGAAATGGTGGCATGAAATATACCAAAATGGGCCTAGATCAATACTTTGGGTTGTCTTCTAAAAAAAAATATATACATGTCAAGGGATATTCAGGTATTCCTGACAGATATCAGGGTTCCAATGTAACTAGCGCTAATTTTGAAAAAAAGTTGTTTGGAAATAGCAAAGTGCTACTTGTATTTATGGCCCTATAACTTGCAAAAAAAGTAAAGAACATGTAAACATTGGGTATTTCTAAACTCAGGACAAAATTTAGAAACTATTTAGCATAGGTGTTTTTTGGTGATTGTAGATGTGTAACAGATTTTGGGGGTCAAAGTTAGAAAAAGTGTGTTTTTTTTCAATTTTTTCCTCATATTTTATATTTTTTTTATAGGAAATTATAAGATATGATGAAAATAATGGTATCCTTAGAAAGTCCATTTAATGGCGAGAAACACGGTATATAATATGTGTGGGTACAGTAAATGAGTAAGAGGGAAATTACAGCTAAACACAAACACCGCAGAAATGTAAAAATAGCCATTGTCATTAAGGGTAAGAAAATTGAAAAATGGTTATGCATTAAGGGGCCAATTTATTTTGGTGCGAGCGGACTTGATCTGATATAGCAGATCATGAGGCCTATTTAACAACAGTCTTGCGGACCTTATCCGACAGTGCTGATCAGATCCGAAAGACCTCGCTGAATGCGGAGAACAATGCGCTCTCCGTATTCAGCATTGCACCAGCAGCTCAGAGCAGGCGGACAAGGTTATGGAGCAGCGGTCTTTAGACTGCTACTTCATAACTGCTGTTTCTGGCGAGTCTGAAGACTCGCCAGAAACATGGGCCCACAAGCTCCATACGGAGCTTGATAAATGGGCCTCCATGTCCGCTGCACATCGATAAATGCAGACAGCATACGCTCTCTGCATTTATCATTGCACCAGCAGTTCTTGTGAAACTGCTGGTGCAATGCCGCCCCCTGCAGATTCGTGGCCACTATTCAGCTTTCATCTTTTTGGCTGATCCATTCAGCCAATAGGATTTTTTCCCCTTTAATTCCTATTGGCAGATAGAATTCTACCAGCCAATCGGAATGTAAGGGATGCCATCTTGGATGACGTCACTTAAAGGGAAACTTCATTTTCCAGCGGATTTCATATGAAGAGGACGCTCCGCGCTGGATGTCTTGAAGATGGACCCGCTCCGCGCCGGATGGATGAAGAGAGGGGATGCCGTCTGGATGAAGACTTCTGCCGGCTTTGAGGAGGACTTCTGCCTGCTTGGATGAAGACTTCTGCCGGACTTCTGCCCGCTTGGATGAAGGATGGATGTCTGGTCTTCGAAAACTGTACGTGGATCGTCGGGGGTTAGTGTTAGGTTTTTTTAAGGGCTTATTGGGTGGGTTTTATTTTTAGATTAGGGTTTTGGGCAATGTAAAAGAGCTAAATGCCTTTTTAAGGGCAATGCCCATCCAAATGCCCTTTTCAGGGCAATGGGGAGCTTAGCTTTATTTAGATAGGTTTTTATTTGGGATGTTTGGTTGTGTTTGTGGTGGGTTTTACTGTTGTTGTTTTTTTTATTTTTTTATTTACAGGTAAAAGAGCTGATTTCTTTGGGGTAATGCCCCGCAAAAGGCCCTTTTAAGGGCCATTGGCAGTTTAGTGTAGGCTAGGGTTTTTTTTTATTTTGGGTGGGCTTTTTTATTTTGATAGGGCTATTAGATTAGGTGTAATTTGTTTTTATTTTTGATGATTTTGTTTTTTATTTTGTTGACTTCTCATTGAATAGAAAAAAAGTTCCACTATGAAGGATACTGGCATCATAAGAACACATGATTGCCTGAACAAGCTTTATCAGTAGCCTAACAAGCAGAAGAATTGGACACACCCACTGCTGTTTTACATAACTCCTCCCACTCCACTTCACCCATTAACACCAAATATAAATTGCATGAAAATTCCATGCCCAGCCCTCACCTTAGGTCAGATTTTTAACATGTGGGAAAACCTCCTTGTAAATTTATAATGGATAAGAGGAAAAAACCTTTGACTGTCCCAGTAAATTGGGACAGTTGACAATATGTATCATGCATGTTATGAGTGTATAAAGATGGTAGAATAGGTTTTTCATTTGGTTAGAATTCTTTATCCTTGCAGTTCACTTCTGGTTTAACTTCAGTTTTAACTTGTTTTTTACTTTTAAACAGAATTTACAGGTTCACAAATGACAGAGGTGAGATATTTACGAGGGAAGAGGTGGCAAAAATGTTTGACAAATATAAACAAAAAGGTTAAAATGACATGATCAATTAACAAAGAGACAGTTCTCTGTGGTTTTATGTATTCTGAACATAGACTACAACCGCCTACAGCAGAGATCTCAGATGTAGGTCAAATCATTAATGTACAAATAACAAGAAAAAACAAAAATGAAATTTAATGCTGAGTCAGTTTAGTAACATGTGGATGATAAATCAGTGGAAAACAAAACTTAAGCGTGAAATACAACAACACTGCAAATGCAACATCAAATGTTTTACCATTAGTTGGAAAATAATTAACCCTATAGGGACTATATGGAGTGAGGAAAGTACATGAAGGTATAAATTGTGCTTACATCACGTAAAAGATCTCAACATGTCTCAGTATATATTGTATTGTGCAAAGAAGCAATGTTGTGTTACAGATTAATGAATTAATAGCTTGATGTTCATCTTCCTTATAAAATTAACCCTTTCTGTATCATTCATATTAGGGACGCACTGATAGCAAACTACATCCATTCATTCCTTTATTGTGGCCAACAGGGGTCGGAAGTTATGTTTACATGACGTTTGTTACATATATCATTATTTTGTTTTAATTCATTTAATCCTGCCCTTAAAGGCTGTTTCAAGAAAAAATTATTTTTTTCATATGCTTAAAACATGGGGTTCCAGCTAATTTTAGCTTTCTATGCTGAGAACAAATCTCTTCAGTGGCTTTTGAAATAAATAAATTGCAGCAAACCACCTTTTTAACAATCTGCAAGTTAATAGCTTTCAGTCAGGTCTGAGGGGCACAGTAAATTCTGCTGTATCAATTTGCTTGAACTGGTTGTACTCTGCTATGTATGAGGGAACTGGAGAGTAATCATTATTATTCTTTATTTATAAAGTGCCGACAGATTCCCCAGTGCTGCCCATGGGTACAAGGATAACAGTACAGTGGAGAAACAATACTATAAGACACAAAATTTTACAGACAAATACAGGGGGAATTGAGAGCGCTATTCCCGTGGGAACTTACAATCTAGACGGGTAGGAGGATTGGAAACAGGAGGTGGGGACTGCAGTGAGAATGATATTAGTGAGGACATAGAGGGCAACTCTTAGTTAATTGAAGTTAGTTTGTTAATAAGTCGGGTGATAAGCTTCCCTGAACAGAAAGGTCTTTAGGGAACGTTTAAAGGAGGAGAGGTTAGGGGCAAGTCTGACATCTCGAGGAACTGCGTTCCAGATGGTTGGTGCCGCACGAGAGAAGTCCTGTAGTCTAGAATGAGAGGAGGTGATGGTAGAGGACGCAAGAAGCAGGTCATTGTTGGATCTTAGGGGACGGGCAGGAGTATATTTCTTGATGAGTGAGGACAGGTAGGGTGGGGCAGCATTGGTGAGGGCTTTGTAAGTCAGAGTGAGAATTTTGAATTTAACTCTGTTGTGAATGGGGAGCCAGTGAAGGGACTCACAGAGAGGCACAGCAGAAACAGAGCGTCGAGAGAGGTGGATTAGCCTGGCAGATGCATTTAGGATGGATTGGAGGGGAGAGAGGCGGGAGAGAGGGAGGCCAGTTAGTAAGTTGTTACAGTAGTCAAGTCGGGAAATTACCAAGGAGTGGATGAGCTGTTTGGTAGTCTCAGAAACGGACGAATTTTGGAGATATTGCGTAGGTGGTTGTGGCAGGATGAAGAGAGCAGTTGGATGTGGGGAATGAAGGACAGATTTGAGTCAAGCGTGACTCCGAGGCAGCAGACTTGGGGTGATGCGGAGATAGTGGTGCCACCAACAGTGATAGAAAAATTAGAGACTGGAGTGGAGCTAGATGGGGGAATTAGAAGTAGTTCGGTCTTGGACATATTTATTTTTAGGTGGTGAGAGGAAGTGTAAATAGAGAAGAGTAGAGGACCCAGGACAGAGGACCCAGGACAGAGCCTTGAGGTACTGATAGAGTAATGTAAAGGTGTCTTCAATGTTTTCAAAAGAGAAAAGAAAGTAGATACTTTATTTACTGATAAATATTTAATAACCTTTACAATATGCTTAAAATTGTTAAGGACTTTTTTTTTTTGTTCCTAGCTGTCCCGGCTTTTGTGGGACTGTGACAGTTTGACTGCTCTGCCATATTACTACTTCTGCCACTCCTGCTCTATTTATATCTCTGTTTCTATAAAAGACACCTGGTATAACCCCAACCTCACATAATAATGTCCAAAGTCTTCCCAACAGAGATTTGTCCCCGGAGGCCGCAAACTCCACCCATAACCACAAGACTCTGCATCTGACACCCCAAACACTTTGCTAGCTTCCTGGCCTGTTGATGAATGGTTGCATTCTTTATGTTTCATCTGAAAAATTACCTCTTCATGCTTTCATATTGTTGTAGGAACGCAAAGCTTACAACTGCCTCGCATTTAGCTTGGGAATTCTGTCCATTTGTTCCCCCTCCCTTTCCTTAACTATGAGTGTCTCAGTTGCTCAAAGACAAATTGAAGACCATTTAAAACTTGGCTAGGCACTCCCCGCTCACTCTGACTCTCCCATGTTACCTGACCCCCCCCCCCCCCCTCCATACCACCACAACTCAGTTCCTAATCTCCCAATCCCAGATACAGCTCATGAAATGAATGGGTCATTGTCCTTCTCTCTTATAGTTTGTATTCCTAGTACTTAGGCAAACTCTGCACCTTATAAATTGCACTTCCATCACCCGTAAATGTCCATATGTTATTCTCCCTGTTGCTTAGATTTTAAACTCTTGGAAACAGAAATGATCATCTTCTGTGCCCCATATTAAAATGCTTTTACACTTTTTGAAATGGTCCGGCCAATAAAGATAATTGCACATGCTAAAATGATCTTGTGTTTGGTCATGATATGGAAATAAGGTCAGTAACATTTATATATGTGCACAGACATAAAATAGTCTCTGACAAATCATTTGTCACAAGAAACAAAAACATGTCCAATATTTGTTGATGGAGAAGTTCAGAATTAATTTGTTAACAAAAATAATTTCATCACCTATTGCCTCTAACCTAGATTACAAGTTGTGCGGTATGGCTATACAACTGAAAAATTAGCCTTTGTGCGTGGAATGGCAGATCACCCGTATTACAAGTCGCGGTGGTACGGCTATACCGCTAGCGTTTTAGTCTATACTGCAACTCTCCATTCCGCATTTAAAATATGGCTTTTGAGTGTTGACATCTTTGTCGAGCGCAGGGAAATCTTCTTTCTTCATCCAAGTGGTGCGGAGCTGTGGAGCCGCGGAGCTGAGCAGGAACGACGATGACGGCGATATCCAGCGTGGAGCCTTCTTTTTCATGTTCAAATCAGCCAATAGGATTTAAGCAGCTCTCATCTGATTGGCTAATTTGAAAATTTTAGCCAATAGGAAGGAAAGGTACCCCAATATAAAAGGGGTACCTTGCATTTAATCTTCAGTGTGCGGCGGAGATTGCATAAAGAGGAGGCTCCACGCTAGATGACACCGTCATCGCCATTTCTGCTCAGCTCTGTGCCGCCACAGCTCCGCTCCACTGGGATGGAGAAAGAAGATGTTCCCGCACTGGATGAAGATGTCGTAGCCTGGATGAAGACTTTTCTCTGCCTGGAAGAAGATGGATGTCTGGACTTTAGGAATGGTGAGTACATTTTTGGGGTTAGTATTAGGTTGTTTTTTTTTGTTTTGTTTTTTTTTAAGGTTAGTTTTTTTTTATTTTTTAATGCGCACTAAAGAGCTGATTGCACTTTTAAGGGCAATGCCCATACAAATGCCCCTTTAGGGGCAATGGGTAGCTTAGGTTTTTTTAGAGGTTTTTTTTTATATTGGGGAGTTGGGTGGGTTTTACTGTTAGGGGTGGCTTTGTAATCTTGTAATGTAAAAGAGCTGATTCCTTCAGGGCAATGGCCTACAGAATGCCTTTTTAAGGGCTTTTGGTAGTTTATTGTTAGATTAGGGGGTGTTTTTATTTTGGGATGGCTTTTTTGTTTTTATAGGGGTATTAGATTAGGTTTAATTATTATTATTATTATGTATAATTTTGTTTATTGTTTTTTGTAATCTTAGATTTGTTTTATTTTTTGTAAATTTAGACTTTGTTTTTATTGCACTTTTATTTTTTTATTTTTTTGCAGTTAGGATTTTTTAATTTAGTAATTTAGGTTTTTTCATTTTTAGTTTATTTTAGTTTTTAAAATAGTAGTTTTATTTATAGTTTAAGCTTAGTTTTTTTTATTTCACAGGTAATTTTTTTATTTATTTTAAGGTAGTTATATTGTAACTTTTATTTAAAGTTAGAGGGTGTTAGGTTTAGGGGTTAATAGTTTAATTTAGTGTGTCGTGATGTGGGGGGCCTGCGGTTTAGGGGATAATAGGTTTATTTTAATATTTGTGATGCGGGGGTGGCGGTTTAGGGGTTAATAGGTTTTGTTTAGTATTTGCAATGCGGGGGGCAACAGATTAGGGGTTAATAGGTTTATTTAGTGTTGACGATGGGGAGGGGTTGTCGGTTTAGGGGTTAATAGGTTTATTTAGTGTCGGCGATGTCGGGGGCGACGGTTTAGGGGTTAATAAAGTTATTTAGGTTTTATTTAGTATTTGCAATGCGGGGGGCAACAGATTAAGGGTTAATAGGTTTATTTAGTGTTGACGATGGGGAGGGGTTGTCGGTTTAGGGGTTAATAGTTTTATTTAGTGTCGACGATGTCGGGGGGCAGCGGATTAGGGGTATTTAGACTAGGGGTTTATGTTGAGGTGTTAGGTTTTTATGTAACCTTCTTGTCCCCATAGACATCAATAGGGACTGCATTATAGCGATCGCCATTCCGCAATTGCAGCTGTTAGTTTTTTTATAACACTTTTTCTCTATTGATGTCTATGGGGGAAATTGTGCACAAGCATGTCAAGTCTGGACTTTTGTGCGGTATAGAACTTATCGCACCATACTGCACAATACAAGATGTATGTTTCATAATCCAAAATCTTTTGTCTAGGGCCAGTGACTTGGTGATTGACAAGTAACATTAAGGGCTAGATTACAAGTGGAGTGCTAATTTTTCACATGCCCGCAAACCCGGCAAATTTGCCCATTTGCGGATGTGCAATAAATAACCAGCCATTCTAATTGTTTAATGCTACCCGAGTTGGCGGTAGCAATTAGTGGTTATAAATTTAACCAGAGATCAGATATCTCGTTAATTTTCTAAAAGTGCCCCAAATGTCCCCAAAATAAATTGTTGTATACTTTATTAAAAAATAAAGATAATAGCATCTTTACATTTTAATAAAATAACTGCACTTAGCAGTTTTGGGGTTCTAAAGGACCGGGTGTGGGGAATTAGTTAAAAAACGGCACTGAAAGTGCCTTTACATTGCGGTCTATGAGAACTGTGTGTTTCCAGTAAAAATATGTGTATATGCTTATTTACATATATATTTATGTGTTAATATGTGTATATGCTTATTTACATATATATTTATGTGTTAATATGTGTATATGCTTATTTACATATATATGTATGTGTTAATATGTGTATATGCTTATTTACATATATATTTATGTGTTAATATGTGTATATGCTTATTTACATATATATGTATGTGTTAATATGTGTATATGCTTATTTACATATATATTTATGTGTTAATATGTGTATATGCTTATTTACATATATATTTATGTGTTAATATGTGTATATGCTTATTTACATATATATGTATGTGTTAATATGTGTATATGCTTATTTACATATATATGTATGTGTTAATATGTGTATATGCTTATTTACATATATATGTATGTGTTAATATGTGTATATGCTTATTTACATATATATGTATGTGTTAATATGTGTATATGCTTATTTACATATCTATTTATGTGTTAATATGTGTATATGCTTATTTACATATATATGTATGTGTTAATATGTGTATATGCTTATTTACATATATATGTATGTGTTAATATGTGTATATGCTTATTTACATATATATGTATGTGTTAATATGTGTATATGCTTATTTACATATATATGTATGTGTTAATATGTGTATATGCTTATTTACATATATATGTATGTGTTAATATGTGTATATGCTTATTTACATATATATTTATGTGTTAATATGTGTATATGCTTATTTACATATATATTTATGTGTTAATATGTGTATAAAAACACATTAATACATAATACATATGTATATAATCATATGCAGTATATATTTACAGTTTGCTGCCATCGCTGCCCTATTCTTCAGTTCCTCATAAGGTTTTTACCAATCTGCATAACGTATTGTTCTATTTTAATTGTACTGATGAGTATTACTATTGCATGACAAGATATAAAGATAACATTAGCTTTGCTAAGAAACTAGAAACTATGTCTCACTATTGTTTTGCTTTGGCCTAAGCAGCTGTTTATATGAATGTCCTTCATTAAGGGTTAATTTATTACTGTCTCAATCCTAATACTATTCAAATACTGAATTTATATATAACTCAACAGCCTATGTGCAAAATCTTCAAGGCAACAGAGTCTGGGCAGCAGCTTAAATGTAAACTCATAATTAGACATTCATGATTTAGACAGAACATATGATTTCCTATTTACTGCTATTATTTAATTTGCTTTCTTCTCTTATTATCCTTTGTTGAAGGGTTCATCTAGGTAAGCTAAGGAGCAGCAAAGAACCTAGGTTCTAGCTGCTGATTGGTGGCTGCTTATATATACTGTATACTGCTTGTCATTGGCTCACCCATGTTTTCAAATAGAAACCAGTAGTGCATTGTTACTCTTTCAACAAATGATACCAAGAGAATGAAGCAAATTTGATAATAAAAGTAAACTGGAAAATAGTTTATAATTGTTTGTTCTACCTAAGTCATGAAATACAATGATTTAGGTTTCATGTCCATTTAAATTAAAGTAGTAGCTAGTGCTAATGAAATTGAAGCTTACCTACTTATTGGCTGACATTAGAATTAAATTGCTGACAACTACATTGTCGGATCGTTATGAAACACATCTCTGTGAAGAGTCTTTTAACCATATGATAAAATCATCAATTTAATTTTTTTTGTCATCTGCATTTTATTTTTATACTTTCATATTTATTATCAAAACACAACAAAACAAACAAACAATGAATTAATGATTCTGAATAACTTGTTTTAAAAGTTGTATATTAGGAGAAAACATCAGGGTTTATTCAAAAGATGAATTTAAATACATTTTTGCTCTTGTGAACTGATGGAATTTGGGGCGGAAGGTCAGATGTAGCGTATGTAGCATACCCTGGTATTCTGAACTTGGATTACGCTCGCCTGCAGTGATACAAATACTTGCAGTACGTGTCTGGACTCCTCTCTGACATTGAAGGGCAAAGTTTTATGCAATGAGTCTATGATTGATGCGAACAGCTTCCGTTTACAAAAAGAGTAAGAATAGAGGAATCAGAGACTTTCAACTGAACATATGTACGTGTGTGGGGCGAGAAATGCAATAGAAACTGGTTTCCATGGAAACTAATAACCAATTTTGTAGAGTGAAGCTGTCAGTTTGACCTGAATATTGTTGGGTACAGGCAGGAAAAACAGGAGATAGCTGTTGAAGGAGGCAGCACCAAATATCAGGCTTACCATATGCTTTGTAACGGAATATGAGCAATCAGCAATCAGGTTAGGAAGTTTTCACTGCCATATGGACGTTAATTATATAACATTATGCTTATTATAAAAAAAGTTAAAAAAAAAAACAACAAAAGAAAATTTGTGTTAAATAAATGCATTGGCGAGTCCATTGATTTTGAGGCAACAACATCAAGACAATAATGAATAATGCAAAAGTAACTACACTTATAAAAACACCCCAAAAACATATAATTGTACCCTTATTAACTCAGAACACAAACAACTGCATTATTTGTTCTAGTCGGCTATATGTAACCTCCTTTAAAGCAGTTTAAACATTTGCACATAGCAACCAATCACTGAGGGCTTTCTGCTTAAGCACTGCCCAAGCAAGACGTTATCTCTTTGCTAATTTCCTTTTTTTTTTGGGGGGGGGGGGGGTATTTAACAATAAGCTGGAGTCAGTAATGAAAAAAAAAATGGCATGCTCTAATAAATTGGAGAATTACATTTTTGCATTACAAATTATCTTTAAAAAGCAAAACATATTATAATAAACAAATTAGGATTATGTTTAATATAAGAAGAATTTTAGGGGCAGTTGGGATTTTTATTTTGGAGAAAGAGTGGTTGATTCATGGCATAGACTTTCAACAGAGATAGTAAGGACAAATACAGTAATTAAAGAATTACCTGGGATAAGCAAATTTGTTTTATGAATTAAAAGAGCACTAAACCCAGTAGGATTGAATAATTGACACATACACAATAAAAAAAGACAATTTAATAGAACTTCCTTTGAATTTGAAAAGAGCAGCAGATAATTTTCTGGCCCATTTCAAAGTTAAAGGGACAGTCTAGGCAAAATTAAACTTTCATGATTTAGATAGGGCGTTTAGGTTTCAGTTAGTTCACTATTATATTAATTCTAATGTCAATCAGTTCTTAAATGTGTGTAAGGGCTGTTACGTTACTTCTTGATCTGTCATTACTTATACCGAAAAGTGTTTTTTCATGTTTTCAACGAAGATTTTATTTTGTCCAAAACTAAGTGACACATGGGGTCAATTTACTAATGTGCGGGCGGACATGATGCGATGTAGCGTATCATGTCCGCTGCACATCGATAAATGCTGAAAGCTTACACTGTCGGCATTTATCATTGCACCAGCAGTTCTTGTGAACTGCTGGTGCAATACCGCCCCCTGCAGATTTGCGGCCAAACGTCTGCTAGCAGGGAGTGTCAATCAACCCGATCGTATCCAATCGGGTTGATTTCTGTCCGCCGCCTCAGAGCAGACGGACAGGTTATGGAGCAGTGGTCTTTAGACCTCTGCTTCATAGCTTCTGTTTCCGGCAAGCCTGAAGGCTCGTAGGAAACACGGGACATCAAGCTCTGTATGAAGCTTGATAAATTGACCCCAAATACTAAGTGTTGCTACTGCATTTGGTTCAAATATCACCTCACACGTTCAATATGTCTGAATATTATATACATTAAAAGAACATTTTATTATTGCCCTGTTTCTTGCATATAATTATATATTATACCCGTGCAAAGTGATTTACATAGTCCAAGTGCAGCAGTGAACTATGGGAGCTAGCTGGTGATTGGTGAATACACACATATGCCTCTCGTCATTGGTTCTCTAGATGGGATCAGTTAGGTTACAGTGGAACATTACAACTTTTTTTTATTATTACAATTTGATATCCCTTTTATTTGGCAATGATCATATTTTTTTAACTAATATTTAATTGTAGAAATCCTTCATTGTCATAGCCGTAAAATAAATTTCTGCTGCATTATAACATTTAAAGTTACTTAACACGTTTCCATGTTTAAAAATAGTTAAAGGGACACTGAACCCAAACGTCATTCAGATAGAACATGCAATTTGAAGCAACTTTCTAATTTACTCCTATTATCAAATGTTCTTCATTCTCTTGGTATCTTTATTTGAAAAGCAAGAATGTAAGTTTAGATGTTGGCCCATTTTTGGTGAACAACCTGGGTTGTTCTTACGGATTGGTGGATAAATTCACCCACCAAAAAAACAAGTGCTGTCCAGTGTTCTGAACCAAAAATTGCCTGGCTCCTTAGCTTAGATGCCTTCTTTTTCAAATAAAGATAACAAGAAAATGAAGAAAAATTGACAATAGGAGTAAATTAGAAATTTTCTTAAAATTGCATGCTCTATCTGAATGACGTTTGGGTTCAGTGTCCCTTTAAAAATATAATAAACTATTTTAAGGAAAATGTATTTATACTAAAGATCCTATTCAGAATTTAATATATTTCTATGGCTAAACGCATCCAAAAATATAGAGGATCATGGGGTTAATCCCAATCCTTTATTTACAAAATTCACACCTTGAGTCTGTCTGGATTTTTGTAGATGAATCATTTGATAAGCTTTTCTGAAGGATTAGAATTAACCCCCATATTAGGTTGGAATGTGGCCTTAAAGGGACATGAAACCCAAAATGGTTCAACAACTTTCCAATTTACTTCTATTTGCATCATTCTCCTGTTATCCTTTGCTGAAGGGGTAGCAATGCACTTTTGTGAGCTAGCTGAACACATCTAGTGAGCCAATAACAAGAGACAAATGTGTTCAGGCACTAATCATCAGATAGCTCGACGTAGTGTAGGATATGTGTAGATTATTTTCTAACAAAAGATACCAAGAGTGCAAAGTACATTTGAAAATAGAAGTGAATTTAAAAGGCTCTTAAAATTACATGATCTAGGTTTTAGAATTACCAACATTAGAAGGAATAAAGTACATTAGAATATGGTAGCCACAGTCAATGATGTCACAAGTTGCCCATTACATTATAGAGGAGTACACACCTTTTAACTTATGTGCTGCAAATATGATTGCAAGATAATTGATTAATACATGTGAATAATATAATATAAATATCCATTATCCTTAATACAGAGAATGTTAACACAACCATTCAAATACACCTGACGCGTTTCACTTCATAAAAGCGTCAGAAAATAAAACTTATTTGCTACCGGTGTAGAAACAGAAGGATTGTCTCACATTTACACTAGCTACATTGACTACTTAACATAATTGCATTCAGAATATAGAAAAATATATAGCTATGCATAGGAGATCTGAAAGTCACTGTGCTTTTATTTGGTAAACTATTCATTCTTCATACTTATTTTTGAGTATTTGCTGCTCTGTAGGACATTAACTGCGGTGTGCTGTAACGGTCAAAGCACTGTCTCCTTTAGCTTTGATAAATGTGACTGGCTGTGTTAAAATAAATCAAGTGTTTAAATGGGATAATACATTTACAGACTTAAGCAAATCAAGTAAGCTTTTCAATGAGGCATTGCAAGACCTGCAGTATGACCTATGTCTCTGTTAAATCATTGTACTTGAAATGTATGTTTCCTCTATACAAGCCAAAGTGTATGCAGAAAAGTGCAAACTCTACTTTATTATCACAGCTACTATCAATTATTATGTTTGAGATGGAGAAGCCGTATGTCACATTTTTCCCCCCAGCAAAACAGTTACTAAAGTGCTTAAGCAAGGAGTGGATGAAGCATTTTAATCGTGTAAACAAAATTCAGTTTTTTAAATCAATAACTGCTTATTGAACATTTGTAATGATGTGCAGAATGAGCGGACATATTCATATTAAAATTACTGTTCAATAAAGTAGAAACATTATGGGTCAGATTACAAGGGGAGCGGTACTTGATGCTCCAGCTTGCAAAGTAACTCTGCTAAAAGTAAGCTTTTTGTGCGCTTCAGGTAGCACTCATATTGCAAGTTAAAAGTAAAAAGTTTTCACTCACTAACCCAATGTGCGCACAAAACTGAACGTTCAATATCACGATCAGAAAAATACTGTACTAACGCGTAAACCTGATCGCATATTCTTAAGTGCGCTAACCTGACATGAAAATATGAATATTTCACATTCCAATGTTCTTCACATAGACCAGTGTTTCCCAACCACGGTCCTCAAGTACCCCCAACAGTCCTGGTTTTCATTATAGCTGAACTAGAGCACAGGTGAAATAATCAGTTGATGGATGAGAGCAGGTTGGTTACTGATCAGCTTATTACTTCACCTGTGCACTGGTTCAGCTATAATGAAAACAGGCCTGTTGGGGGTACTTGAGGACCGCGGTTGGGAAACGCTGAAGACGAATATGTTCTATGTATTCATAAATACATATTTCTACATATATCTGATGGAATTGGTACAATGTATATCTATACCTGTAAATATTTATGATTTTATATATATATGTATAGACCGTATATATATATATATATATATATATATATATATATATATATATATATAGTAATATCTATTTAAAAATACTTAGAACATATTCTGCTATGTGCAGAATATTGGAATGTGAAATATTTACAGTAAATACATAGTTAAATACACTCTATAACACTTTATTAAAAATTAATATTGCATAAAGCTGCTTTTTCCTGTTTTCATCTACTTAACTGCAAAGGGCTCCAATGCACTTATTTATATATGTCTATATGTGTGTACATGTGTATTTATGTGTTTATATGTGTATATATGTCTGTAAATACATATATACACATATAAATACATATATACACATAGAAATACATATATACACATATAGATATATAAATACATATATACACATATAAATACATATATACACATATAAATACATAAATACACATATAGATATATAAATACATATATACACATATAAATACATATATACACATATAGATATATAAATACATATATACACATATAAATACATATATACACATATAAATACATATATACACATATAGATATATAAATACATATTTACACACATTTAAACATTTATCTATATATACATACACATATTTAGACATGTATATGTTTGTATCTGTATGTTAAAGCCCTTTGCCTGCATTTTATTCCCTAACACCTGAGACCTCATATATTTGAGCCCAAATAACTTATTGTGCAATATTTTTTTTAATAATTTGTATTAGATAGTGTTAAAGGGACAGTCTACACCTATAACAGCCTTAGCCCATAGCTACGATCTCTAGATGACTAGTTTAATGAACCCCTGCATCTTTTTTTTCAGTTTGTCACTCACCAACATTTTCGTAAAAGAAGTTTATATTTTATTCTTTAAATATAGACACCAAGGGCCCAATCCGATATGCAGCGTTGCCCGCAAAAGCAGGCGACGCCAAATTTTGCACTGGTTTGGTATCACATATCACATATACGGCGTAGCATACAACTTACGCGCGTATATTTCTGCCTTCGCCTGTATTTTTTTTACCCATAGACTGACATACAGTTTGGTATCCAATATACAGCGTAAGGACTTACGCGCGCAGAATTCAGAAAATCTACTCCATTCTCATCTCGCCACAAATTGCAGGCGCAGCAACCCTTGCACTGACTTAGAAACCAACATATCTCTCTGAAGGCCTAACAAATGCATGCTCAACAACATACATATCAGCAGCTTGATCACAAATAGTTAAACTTCTTCAAAGCATTTATTATTCCTGCTCCTGCAAGAGTCTCAAACCAATCACAAACAGCACAACCTCACAACAGGAAGCCTTAAAAACCCACCAATGGACATCCTCATTAGCCACCATGTTTTCCTGCTTTCCATAGAGAGGCAGCATCATGGGGCACAAGGGTGCATCATGGGGTACAAGGGGTGCATCATGGGGCACAAGGGGTGCTGGAAGCCCTACAAGCCCCTGTTGTTTCGTCTATACATGCTGATTCTAGTTGCTGCTGAGGTCCCTAGTCATGGTGCTGCCCCTGCTGCAGCTGGTCATAGAATTACATCCTGCGGATTTCCACTGCATGTAAGTGAAACTACTACATCCCACCCCCTTCCCTTAACCACCCTAATTACTGAAAATATCTAATTTGTTTAATTCATGTTTAGGTCACTATGATTTATTGACTATCATTAAGAAGAATGAAATGGATGTTTATACCTTATGTTCACACCTTCTGTAAAAACATTATTATTTAGATATATATACCGATAGGCAAGGTGTCCTTCACTAAAGGTCTTTACCTTAGAAAATGTCCACCACAGCCTTGCCTTGTGCCTATCCCTGCCCATGTGTCAATATCCATTGGATGTGAGAAACATTGATTTGCATCATATGTACCCTTCATACACAACTATGTGATGTGGTTTATAGAACATGAATATGTCATAAACATGATGATATTACCTTTTTTGGGCCATTTCCACACAGGAAATGTTTAAACAATATTAGTGTACTAAAACACCCCTCACATGGATGTGGATGACAATTATATAGTAAATAACAGAGGACAAGATTTATGGTGAACTATAAGAATATATATATATTTTTTTTTAGGCTTCTTGGATGAGGGGGCTGAGGTGACTGGAGTGGATTTCCTGGTTCTCCTTGTTTGGGAAGATTCAGATGATTCTGCTGGAGTGCTGGCCACAGATGATAGGCTGGAGGCAGTGTCCTGCTGGTGTGTGAAGTGCTCAACCAACACACCCAAGAGTTGGTTTTGTTCCCGCCATCTGTTGTCAATCTGCATCTGCATATCAGAAATAACTCTCATCATCTGCGACTGGTTTTGTACAATTGTATTTAATGATGCTGCCATGTCCCTCTGCTGCACTATGGTACGCTGGAGTAAGCTCTGTTGGCTCATGTGAAACCTGTGTTGGCCTTTTTGTCTGCTCTCGCAGCTTGTTATGAGCCTCCTCTGGAGTGAAATGTATTCCTCGCCCAGGGGAGATTACAGAGGATCTACAGGCTCTTGAGCAGCAGTGATTCTAGGTGCAGGTTCAGCTCTATCTGCTGGTGCATCATGGACAACTTCAGCTGCTGGTGCATCATGGACAACTTCAGCTGCTGGTGCTTCAGGGACAACATCAGCTGCTGGTGCATCATGGACAACTTCAGCTGCATCTGCTTCATGGACAACTTCAGCTGCTGGTGCTTCAGGGACCACTTCAGCTGCTGGTGCTTCAGGGACAACTTCAGCTATATGCTCAACTGAGGATGGTGGAGCTCTCTCAAGGGGAGCAGATGGTGGAGCTCTCCCAAGGGAAGCGGATGGTGGAGCTCTCCCAAGGGAAGCGGATGGTGGAGCTCTCCCAAGAGAAGCGGATGGTGGAGCTCTCAGGCTGGATTGGTAGTCCCATTGTCGACTAGTGTGTGACCACTCAGCCTGTCCAGTTTGCATGTCTTGCGACATCCCCTGTGTGGAAAAGTCATGACTGGCCTGATATTGTGTTGGGGGGGGGTAAAGACATGGACCCTTCGTGGCTGACTTGGCTCCCCCTCAAAGCTAAAAGGATATTCCTCAGGCCAGGTATCTTGCCAGGGGTCGTATGCCAATGGTGGTGGCATCACTTCTGGGTCCTCAACGGAGGCAATACAACCCTGCTCATTCCTGGGAGCATACTGTCCCTGTTGCTGCCTGAAGACTGGTGGTGGAGGTGGCTGCATGGCTGTGACTGGTGGTGGAGGTGGCTGCATGCCTGTGACTGGTGGTGGTGGTGGAGGTGGCGGCATGCCTGTTTGCAGCCTGGTGACAGTAGGTTCTGTGGAGGAGTCAAATGATGATAGGGATTAGTACAGTCATATATATGTCCATGTGGGCATACAATATACATTGATACATGCTAGGGACAATACTCATTCTCATGTCAAACTGTATAACATGCATGTGCACAATGTGATTTGTGATATGAGGGATTTTAATCTGCACAGTATACAGGTATGTGTTTCATACAATAGTTATGTGTACATGTCAGTGATGGAGGAAATGTGTTCTTTAAGTGACACTATGGTCACACAATTTACTTTAGCCTGATGTAGGCACAGAATCTGCTTTCTGAGCTAAAAGTATTGTGATGGCTATAGTGTCCATTTACTGAAAACTCAACATGTGGCTTGTGGCCTGTGTTACTCTGAGACATGTTAGTATTGCACTATTCCACCTCATATCATGAATTGCATTGTGTTAAGTAGCATTAATGTGAAATATAATTGTAGATGTTTTTGTTAGTAGGCCAAATACCATGCTCCTCATTGTGTACATGAATGTGTGACATTAAAGGATGTTATATCTCAAATACATATAATACTGGTGTGTGGGATGTTACTCACCAGCATGAGGTGCTGTGGTTGCAGCCCCTGAGTCACGAGCCCCTGGAAGTCCGCGGACTGCTGTGATACTCAGGGACCTGCGTATCATCTCCTGCCAGGTGTTGTATTCGGTTTACAGGGGTGGACCATCACCTGTTCCCCTCTGGTGCATGGCTTCCTGCCCCATCTTCTCTTTCACCCGCCTCTTACAATCGTTCCACCTTTTTTTAAGTCCCTCGACAGTCCTCCTCTGGGGGGCCACACTGTTTACAGCATCCTCTACCGCCAACCATGCTGCCTTACGCCTTCTGGCAAAGCCTTTGCCCTTCTCCTGGCCAAAGAGGGCACTGTGGTTGTCCATGATGGCCTGGACTAGCGCAACATTCTCATCGAATGAGAAGTTTGGCATCTCATGCGCTCCTCCTCTGTGGCCACCTGGCTTGCTCCCTGGGGTGTCCCTGGTGTGGGTTCCTCCCTATCCTCTCCCTCTTCCCCCATTCTGTCCCCATGTGCACCCTCTGTCCCTCTTCTAAGTGTGCCTGGTCTCTGGGCATCTCCCCTCCCATCATCCCTTCTAACTCTCCCTCTCCCCACTCCACTTACTAACTGACGGGGACCCCGCTGCTCCTCCTGTCCGCTACAATACTCCTCTCCCTGCAACTCCGCTCCCCTCCTCCCCTCCGCCCTACCTCTCCCTGACATCCTCACACTACACACACTCACACACTCACACTCACTCCCAGTTCAATCACACACAATCCCAACCAAACACTCAGCCTATCACACTGTAAAATTGAAATAAAATGTGTGAGGTGTTAGAAAAAAAAAGTGTTGTGTATTTTGTATATGTATGTATGCAATATGTGTGCAATATGTAAAAATAAGTGTAAGTAAATGTACAAGCTTACCCAAACAAAAATCCGACTTAACTAACTATTATGCTGCGCCTCTCTCACTACTCTTACTAATCCTAAACTCACTGTAGTGTGCTGTAGCTCAACGAACCATCCAAACACACTGAAGAAAATGGCGGCTGCACATGGGTTTATATCTGACTTTTGAATAGCGTAATTACGTTGCACATTTTTAGATGGAGTCGCGGGTAATTTTTACGAGTGTTAGCCTAATTTGCATAAAACTACACTTTATTGAGACTTTACATGGACAAACTACTGGCGTAAGTACTTGCGACGACTAAAATGTGTATTTGCGCACTCTTCGGAACAACGCCAGTTTGTCCTACTTACGCCACTTTAGCATCTGATGGCACCGTATATTGGATACCCCGATGTGCGAGGTGAAATTACGTCCGGCGTGGGTTCCCTCGCTTGCGCCAAAAACTATGCCGTATATCAGATCGTGCCCCAAACTCCTCCCAATAGCTTATCCTCCTACCTTATAGAGCGGTTCTCTTTCTCTACAACACTCGGGCACGTAGCACCCAGTGACGTAATAGGACTCAAATATGCATGCATATATATTTTTTAACACTATAAATATTCAAGTGTAGACTGTCACCTTAAATCCAGATTTAGCATTGTAAAAGGACATTATGCAAATTAATAAACATATTTTTAATATATATACATTATTAAAATATTAAAACATTTTACTTTGTGTAAATAATATTGATAGTGATATTATTATAACTCTGAAGGATGTAATTAACTTGTATATAAGCCTATGATATATATGTCCACTTTGTTTTTAGATTTTTGTCATAATGGACTGTTAGACAATCATTGCAGACTTATAGGTAAATACACCTTCGTGGGCACAATATTATCTATTGCAGACACAATAAAATTGAAAAAGCAGAAGTTCGATCAAAATTAATTTTAAATTTGTTGATAACGACATTAGGATGAAATGTACTACAAGCAATATATTTCGTAAGTATGTAGAAATCAATTCATTATAAAATTAATAGGTTATCTTGTGTGATCGCATAGACAGGTTGTCAAAATACTTACATCACAGATTATGGGTCCTTCTGATATTTTAATACGGCAGAAACATAGAGCGATCTTTTTGTTCCAGATATTTTGTTCCCAGTGACGTTGCACATGCACGAAGCACCAAAAGCACAAAACAGTATTTTAATCAGTGATCCATTTTCGATTGGACCATTGAAAATAAGAGAGTTGGTGATGTATAGGGTAGGCGGAGCTGAGCAGCAATTTCAAACCGTCGGAATATAACTTTTGATTGCAAATAACTCTTGATGTGTAGATGACTCGATACGGTTGCAGGGGTGAGTAATACAAATCAGAAATGAATCGGATGAACTAAGGTTGTTATAGGTGTAGACTTTCCCTTTAATATAAGCGTAACTATACTTTGTCATGTATTTTTGATGTGTTTTGTGACACTTTTTTGTTTTGCGAAACAGTTAACCAGAGTTCTGAGGACTCAGTAATCATTCTAGCGTAAATCTCGAATGTCTCTCATGTGTTCGCATTCACTTTCGAGTTGTAATATGAGCGCTAAATCCGACGCGCACAAACACCAGCGATAAAACCCTTTTCGTAACTGCGTAACTGTTAGCACGCCACTTGTAATCTGGCCCTAAATTGGCAACAAGGTAACACATCTTCAACTCAATGAGAGAATAGTTTATTCAAAATAAAGCTAATTTGCTTCCAACAACAGAAATCAGAAAACTGTGAAGAAGGTGTAACTGATATAAAATATGCAACATAAAACAGTAGAAGTAATTTACATAAAATCGCAATGAAAAATTCAAGTCAATGAACAACTTAGATACTAGCACAATAAATTGTTTAGCAATTGCTGCTGTGGCTAGATTTAATTTCAAAAGAAGTGCAGTACCTGGAGGTGGAAGAATCAGTGTTAAAGAGACAATCAATTCACAGTTAAACTTTCATGATTCAGATAGGACATGCAACTTTCCAATTTACTTTTATAATAAAATTAGCTTTGTTCCCTTGGTATTCTTTGTTGAAAGCTATACCTAGGTAGGCTTCAAGTGATGCCTAAACCGCTGAAGCGCACCTCTTATCTCAAAGCATTTGACAGTTTTTCACAGTTAGACAATGCTTGTTCATGTGTGCCATGTAGATAACATTGTGCTCACCCCATGGAGTTATTTATGAGTAAGCACTGATTGGCTAAAATGCAAGTCTTTTAAAAGAACTGAAATAGGGGGCAGTCTTAGATACAAGGTAATAACAGAGGTAAAAAGTGTACTAATATGTGTTGGATATGCAAAACTGGAGAATGGGTAATAAAGGGATTATCTATCTTTTTAATCAATAACAATTTTCACGTAGACTGTCCCTTTAAGTGTACTGTGAGTAAAGAAGTCAGTGAGGGCTAGATTATGAGTAGTGGGATAATAGTTGCGTGCGAGCAATAAGGGGTTTATCATGTGTTTTTGCCCGCGTCAGACTTGTGCGCGAATAACAAGTTAAAAGTAAACACATTCGCTTGAGCGCAATTGAATTTAAGGTGCATCAGGGTATCGCGTCTTCAGAGCTCTGGCTAACTAATATGCTAGACAAAAAAGTTGCACAACACAAATTAAACATACATTTAAAATTACAGTTACACTCATAATAACATTGTCTAATAAAAAATATTTAAAAATATTGCATTAAAAAGTTATAAGGGACGTGCAGGCACAGTCATGTTATTTTCCTATTTAGTCAGGAAATTGAGTATGAAATCTCACGAGAAATCACATGAGATCCCCACAAAATAATGCATGACCTCAGCACTGCTGATGAAGAATGGCTATTTTTTTTTTCCAACTTGCAGCTGGGCAATAACTGAAAGATAGCTTTTTACAAAACACTTACTCTAGTGAGCTGAGAAAATTTTAAGGTAAAATATCTTCCTTTTTACATAGAGATGTTCAGGTAATATTTTCTTGTCAGCTTTTTACAGTTATGCTACATTACTTTTAAGAGATATAGCATATGAGTATTATGTCCCTTTAAGAATATTTCTGCATGATAGGAAAGCGAGGCTTAGTTTAAAAAATGACTTGGAAAACATATCTAGTTTACAAATTACAAAAGAGAAGTGCATTGTGATTTTATTTAAAAGGGATGTGAAACCCAAAAATGTTCTTTTGTGATTCAGACTTGGGATTCGATTTATGAAGCAGCGGATGCTACTTCCAAACCACCCCACTTCAGGTCTGCCTGAAGCGAAAGTTTAGAAGCAGCAGTCGTAAGACCGCTGCTCCTTAACTCATCCGCCACCTCTGAGGCGACGTACAGCAATCATCCCGATCAGATACGATCGGATTGATTGACACCCCCTGCTAGCGGCACGAGAAATGCTTGTGCAATGATAAATGCCAACAGTGTATGCTGTCAGCATTTATTGACGTGCGGCGGACATTATCCGCTGCCCCAAAGTATGCAATTAAAAAAATAAATCCAATTGACTTCTGTTATCAAATGTGCTTAGTTCCCATGATTTTCTTTGTTGAAGAGATACCTAGGTAGGCATCAGTGCAGTCACCTGGGCCGATTTAACAAATGGCGGGCAGACATGATTCGCTGTAGCTAAATTCTGGGCCGTTTCTGATCAGGATGATTGCAGTCCACAGCTGCTTCTTAGCTCGCCGGAACATTGGGCGGAGCAAGCAACATCGGCTGCTTGATAAATCTCCCGCATCTAGCGCTCTTGCAAATGGATAACATTCTTGCACAACTTCTGCCATAAAGTTCTCCAAACACGTGCTTTCTCCTATGTTTATGTCCATGCTTTTCAATAAAAGATATCAAGAGAACAAAGAAATGTGATAAAATAAATATAATCTAGATTTGTTTAAAATTGCATGCTCTATACAGTAGAAAGCATGGGTTTCATGCCCCTTTAATCACATAACATACATTACAATTCAGATTATATTTATACTAATTTTCATTGATTTTTATCCTCATTTTCTATATATTTTTATAGATATATACAGTAACACCAGGAACAATATACATAAGGTTTTTTTGCTCAGGGTTCAGAGGTTAGTGACTGTGTCGTCCCCTGTATTTTATGGCTGTCCAATTGTTAGTAATGATTATATAGTGCAAATACAGTATGTGGCTCATACAGACAGCTTACTTACTCACACAATATAATGAACTCACATCTGCTGTTGCAGTCCATATTGCACCCCAGTGATCCATTATCACTATACACAGCATGAATAGCTTACAGAGAGGTAATCAACAAACAAGACATAACCGATGGACTTCAGCTACAACAACAAAATAATATTTTTAAACCATTTACAGATAGGAATAATAAAAAACAGTATTTGCTATTATGTTTACATTAAACGTAGATTCCATTATAATACATGAGTCACACACTGTATACTTGTGATACACAGTACTACATGAGTCACACACTGTATACTTGTGATACACAGTACTACATGAGTCACACACTGTATACTTGTGATACACAGTACTGCATCAGTCAGACACTGTATACTTGTGATACACAGTACTGCATCAGTCAGACACTGTATACTTGTGATACACAGTACTACATGAGTCACGCACTGTATACTTGTGATACACAGTACTACATGAGTCACACACTGTATACTTGTGATACACAGGACTACATGAGTCACACACTGTATACTTGTGATACACAGTACTACATGAGTCACACACTGTATACTTGTGATACACAGTACTGCATCAGTCAGACACTGTATACTTGTGATACACAGTACTGCATCAGTCAGACACTGTATACTTGTGATACACAGTACTACATGAGTCACGCACTGTATACTTGTGATACACAGTACTACATGAGTCACACACTGTATACTTGTGATACACAGGACTACATGAGTCACACACTGTATACTTGTGATACACAGTACTACATGAGTCACACACTGTATACTTGTGATACACAGTACTACATGAGTCACACACTGTATACTTGTGATACACAGTACTACATGAGTCACACACTGTATACTTGTGATACACAGTACTACATCAGTCAGACACTGTATACTTGTGATACACAGTACTACATGAGTCACACACTGTATACTTGTGATACACAGTACTACATGAGTCACACACTGTATACTTGTGATACACAGTACTACATGAGTCACGCACTGTATACTAGTGATACACAGTACTACATGAGTCACACACTGTATACTTGTGATACACAGTACTACATGAGTCACACACTGTATACTTGTGATACACAGTACTACATGAGTCACACACTGTATACTTGTGATACACAGTACTACATCAGTCAGACACTGTATACTTGTGATACACAGTACTACATGAGTCACGCACTGTATACTAGTGATACACAGTACTACATGAGTCACAGACTGTATACTTGTAATACACAGTACTACATGAGTCACAGACTGTATACTTGTGATACACAGTACTACATGAGTCACACACTGTATACTGTATACTTGTGATACACAGTACTACATGAGTCACAGACTGTATACTTGTGATACACAGTACTACATGAGTCACACACTGTATACTTGTGATACACAGTACTACATGAGTCACAGACTGTATACTTGTGATACACAGTACTACATGAGTCACACACTGTATACTTGTGATACACAGTACTACACGAGTCACACACTGTATACTTGTGATACACAGTACTACATGAGTCACACACTGTAAACTTGTGATACACAGTACTACATGAGTCACACACTGTATACTTGTGATACACAGTACTACATGAGTCACACACTGTATACTTGTGATACACAGTACTACATGAGTCACACACTGTATACTTGTGATACACAGTACTACATGAGTCACACACTGTATACTTGTGATGCACATTACTACATGAGTCACACACTGTATACTTGTGATACACAGTACTACATGAGTCACACACTGTATATTTGTGATACACAGTACTACATGAGTCACACACTGTATACTTGTGATACACAGTACTACATGAGTCACACACTTTTTACTTGTGATACACAGTACTACATGAGTCACACACTGTATACTTGTGATACACAGTACTACATGAGTCACACACTGTATACTTGTGATACACAGTACTACATGAGTCACACACTGTATACTTGTGATACACAGTACTACATGAGTTACACACTGTATACTTGTGATACACAGTACTACATGAGTCACATACTGTATACTTGTGATACACAGTACTACATGAGTCACAGACTGTATACTTGTGATACACAGTACTACATGAGTCACACACTGTATACTTGTGATACACAGTACTACACGAGTCACAGACTGTATATTTGTGATACACAGTACTACATAAGTCACACACTGTATACTTGTGATACACAGTACTACATGAGTCACACACTGTATACTTGTGATACACAGTACTACATGAGTCACACACTGTATACTTGTGATACACAGTACTACATGAGTCACACACTGTATACTTGTGATACACAGTACTACATGAGTCATAGACTGTATACTTGTGATACACAGTACTACATGAGTCAGACACTGTATACTTGTGATACACAGTAATACATGAGTCACGCACTGTATACTTGTGATACACAGTACTACATGAGTCACACACTGTATACTTGTGATACACAGTACTACATGAGTCACACACTGTATACTTGTGATACACAGTACTACATGAGTCACACACTGTATACTTGTGATACTACATGAGTCACACACTGTATACTTGTGATACACAGTACTACATGAGTCAGATACTGTATACTTGTGATACACAGTACTACATGAGTCACACACTGTATACTTGTGATACACAGTACTACATGAGTCACGCACTGTATACTTGTGATACACAGTACTACATGAGTCACACACTGTATACTTGTGATACACAGTACTACATGAGTCACGCACTGTATACTTGTGATACACAGTACTACATGAGTCACACACTGTATACTTGTGATACACAGTACTACATGAGTCACGCACTGTATACTTGTGATACACAGTACTACATGAGTCACACACTGTATACTTGTGATACACAGTACTACATGAGTCACATACTGTATACTTGTGATACACAGTACTACATGAGTCACACACTGTATACTTGTGATACACAGTACTACATGAGTCACAGACTGTATATTTGTGATACACAGTACTACATGAGTCACACACGGTATACTTGTGATACACAGTACTACATGAGTCACACACTGTATACTTGTGATACACAGTACTACATGAGTCACACACTGTATACTTGTGATACACAGTACTACATGAGTCACACACTGTATACTTGTGATACACAGTACTACATGAGTCACACACTATATACTTGTGATACACAGTACTACATGAGTCACACACTGTATACTTGTGATACACAGTACTACACGAGTCACACACTGTTTACTTGTGATACACAGTACTACATGAGTCACACACTGTATACTTGTGATACACAGTACTACATGAGTCAGACACTGTATACTTGTGATACACAGTACTACATGAGTCACACACTGTATACTTATGATACACAGTACTACATGAGTCACATACTGTATACTTGTGATACACAGTACTACATGAGTCACACACTGTATACTTGTGATACACAGTACTACATGAGTCAGATACTGTATACTTGTGATACACAGTACTACATGAGTCACACACTGTATACTTGTGATACACAGTACTACATGAGTCAGATACTGTATACTTGTGATACACAGTACTACATGAGTCACACACTGTATACTTGTGATACACAGTACTACATGAGTCACACACTGTATACTTGTGATACACAGTACTACATGAGTCACACACTGTATACTTGTGATACACAGTACTACATGAGTCACACACTGTATACTTGTGATACACAGTACTACATGAGTCAGACACTGTATACTTGTGATACACAGTACTACATGAGCCTCACAGACACTGTATACCTTGTGATACACAGTACTATATGAGTCATAGACTGCATACTTGTGATACACAGTACTACATGAGTCACAGACTGTATACTTGTGATACACAGTACTACATGAGTCACACACTGTATAATTGTGATACACAGTACTACATGAGTCACACACTGTATACTTGTGATACACGGTACTATATGATTCACACACTGTATACTTGTGATACACAGTACTACATGAGTCACAGACTGTATACTTGTGATACACAGTACTACATGAGTCACAGACTGTATACTTGTGACACACAGTACTACATGAGTCACAGACTGTATACTTGTGATACACAGTACTACATGAGTCACACACTGTATACTTGTGATACACAGTACTACATGAGTCACAGACTGTATACTTGTGATACACAGTACTACATGAGTCACAGACTGTATACTTGTGATACACAGTACTACATGAGTCACACACTGTATACTTGTGATACACAGTACTACATGAGTCACAGACTGTATACTTGTGATACACAGTACTACATGAGTCACACACTGTATACTTGTGATACACAGTACTACATGAGTCACACACTGTATACTTGTGATACACAGTACTACATGAGTCACACACTGTATACTTGTGATACACAGTACTACATGAGTCACACACTGTATACTTGTGATACACAGTACTACATGAGTCACACACTGTATACTTGTGATACACAGTACTACATGAGTCACGCACTGTATACTTGTGATACACAGTACTACATGAGTCACACACTGTATACTTGTGATACACAGTACTACATGAGTCACATACTGTATACTTGTGATACACAGTACTACATGAGTCACACACTGTATACTTGTGATACACAGTACTACATGAGTCACAGACTGTATATTTGTGATACACCGTACTACATGAGTCACACACTGTATACTTGTGATACACAGTACTACATGAGTCACACACTGTATACTTGTGATACACAGTACTACATGAGTCACACACTGTATACTTGTGATACACAGTACTAAATGAGTCACACACTGTATACTTGTGATACACAGTACTACATGAGTCACACACTGTATACTTGTGATACACAGTACTACATGAGTCACACACTGTATACTTGTGATACACAGTACTACACGAGTCACACACTGTTTACTTGTGATACACAGTACTACATGAGTCACACACTGTATACTTGTGATACACAGTACTACATGAGTCAGACACTGTATACTTGTGATACACAGTACTACATGAGTCACACACTGTATACTTATGATACACAGTACTACATGAGTCACATACTGTATACTTGTGATACACAGTACTACATGAGTCACACACTGTATACTTGTGATACACAGTACTACATGAGTCAGATACTGTATACTTGTGATACACAGTACTACATGAGTCACACACTGTATACTTGTGATACACAGTACTACATGAGTCAGATACTGTATACTTGTGATACACAGTAATACATGAGTCACACACTGTATACTTGTGATACACAGTACTACATGAGTCACACACTGTATATTTGTGATACACAGTACTACATGAGTCACACACTGTATACTTGTGATACACAGTACTACATGAGTCACACACTGTATACTTGTGATACACAGTACTACATGAGTCAGACACTGTATACTTGTGATACACAGTACTACATGAGTCACACACTGTATACTTGTGATACACAGTACTACATGAGTCAGACACTGTATACTTGTGATACACAGTACTATATGAGTCACAGACTGTATACTTGTGATACACAGTACTACATGAGTCACAGACTGTATACTTGTGATACACAGTACTACATGAGTCACACACTGTATACTTGTGATACACAGTACTACATGAGTCACACACTGTATACTTGTGATACACAGGTACTACTATGATTCACACACTGTATACTTGTGATACACAGTACTACATGAGTCACAGACTATATACTTGTGATACACAGTACTACATGAGTCACAGACTGTATACTTGTGATACACAGTACTACATGAGTCACAGACTGTATACTTGTGATACACAGTACTACATGAGTCACACACTGTATACTTGTGATACACAGTACTACATGAGTCACAGACTGTATACTTGTGATACACAGTACTACATGAGTCACACACTGTATACTTGTGATACACAGTACTACATGAGTCACAGACTGTATACTTGTGATACACAGTACTACATGAGTCACACACTGTATACTTGTGATACACAGTACTACATGAGTCACACACTGTATACTTGTGATACACAGTACTACATGAGTCACACACTGTATACTTGTGATACACAGTACTACATGAGTCAGACACTGTATACTTGTGATACACAGTACTACATGAGTCACACACTGTATACTTGTGATACACAGTACTACATGAGTCACACACTGTATACTTGTGATACACAGTACTACATGAGTCACACACTGTATACTTGTGATACACAGTACTACATGAGTCACATACTGTATACTTGTGATACACAGTACTTCATGAGTCACACACTGTATACTTGTGATACACAGTACTACATGAGTCAGATACTGTATACTTGTGATACACAGTACTACATGAGTCAGACACTGTATACTTGTGATACACAGTACTACATGAGTCAGATACTGTATACTTGTGATACACAGTAATACATGAGTCACACACTGTATACTTGTGATACACAGTACTACATGAGTCACATACTGTATACTTGTGGTACACAGTACTACATGAGTCACACACTGTATACTTGTGATACACAGTACTACATGAGTCACACACTGTATACTTGTGATACACAGTACTACATGAGTCACACACTGTATACTTGTGATACACAGTACTACATGAGTCACACACTGTATACTTGTGATACACAGTACTACATGAGTCACATACTGTATACTTGTGATACACAGTACTACATGAGTCACACACTGTATACTTGTGATACACAGTACTACATGAGTCAGATACTGTATACTTGTGATACACAGTACTACATGAGTCACACACTGTATACTTGTGATACACAGTACTACATGAGTCACACTGTATACTTGTGATACACAGTACTACATGAGTCACACACTGTATACTTGTGATACACAGTACTACATGAGTCACACACTGTATACTTGTGATACACAGTACTACATGAGTCACACACTGTATACTTGTGATACACAGTACTACATGAGTCACATACTGTATACTTGTGATACACAGTACTACATGAGTCACAGACTGTATACTTGTGATACACAGTACTACATGAGTCACACACTGTATACTTGTGATACACAGTACTACATGAGTCACAGACTGTATACTTGTGATACACAGTACTACATAAGTCACACACTGTATACTTGTGATACACAGTACTACATGAGTCACACACTGTATACTTGTGATACACAGTACTACATGAGTCACACACTGTATACTTGTGATACACAGTACTACATGAGTCACACACTGTATACTTGTGATACACAGTACTACATGAGTCATAGACTGTATACTTGTGATACACAGTACTACATGAGTCACACACTGTATACTTGTGATACACAGTACTACATGAGTCACGCACTGTATACTTGTGATACACAGTACTACATGAGTCACAGACTGTATACTTGTGATACACAGTACTACATGAGTCACACACTGTATACTTGTGATACACAGTACTACATGAGTCACACACTGTATACTTGTGATACACAGTACTACATGAGTCACACACTGTATACTTGTGATACACAGTACTACATGAGTCACACACTGTATACTTGTGATACACAGTACTACATGAGTCACACACTGTATACTTGTGATACACAGTACTACATGAGTCACTCACTGTATACTTGTGATACACAGTACTACACGAGTCACACACTGTATACTTGTGATACACAGTACTACACGAGTCACACACTGTTTACTTGTGATACACAGTACTACATGAGTCACACACTGTATACTTGTGATACACAGTACTACATGAGTCAGACACTGTATACTTGTGATACACAGTACTACATGAGTCACACACTGTATACTTATGATACACAGTACTACATGAGTCACACACTGTATACTTGTGATACACAGTACTACATGAGTCACACACTGTATACTTGTGATACACAGTACTACATGAGTCACACACTGTATACTTGTGATACACAGTACTACATGAGTCACACACTGTATACTTGTGATACACAGTACTACATGAGTCAGACACTGTATACTTGTGATACACAGTACTATATGAGTCACAGACTGTATACTTGTGATACACAGTACTACATGAGTCACAGACTGTATACTTGTGATACACAGTACTACATGAGTCACACACTGTATACTTGTGATACACAGTACTACATGAGTCACACACTGTATACTTGTGATACACGGTACTACATGATTCACACACTGTATACTTGTGATACACAGTACTACATGAGTCACAGACTGTATACTTGTGATACACAGTACTACATGAGTCACAGACTGTATACTTGTGATACACAGTACTACATGAGTCACAGACTGTATACTTGTGATACACAGTACTACATGAGTCACACACTGTATACTTGTGATACACAGTACTACATGAGTCACAGACTGTATACTTGTGATACACAGTACTATATGAGTCACACACTGTATACTTGTGATACACAGTACTACATGAGTCACAGACTGTATACTTGTGATACACAGTACTACATGAGTCTCACACTGTATACTTGTGATACACAGTACTACATGAGTCACACACTGTATACTTGTGATACACAGTACTACATGAGTCACACACTGTATACTTGTGATACACAGTACTACATGAGTCACACACTGTATACTTGTGATACACAGTAATACATGAGTCACACACTGTATACTTGTGATACACAGTACTACATGAGTCACGCACTGTATACTTGTGATACACAGTACTACATGAGTCACACACTGTATACTTGTGATACACAGTACTACATGAGTCACATACTGTATACTTGTGATACACAGTACTACATGAGTCACACACTGTATACTTGTGATACACAGTACTACATGAGTCACACACTGTATACTTGTGATACACCGTACTACATGAGTCACACACTGTATACTTGTGATACACAGTACTACATGAGTCACACACTGTATACTTGTGATACACAGTACTACATGAGTCACACACTGTATACTTGTGATACACAGTACTACATGAGTCACACACTGTATACTTGTGATACACAGTACTACATGAGTCACACACTGTATACTTGTGATACACAGTACTACATGAGTCACACACTGTATACTTGTGATACACAGTACTACACGAGTCACACACTGTTTACTTGTGATACACAGTACTACATGAGTCACACACTGTATACTTGTGATACACAGTACTACATGAGTCAGACACTGTATACTTGTGATACACAGTACTACATGAGTCACACACTGTATACTTATGATACACAGTACTACATGAGTCACATACTGTATACTTGTGATACACAGTACTACATGAGTCACACACTGTATACTTGTGATACACAGTACTACATGAGTCACATACTGTATACTTGTGATACACAGTACTACATGAGTCACACACTGTATACTTGTGATACACAGTACTACATGAGTCAGATACTGTATACTTGTGATACACAGTAATACATGAGTCACACACTGTATACTTGTGATACACAGTACTACATGAGTCACACACTGTATATTTGTGATACACAGTACTACATGAGTCACACACTGTATACTTGTGATACACAGTACTACATGAGTCACACACTGTATACTTGTGATACACAGTACTACATGAGTCACACACTGTATACTTGTGATACACAGTACTACATGAGTCACACACTGTATACTTGTGATACACAGAACTACATGAGTCAGACACTGTATACTTGTGATACACAGTACTATATGAGTCATAGACTGTATACTTGTGATACACAGTACTACATGAGTCACAGACTGTATACTTGTGATACACAGTACTACATGAGTCACACACTGTATACTTGTGATACACAGTACTACATGAGTCACACACTGTATACTTGTGATACACGGTACTATATGATTCACACACTGTATACTTGTGATACACAGTACTACATGAGTCACAGACTGTATACTTGTGATACACAGTACTACATGAGTCACAGACTGTATTCTTGTGATACACAGTACTACATGAGTCACAGACTGTATACTTGTGATACACAGTACTACATGAGTCACACACTGTATACTTGTGATACACAGTACTACATGAGTCACAGACTGTATACTTGTGATACACAGTACTACATGAGTCACACACTGTATACTTGTGATACACAGTACTACATGAGTCACAGACTGTATACTTGTGATACACAGTACTACATGAGTCACACACTGTATACTTGTGATACACAGTACTACATGAGTCACACACTGTATACTTGTGATACACAGTACTACATGAGTCACACACTGTATACTTGTGATACACAGTACTACATGAGTCACACACTGTATACTTGTGATACACAGTACTACATGAGTCACACACTGTATACTTGTGATACACAGTACTACATGAGTCACATACTGTATACTTGTGATACACAGTACTTCATGAGTCACACACTGTATACTTGTGATACACAGTACTACATGAGTCAGATACTGTATACTTGTGATACACAGTACTACATGAGTCACACACTGTATACTTGTGATACACAGTACTACATGAGTCAGATACTGTATACTTGTGATACACAGTAATACATGAGTCACACACTGTATACTTGTGATACACAGTACTACATGAGTCACATACTGTATACTTGTGGTACACAGTACTACATGAGTCACACACTGTATACTTGTGATACACAGTACTACATGAGTCACACACTGTATACTTGTGATACACAGTACTACATGAGTCACACACTGTATACTTGTGATACACAGTACTACATGAGTCACACACTGTATACTTGTGATACACAGTACTACATGAGTCACATACTGTATACTTGTGATACACAGTACTACATGAGTCACACACTGTATACTTGTGATACACAGTACTACATGAGTCACACACTGTATATTTGTGATACGCAGTACTACATGAGTCACACACTGTATACTTGTGATACACAGTACTACATGAGTCACACACTGTATACTTGTGATACACAGTACTACATGAATCACACACTGTATACTTGTGATACACAGTACTACATGAGTCACACACTGTATACTTGTGATACACAGTACTACATGAGTCACACACTGTATACTTGTGATACACAGTACTACATGAGTCATAGACTGTATACTTGTGATACACAGTACTACATGAGTCACAGACTGTATACTTGTGATACACAGTACTACATGAGTCACACACTGTATACTTGTGATACACAGTACTACATGAGTCACACACTGTATACTTGTGATACACGGTACTATATGATTCACACACTGTATACTTGTGATACACAGTACTACATGAGTCACAGACTGTATACTTGTGATACACAGTACTACATGAGTCACAGACTGTATACTTGTGATACACAGTACTACATGAGTCACAGACTGTATACTTGTGATACACAGTACTACATGAGTCACACACTGTATACTTGTGATACACAGTACTACATGAGTCACAGACTGTATACTTGTGATACACAGTACTACATGAGTCACACACTGTATACTTGTGATACACAGTACTACATGAGTCACAGACTGTATACTTGTGATACACAGTACTACATGAGTCACACACTGTATACTTGTGATACACAGTACTACATGAGTCACACACTGTATACTTGTGATACACAGTACTACATGAGTCACACACTGTATACTTGTGATACACAGTACTACATGAGTCACACACTGTATACTTGTGATACACAGTACTACATGAGTCACACACTGTATACTTGTGATACACAGTACTACATGAGTCACATACTGTATACTTGTGATACACAGTACTTCATGAGTCACACACTGTATACTTGTGATACACAGTACTACATGAGTCAGATACTGTATACTTGTGATACACAGTACTACATGAGTCACACACTGTATACTTGTGATACACAGTACTACATGAGTCAGATACTGTATACTTGTGATACACAGTAATACATGAGTCACACACTGTATACTTGTGATACACAGTACTACATGAGTCACACACTGTATATTTGTGATACACAGTACTACATGAGTCACACACTGTATACTTGTGATACACAGTACTACATGAGTCACACACTGTATACTTGTGATACACAGTACTACATGAGTCACACACTGTATACTTGTGATACACAGTACTACATGAGTCACACACTGTATACTTGTGATACACAGTACTACATGAGTCACACACTGTATACTTGTGATACACAGTACTACATGAGTCACACACTGTATACTTTTGATACACAGTACTACATGAGTCAAACACTGTATACTTGTGATACACAGTACTACATGAGTCACACACTGTATACTTGTGATACACAGTACTACATGAGTCAGATACTGTATACTTGTGATACACAGTACTACATGAGTCACACACTGTATACTTGTGATACACAGTACTACATGAGTCAGATACTGTATACTTGTGATACACAGTAATACATGAGTCACACACTGTATACTTGTGATACACAGTACTACATGAGTCACACACTGTATATTTGTGATACACAGTACTACATGAGTCACACACTGTATACTTGTGATACACAGTACTACATGAGTCACACACTGTATACTTGTGATACACAGTACTACATGAGTCACACACTGTATACTTGTGATACACAGTACTACATGTGTCACACACTGTATACTTGTGATACACAGTACTACATGAGTCACACACTGTATACTTGTGATACACAGTAATACATGAGTCACACACTGTATACTTGTGATACACAGTACTACATGAGTCACACACTGTATACTTGTGATACACAGTACTACATGAGTCACACACTGTATACTTGTGATACACAGTACTACATGAGTCACACACTGTTTTTTTTTTTCAACTTAGTGTTTGTTATTTTTTGTAACTTAGTTGTTAGTTTTTTGTAACTTTGTAATTTTTAATTGTAGATTTAAATTATTTGAGTAGGGTTAAGTGTTTAAATATGTAATATAGTTAATTTACGCTTAGATTTAGAGTTTTGTGGCCAAATGGGTGCGTTAGCTACGCATGTTTTTTTCCCCCCGCACCTTTTAAACAACGCTGGTATTTAGAGTTCTCAGAAGGGCTGCGTTAGGCTCCAAAAAGGGAGCGTACAGGCATATTTACCGCCACTGCAATTCTCAATACCAGCGTTGCTTACGGACGCGGCCAGCTTCAAAAACGTGCTCGTGCACGATTCCCCCATAGGAAACAATGGGACAGTTTGAGCTGAAAAAAAAACCTAACACCTGCAAAAAAGCAGCGTTCAGCTCCTAACGCAGCCCCATTGTTTCCTATGGGGAAACAGTTTCTAAGTCTGCACCTAACACCCTAACATGAACCCCGAGTCTAAACACCCCTAACCTTACACTTATTAACCCCTAATCTGCCGCCCCCGCTATCGCTGACGCCTGCATATTATTTTTAACCCCAATCTGCCGCTTCGTACACCGCCGCAACCTACGTTATCCCTATGTACCCCTAATCTGTTGCCCATAACACCGCCGACCCCTATATTATATTTATTAACCCCTAATCTGACGCCCCCAACGTCGCCGACCGGACCTCACCCCTACTATAATAAATGTATTAACCCCTAATCCGCCTCACTCCCGCCTAAAAAACCATATAATACATAGTATTAACCCCTAATCTGCCCTCCCTAACATCGCCGACACCTAACTTCAAGTATTAACCCCTAATCTGCCGACCGGACCTCACCGCTACTCTAATAAATGTATTAACCCCTAAAGCTAAGTCTAACCCTAACCCTAAAACCCCCCTAAATTAAATATAATATAAATCTAAAGAAATAAAATAAATCTTATTAAATAAATTATTCCTATTTAAAGCTAAATACTTACCTGTAAAATAATCCCTAATATAGCTACAATATAAATAATAATTATATTGTAGCTATTTTAGGATTAATATTTATTTTACAGGCAACTTTGTATGTGTTTAAACTTTGTATGTCTGTGTTTAGACTCGGGGTTCATGTTAGGGTGTTAGGTGCAGAAACTGTTTCTCCATAGGAAACAAAGGGGCTGCGTTAGGAGCTGAACGCTGCTTTTTTGCAGGTTTTAACGCTGGTTTTGACGGCTAACGCAGAACTCTAAATCTAGGCATTAATTTGTAGTTTAATGTAATTTTAGTATAACAGTTAGGGTAGATTAATTAATTGTTTAATATAGTTTAATTTAAATCTAAAGGTAAGTTTACATTTATTATAAGATAGGGATGAGTTAATATTTAATATAAAGTTAGCGGGTTGTTAGGTTTAGGGGTTAATAGGTTCATTTATTTTATGGCGAAGTGGGGGGCTGGTGGTTTAGGGGTTAATAGGTTTAGTAAGTGCTAGGGATGTGGGAGGCCAGAGGTTTAGGGGTTAATACATTTAGTTAGTTGCGGCCGGGTCCGGGAGCTGCGGAATAGGGGTTAATACGTTTATTAGAGTTGCGACTGTGTCGGGGAGCAGCGGGATAGGGGTTTATAAATTTATTTAGTTGCGGTGGGATCTGGGAGCGGAGGGATAGGGGTTAATACATTTAGTTAGTTGCGGCTGTGTCGGGTAGCGGTGGAATAGGGGTTAATAAGTTTATTAGAGTTACGGTGGGCTCCGGGAGTGGCGGGATAGGGGTTAATAACTTTATTTATTGCGGCGGGGTCCATGAGTGGCGGGATAGGGGTTAAACAGTTTAGTATAGTGGCGGTGTTTAGTGACAGGATATAAATAAAGCTGGGAAAAGCCGAATAGCAGCGAGATCGATGACTGTTAGTTAACAACAGTCTGCTGCTCATCCCCCCGTACTTGGTGCGTGGCTTTTTGACAGCTTTTTTGTTAAATATGGAGAGCGTATTCAGGTCCGTGGCTGCGATGTTAGGCGATGTCAGGCGAGCGTATTGGTTCCGGCGAATGCAAGTAAGTTGACAGCTTGATACTTAGGCCTCTCTATCTGAATACATGTTTATGTTTCATGTCACTTAAATCATATGACCAATTCTCGGCAAACTGATAAAGTGCTTCCGATATACAATGAAAATGGATCATAATTATCGGGCTAACATTGAAAGTAGTGCATCAGCAGCCGTTAACATGCAGGTAATGATAAAATGATAGATTATAACTGTCATGAGATGCAGGACATATGCAGGACACAGCAATGATGGTACAACTCTATTTTATTACAGAGCATAGCAATACACATCCAGACAGGTTGATTGTACTAAACTAACTGCGACACAGACACCGGACCTAAGCCCCGCCCACCAGCTAGTGACATCACATCCTGCTATCATCACATCTTCCCCTTTTTCAAAGGCAAAGCATACATTCACATATATTAAACAACAAGGTACACCAACAGGGTATACACAACATTTTGTTTTAGAACATTATAAAAACAGATAGATTAGAAAACATGAACAAACAAATTACATCCTGACTTGGACATCGGGGTAGACTACCCTAGTCCACAGTGACCATGGGATTATTCTGCCCATACTTCCGGTCACTGTTCTAGCTAAAGTCAGTCCCTGTATCGGGCCGGAAGCCTCACCACTCTTCCGCTTGATGTAACTTTGCATGAATTGTCCTCTGATACAGAAGATGGTGAACAAGAGTCTGCTGGAGGCAAAGATATATCCCCGCTATGATCTTGCTGAGGGGAAGGCACCTCTCTTAGAACAGGAGATCCCACCGGCGGTGGTACTGAGGTATCCGGTTCCAGACTCTCAGGTACAGGCTGAAGATGTCTTCGGTTACGGCGTGTAACCGTCCCTCCCTCTGTAAGGACTGTGTAAGACCTTGGTTCTGGAGAGCGGCCCACTACCGTAGCAGGCGTCTTCCATTTCTTCTCATCATCCAGTTTAATTCTGACACTTTGGCCCGCTTTCAGTTCCTGTAAAGGCCTGACAGAATGTCTCCTGTCGTAGAAGAAACGATAACCCTTTTTGGCCTCTTCATCCCTCCTAAGGACTTCGTCCCGAGGAACAGGGCCAGGCGGCTTGAAGACACCCACTGAGGGTAAAGTGGTGCGAATCTGGCGTCCTAGCATCAGCTGTGCCGGGCTAAACCCGGTGGCTTGAATGGGCGTCGCCCTGTATGACAAGAGGGCTAGGTACGGTTCAGATTGCTTTAGGATGAATTTTGTTGTTTGAACTGCCCTTTCAGCCATTCCGTTGGCCTGCGGATAATGTGGACTTGACGTGGAATGTACAAAATCATATTCCCTGCTGAAAGCACTGAACTCTGTAGAAGCGAACTGCATGCCATTATCACTCACCAGCTCCATTGGAATGCCCCAGCGGGCGAACAAGCTCTTCAGGCGAATGATAACGGCCTGACTTGTGATATCATTCAGGGGTGCTATTTCCAAATACCTGGAATAGTAGTCGATAACAACAAGAAACTTTTTCCCGTGCAGTTCGCACAAATCAGCAGCTATTTTCTGCCACGGCCCCGCAGGCAGCGGAGTAGACATTAAGGGCTCCCTTCTCTGAGTAGGCCGGCGTTCCCGGCAAAAGGCACATTTAGACACGTGATTTGCAATGTCGGAGCTGATCCCAGGCCACCACACAGCTGTAGCTGCTCTTTCTCTGCACTTTGTAATGCCTAAGTGGCCATCATGAATCCTGTTTAACATCTCCTTCCTCATGCTGACAGGAATTACAATACGGTCTTGGAACAGCACCAACCCCTCCAGCTCCGTGAGCTGCGACCTCTCTGGCTGGTAAGCATTTAAAGACATCCAGGCTGCCCGGCTCTCGGGCCAGCCATCTCTTATGTACCTTATAACTTCTTGCAGATCTGTGTCCAAATATGTCTCTTTCTTTATCTCTTCCAGTTTCCTTGAAGAAATGGACTTAGAGGCCAGAACTGAATCAACATACACTTTTACATCCGATTCTGTAGAGGATTCTTCAGCAGCAGCCAGCGGGAGCCTGGACAGTGTATCTGCCACAACCAGCTGCTTCCCCGGCACATGCACTGCCTGAACATTGAACCTGAGCAGTCTCATTAAAAGTCTCTGGCATCTCAAGGGTGTTTTGTCGATGTCATAAGAATTGATAAGAGGGACTAGCGGTTTGTGGTCAGTTTCCAGACTAAATTTCTCCAAACCCACTAGATAACGCTGAAAGCGCTCACAGGCCCAAACTGCAGCCAGGCACTCTTTCTCAATTTGAGCGTATTTTGACTCCGCAGCCGTCAGTGTGCGGGAACAGTAGGCGATGGGCTGTAGTTTGTTGTCATTCAGCTGCAGGAGTGCAGCCCCCAACCCATAACTGCTTGCATCAGCACTAACCACAGTCTTTTTTGAAGGGTCGTAGAACCCCAGCACTGGGGCAGACCCCAGCAGGGACTTAGCATGCAGGAACGCTTTTTCTTGTGAGGGTCCCCAGACCCAGGCAACATCTTTCTTAAGCAACTCTGTGATAGGGTGCAAAACTGTAGATAAATCTGGAAGAAACTTGCCCACGTAATTTACTAGGCCCAATATCTGTCTCAGCTCATGTACATCAGAAGGGCTTTTCATCTGTTCGATAGCCCGAATTTTCTCGGGGTCCGGCTTGATGCCATCCCCGTTGATGATATGCCCAAAGTAGCATAATTCAGTTTTCCTAAAATGACATTTTTCTTTATTCAGCTTCAGCCCAGACTCTTTGATAGCCTGCAGCACACAACTCAAACGCTGATCATGCTCCTCCACTGTAGACCCATACACTAGAATGTCGTCCATGACGACTGCTATGCCCACGTGGCCACTCAGGAGAGAACTCATTTCCCTCTGAAAGATCTCAGGAGCGGAGGATATCCCAAAGGGAAGTCTGCAGAAACAGAACCGACCTACCGGAGTGATAAAGGTAGTCAGTTTGCGGCACTTTGGATCCAGGGGGATCTGCCAAAAGCCGCTAGAAGCGTCTAATGTGGAAAAGAACTTCGCCCCAGCCAACTTCGGGGCTATATCTTCCAGTGTCGGCAGCACAAATCTCTCCCTCTTCACTGCCTCATTCAACCTTTTCAGGTCCACACAGATGCGCACCTTTCCGTTTTTCTTTGCAACTGGAACAATGGGGGCACACCAATCAGTTGCTTCAACAACCTCTTCAATAACCCCCATAGACTTCATGCGCATGAGCTCTTTCTCCACTTGAGGCATAAGCGGGAACGGAATTCTACGAGGAGTAGAAATACTGTACGGGACTGCGTCACTTTTAAGTGCTATACGGACAGGTTTGCAGCTCAGTAGGCCCAACTCGCCAAACATATCTTCAGAGATCTCATTCACTCTGGCCACGAGGCCCAAGTCACAGGCTGCTTTTCTGCTCAATAAACTGTTAACACACTGACCTCGGATCACATGCACCCACATGGTGAACTTCCTTTGTTTGTACTCACAGCTGGCAAGAAATTTCCCCACACAATCAATGCGGCCACCAGGACTATGAACATTTGTAGTAACCTTCGCCAGCTGGGGCTGTCGAGGCAGTCTCATAAATTCAGCAAAAGACATTACAGTGATATCTGCTCCTGTGTCAATCTTAAAATCAACATTGGCTCCCATTACAGTAAAGGTAACTTTCCAATCTTCCTCTGAGCTTTTCCGTTCCACAACAGACCCCACAAAAGACACTTCCTGACCCTCCTGGTCACTGTCCACCTGCATCTCCTTAATGTATTCAGTTTTACACACCACTTCAAAATGGCCTATTCTGTTACATTTTCTGCATCTTTTATCTCTGGCCGGGCATATAGCACTCTGATCATGAGCCCGGTAGCACCGTGTGCATCGGCCATGTTGCGCCCATCCACTTCTAGGCCTTTCCAGTACTTTAGATCTACCGCTCACACTGTGCCTTTCACTAGTAATTTTCCTAGACTGTTGCACTTCATCCACAATACTCTCAGACCTCAGATCAGCACTTTGCTTTTTCACCAGTTCACTCTGGCGGGCCATCCTAATAGCCCCGTCTAATGTTAAATCAGGCTCTAACTGCAGCTTCAGGGAGACTTCAGCATCTGCAATTCCAATAACTATTCTGTCTCTGATTTGCTCTTCTTTAGCAACACCAAACTCACAGAATTCAGCTAATTCATACAGGCTGCGCAAAAATGACTCCACAGATTCTCCCACACGCTGATTACGTTTGTGAAAACAAGCTCTCTCATGAATCACATTTCTTTTGGGCACAAAGTGGGCACTGAGTTTATCCATAACTATATCAAAGTTAACTTCTTCCCCTTCTTGGAAAGTAAAAGCATTGAACACTGGCTCTACATCTTTCCCCATAGAGTATAAAAGAGAATTAACTTGTACTTCACCACTCTCCTTGTTCAGTTTGGATGCAATCCTGAAGCGCTGAAACCGCTGACGCCATGTGGGCCAAGCTGCAGGCTGAGAAAAGTCAAAAGGCTCAGGTGGGGTAAACTTTGACATCGTCATCATCAGAAACAGAAGCGTAGTCCAGAACTTCTGACACCATGTCATGAGATGCAGGACATATGCAGGACACAGCAATGATGGTACAACTCTATTTTATTACAGAGCATAGCAATACACATCCAGACAGGTTGATTGTACTAAACTAACTGCGACACAGACACCGGACCTAAGCCCCGCCCACCAGCTAGTGACATCACATCCTGCTATCATCACAATAACCTCTTGGGAAGCTAAAGATATCTAAATTATACTTCAGAACTGGATTGAAAAAAAATTGTAGTTACTTGAGGTTTATTTAGGTGATCCCTATAGGGGACATTAGTAACACATTATTAATGCTGCCTCTCTAATATACAATGTTATATTATCATTTTTATTTTGTTTTTGACCCTATCACTAATGTGTTTTGTATGATTGTATTTTCATAAACTTCATTTGCATCTGATACTCTAAGCCTTGGGAATTCTCATTTGGTCTCATCGCTCTGTTGAGCATATGGCTAACGGACAGCCTGGACGCTGTTAATCATAGAAACCACAGCAGGATCTCCCATGATTAGTGATCAAATCAGAGCGTTTTTCTGCTAGGGAGTCACCATTATGAGCTCAGAAGAAACAGAGGACGCTAATAATCCTTTTCTGTGTCTTGTCCAGAAACAAAATACATTAAATAATTAGCAAACACCCAACATATAAATACTTGTTTTATATACCACAATAAAAGATTTTAGTGTTTTCATTAAATGTTGTTTTTTTTTAACCCCTTGCCTTCCAGGGAGGGCTGCCATGCATTGCTTTAAGATACCTTGGTCTTCTCTATTGCATTGAAAGATCTAATGGTCTTCACACGCATTTAGTTGTAAAAATCAGAACAAAGTAAAATCTTATAGCAGACGGAAATAAAAAGCTTTAAACACCATTTCTTCTGCCAATTTTATTGTATTTCTAACATACAATACAAGTAATTTAAAATTATTCATGCAATTTATTATTTTTTATCGTAACAGAACTGCAATTTACTTATTCAAATGTTTTCATTTCCTTTACAAAGTTCATTGTAACATGGAGTTATGTATAATATTCTCTTATACCTTAGAATTAGGCTATGTGTTGGAAACTACTGCATAAATACCACCAGTTATTTAGGACTGCTGCATTATTATGCAGTGACTCCAAGCCGACAATACTAACGATGAACTGTGAAATGATAAGCAGCTTCAGAGCAAAGAATCTTATATTCCATAGAGTTCTAGCAATATTCATTTGGTTTCCTGCTTTTTAACATCATTATATTACTGATTCTGCAATACCTTCAGTGTTGTATTATTAATTTATGAGTAAATAGAACCTATTTAATTTGGGTATATAAAAGAAAACAATGTTATAGCAACCACTCTAGGAAATAACCTTTTCCTTTCTGTTATGATCCTAAAATAATTTTTTGGTTGTGAGCCAGTGTAGTTGCATTTCAGCTGTATAGAATCAGTCCAGGACTAGACCCAATTGCTAGAGTGAATATATCACTCACACTAGCACACTGAGAGAAACCCAGGACCTGATACACAGAAATAAGAAGCAATAATGTAGAAAACACAGAGCTGAGTACTTACAGAAGATGGGGGGGGGGGGATACAGGAGAGATGAGTACTGTTTTTTAGGAGACTAAGCTGTGAGCAGGCAAATCAGTGGATAGTAAATCTTTATGGTAGATAATAAGATAAAGGATAATCCAAGAGAGTGTTCAGGCAAGGAATAGGTTAGTATCACTTAATGGCAGGTAGCGGTTAGTCCAATAGAATGCTCAGGCAAAGCAGAGGTCAGTATCACTTTATGGCAGGCAGAGGGTTATCCAATAGAGTGGTCAGGCAAAGTAGAGGTCAGTATCACTTTATGGCATGCAGAGTGTAATCCAATAGAGTGGTCAGGCAAAGCAGAGGTCAGTATCTCTTTATGGCAGGCAGAGGGTAATCCAGTAGAGTGGTCAGGCAAAGCAGAGGTCAGCATCACTTTATGGCAGGTAGCGGGTAGTCCAAGAGAGTGGTCAGGCAAAGCAGAGGTCAGTATCACTTTATGGCAGGTAGCGGGTAGTCCAAGAGAGTGGTCAGGCAAAGCAGAGGTCAGTATCACTTTATGGCAGGTAGCGGGTAGTCCAAGAGAGTGGTCAGGCAAAGCAGAGCTCAGTATCACTTTATAGCAGGCAGAGGGTTATCTCGTAAATAGGAGTACAAAACGAACAGCACATAACCAGGAAGAAGAAATGATCCAACAAACGGGCCCAGAAGTTCAGTCCTGCCAGAGATTTAAAGACCCGCCTGACTTCATCAGAGCGGACCCGCCTGACGTCATCAGAGCGGATCGGCTGAGAGACTGCATCACGTTGCTAGGCAACGTGATGCTACAGAGAAGAACAGGTGGATCCGGGAGCCACAGTGACACAGCGATAATCAGATCCATGACATTGCATACCTTCTAATATTTCCCATAGTCTCTCTCCAAGACTGGGGGATAGGGTATACTGCTATTACCCCAATGTCTTCTTCTGATCTGGAGCAGGTAGTAAATACTCAGGTACCAAGGTGGCAGCCTACACTTTAACCCTCACAACTCACAGGGGACCCAATATTATTTTGTTAAGGGTTGCAAAACAAGAATATAAAAGTCAAGGCCCAAGAGTAGAGGATTTTAATAACAAATAGGGACATTCCGTCTGTTTCCAGGACAGTTGGTGACATATAAATAAGGATTATTTTTCGTTAATCATAAACTTTTTAATCATTCATAATAACATAGAATTAGACAATAGAAAAGTCAAAAATATTTTCTATGTATACTATAATGTTACAATGGTTATATTTATGTCTTAAATGTATTTACTAACAGTGTTCTGTAAGTGATCCGTAACAAAATCAATAGATGCATAAATTGGACAATAATAATTATTAGTCTTTTATACAGTAGTTAAGCTTCCTTGCATTGCCTTAAAAACTGTTCGATCATTTTAAATGAAACTATTTAAAAAATGATAAAAACACATAAATGTGATGATCCCTTTCTATTTTATAGTAATGCCAATATATATTGCTTAAAAAGACAACAAACACAATAAAACACATTTTAAACTTATAAACCAAAATGACCAAGCTATGTATAAATATAAATATAAGAAAGCAACAGATCTTTCTTTTCATTTTTCACTGGCTACTTTCTTCAATCCCCCTTGATCTCTATTTAACTCATCTGTAGAAGAGCGTATCTTATCTCTAACATAAAACATGGAAATATTTGATAGGTTGATATCTCTAGCGTGCAATGCATCAATGTGAGTTATGGTATTTAGGGCTAGTGGTGCATAATCATTTGCGCAAAGGTTTGCGCAATCATTTGCATGCAGGTTAAATTACAGGTTATTACAAGTTGAGTGCAATTTACGTCATTACCGCCATCTTAGAGCTGTGGTTAACTGTTTTGCTAAATAAAAAAGTGTCACAAAACACATAAAAAAATACATTACAAAGTACAGTTACACTCATAATAACACTGTCTAATAAAAATTATTGCAAAAAATATTGTACAAAAAAGTTATAAGGGCCCAAAGATATGACATCTCAGTTGTTAGAAATATAAAGGCAGGCAAAGGACTTTAACATTGAGATACATACATATACATCTGTTACGGTTGCCTCCAGGCTGGCTGGAAGTTGGACCGTAGAAAAGGATGCTCCTAGCGCTCACCAAAGGAGCAGCAGCACCGTGGACACTATAACTGCTGCGTAGCCACCATAAGTAACGCAGACTCTACGAACCACCGCTGCTGGGCTGGTATCTCGCCGTCTGCTCTGACCTACGACCAGGCTCCAGTAGGTGAACCCAGGAACAAGAGCTCTTACAGGAGCTCAGTAGCTAAGGGAGTATATAGAGCATAGCAATCCCTGTAGTGATTATAGCTGGCCCCTACAAACATGAGTCAAATCTGCAAGTTAGAGGGACAGAATAGGTCAGATGTGCTGGAACACACAGCCTGGTTTTTATTGAGGTTACATGCAAAAAAGACACTCTCAGGGGGAGGCATAAAATCCCCAATCACACATTTGATGCATTTAGATAGAGAGGCAACGCCCTTTGACAGGCCACAACATTACTTCAGCAGATAACATTACACACAATAAAACAATGCAGTCCACCTTATCACTAGCAGTCTGATTAGACAATGGGAATGTTTTATCACTAAACTTAATTAGAGCTGATCCCAGCAAACTTGTATTTAGAATAGGTTTCTTGAAGCTGAACAAAATTTAACTCTTTAGTTCTGACCGAAGGGTCTGTCACATAGCACTTAATGGCACACAATGAAAACGAATGCTTTTGTAACAGTGCTTCCTTTCTGTGGAACACTCTGCCTGCGTGGCACTCGGTTCAGCAAGTCCTATTTACTGAACCAAGTGGGAGAACGCCAGGGACAAGTTATTTTACAGGTCTGGGGATATAGTCTTAAAGGGGCATTGTTCACCAAAGTCACAATATGTCCCCAGACGGTTCTTAAAGGGCCATACACACCCAATAAAAGTTAATAGGTTAATAGGTTTTCAGGGGCACAATCTTCCAGGGGCCATAGTCATGTGGAAGGAGGCTGGCAAATAGGCTTCTCCAAAATCCAGGGAAGCAGGGCAATTTTCCATTTAAAGGGCCAGTTACAAATAGCAGTTTGTAACAACATCTTCAAATATATATATATACAGTCATGGCCAAAAATATTGGCACGAAAACCCTGCATTTCTGTCAGATAATGCACTACTTCACCCAAACAATTGTTGCAATTACACATTTTTAGGCATTCTCATGTTTATCTTTTGTTTGTATTGGTATGACACAAAAAAGTGGAGAAAAAAAGCCAAATGTGACATATTCCACGCACAACTCCAAAAATGGACTAGACAAAATTATTGGCACCTTCTCAAAATTGTAAGAAATAATTGCATTCCAAGTTTGTGATGCTCCTGTAATTTGTAATTAAACTCACCTGTATCAATTAAAATATGCGGACAATATAGAAATACCCCCGGCAACCAGTTAAAATGGTGAAAAATTTACTCAACCTTGCTGTTGTGTGTCTCTGTGTGCCACACTGAGCATGGACAAGAGAAAGAGCAGCAAAGCATTGTCTGAGGATTTGAGAACAAAAGTAAAAAATGCTAAGGAGCGCCTAATGTATAATAAGGCAGGAAATAATTTAATAAATCAAAATAAACATAGAATAACTTAAAACACCCTAGCTTAAGAGTATAACAGGGAATGCAAAATTGGTAAGATACAATGATCAAACAATTTACACTTTGGAATTAAATACATAAAATAACACAGATATGGATTAAACTTAGAATTTCAAACTAAACAATATTGAACAAGATATGAATCAATAAATAAATGACTGAATATGGTATCAGTGGATTCCAATATACAACTGAATGTGAGACATGATAATGTCTATTATAAGTTCATCATGTGAGACCTAATAATGTCTAATAAAAGTTCAGAATATGTGGATAAGAATCTCCAGAGATACGTAACTACTTTACCATCATATCTGAGAGACTCCACCCAAATTATCAACATTCTAGAGAATATCGAATGGGCAGATAATTATACACTGGTTACATGCGATGTGACCTCCTTATATACCAGCATACCCCATGAAGGGGGGTTAGAACCTGTAGATTTCTTCTTGATGAAAGATACAACTGTACCAGAACCACAGAAAGCTTTTATACTTAATGGTATACGTTATATCCTAACACACAACTATTTCCATAACAATGGGAAGTACTACAGACAATTATGTGGTACAGCTATGGGGACCAGGTTCGCGCCCAGCTATGCGAACCTCTATATGGGAAGATGGGAACTCATACTTTGGGAGTCCTGTCCAGCTGGCGCGGACCTGGTCCTTTACCATAGATACATTGACGATATCATAATGATATGGAAAGGCTCCACTGAAGATCTAGAAAATACCATAACAGTGATTAATAAAAACACTCACAATCTAAAATTCACATATGAATACAGTACCACTGCTATAACCTTTTTCGAGATCAAGAATAGAAAGCTGGAAACCTCCACTTTTTTCAAAGAAGTTGACTGCAACAACTATATTCATAATGAAAGTTGCCACCACAAAAATTGGAAACGTAATATACCCAAGGGACAACTTCTTAGGCTAAAGAAAAACTATACAGACCCCCAGATATGGGAGGAACAAGCTCTAGTTTTGAAAACTAGATTTATGGAAAGAGGATATGAAGAAAACAATCTCAACATCGACATAGAAACAGTAAGAAACAAAGACCGAAAAGAACTCTTGACATATAAAGGTAAAACAGATAAGAATATATGGGAAGGATACACATTAGATGTCCCATTTATTATGGAGTATTCTGAAAACAGGCGTCTAATCGAAAAGATCATAGAGAAACATTGGTCAATACTTAAAGATGACGAGATCATTGGTGAAAAATTAGCTAACAAACCAAGGTTTCTATATCGTAAGACAGAAAATTTAAGAAGTATACTATCTCCTAGTATTCCTCGCAGAAAGCAGTCAAGGGTGAAAGATATGTTTGGCAAAAATGTAAAAGGCTTCTTTCCCTGTAATACATGTAAAGCCTGCAAAAGGGGGATCAAAACCACTTCACGTCCCACATCTGTAAGACCAAGTATGAGATCAAAGATCTCATTAGATGTAGTAATAGAGGAGTTATAAACGTCATACAATGCAGTTGCGGCCTACAGTACGTAGGCCAGACTTCAAGAAGTCTCAAAGATAGAATACGCGAACACCTCCTTCAGGTCAAACACAAAAATAAAGAAACCCCTCTGTATAGACATTTCACAACACACCATCTAGGTAATCAAAGAGAAATGAGCTATTTCGGTATCCAAATAGTTAAACCTAATTGGAGGGGTGGGAATTTTGAGAAAAAACTGTTAACCGCTGAGTCCAAGTGGATCTTTGAAATCGATTGTTTATACCCCAGTGGACTGAACAACAAGGAGGACCTATCACACCTATTGAATCTCAATTAAATTAAGGCCATTCTCCCATTTTGAATACTGACATCTAGGGACAGTCTTGAATATATATTTGTATATATATTTTTATTTTTTATATTCCATTGGTAGGTTGTATATTCACCATTGGCATCTGTGTCAACATAGCCGGGTTAAAGCATGTATTTCCATACTAGCTACACTGAAGATAGACATAGACACAATTATGGGGGATTTTCTTAGTTCAACTATCCGACAATCATTTGTATTATTGTATCATCCACATCATTCAACCACCCCAATGTAGGTTGTATCACTTCCCCTCTCTGACAGTTCCACCATATCTACAGATAGAAATATCACTAATCCTGATTGTTCATACATATATAAATATGTGTTAAATATTGAACACATATAACAATATTCTAAGTATATATGTGGAGATAGAAACATCATCAATCCTGATCATAAACACAAAAATATGTGCTAAGCATTGAACATATATAACAATATTCTATGTTTATATGTGAAAATTTTAAGAAACTTTTATAGAATTTTTTTTTCTAACAACATGTATTTTAAGGGAAACAAAACGATTATTTTTATTTTCATATTTATATTTTTATATATTTTTATATATATATATATATATATATATATATATGGATATAGGAGGTACATGTTATCTCTTACATTTTAGGTTTTTCTTTTTAGATACAGTTGGTCCCATTGTATATTTAGATAGACGCTAACATGTAATACATCAAAAGTCCACATATATGTGTATTTTTGTAGCAATAATTGAACATACACTGAGATCAACTGTAAGTTTATACTAAAGATCTGCTAAGATAACCTCATTCCTTTTGTTTCCCATCCTTACCCCTCGACAATTATACGTTTGTTATATTGTCAAACATAAATTATTTATCTCTTTCTTTTTTGCCCACTTTTATTTCTGTCTAAATGAAATGTCCGAAGTGACATGATCGCTATTAAAATTCCCATAGACACTAAACATGTTGAACACATTGTAAATATCAATTGATCCTCTAGTTAGATATTAACGTAATCAAGATCATCACCCATTAGGAAGTTTCTAACATTCATCATAATCTAAAGTAATTCACATACCACTAAGATTGTCCTATTGAGATATACTATCTCATAAACAGTTTGTAACTTTGAGGATTACGAAGTCACAATAGGAAGTCCACTTCCGGTTTTTAATATCCGGTATTGGTTGTAACATCCGGTTTCGGTTGAAAATGTTTGGGCGCCAAATTGCAACCTGATTATTGGTTAACTGAGATATTTAAGAAGCAAAACACACCAGCCACATTATAGTCTTGAAAAAGGCCCAGATAGACACATATGGTGAGCTTCATTTCAGTTATTTTGATTTATATTGTAAACTTTATTGCACTATGTTATTATCTTTATTTACAGGTACTCAAAAATGAATGTGAGATTTTTTGGATAACTCCGGATTTTTATCACCTTCTTTTTATACATTTTTCATAATTTAAAATTTGAAGAACCATCACATCACTTACACTTAGGATCTTCACAAAATTCTTTTGGAGTCATTTTTTTGGATTTTTTTGGAGTTTTTAACATTTTTATATAATTTTATTTTTTCAAGTTTTTTTATTTTTATTTTTCATTATAATATTATAATATTTTTCTTCTTTTCTTTTTTTTGTTTTGGACGTCACTAAGCACGAGGCACTTTATAGATTGTTTTTTGGTTCCACACTCACTGTTCAAAAGGAATATCACAATTTGATGAACTTTTATTTGATGAACTTTTTCTATATCACAAACATGATGAACTTTTATTAGACATTATTAGGTCTCACATGATGAACTTTTAATAGACATTATCAGGTCTCACATTCAGTTGTATATGGGAATCCACTGATACCATATTCATTAATTTATTTATTGATTCATATCTTGTTCAATATTGTTTAGTTTGAAATTCTAAGTTTAATCCATATTTGTGTTATTTTATGTATTTAATTCCAAAGTGTAAATTGTTTGATCATTGTATCTTACCAATTTTACATTCCCTGTTATACTCTTAAAGGACCACTAAACCCAAAAACAACATTACAATTTACTTCTATTATTTATTTTGCTTCATTTTTTTAGATATCCTTAGTTGAAGAAAAAATATTGCACATGGTGAGCCAATCACACGAGGCTTCTATGTGCAGCAACCAATCAGCAGCTACTGAGCATATCTAGATATGCTTTTCAGCAAAGAATATCAAGAGAATAAAACAAATTATATAATATAAGTAAATTAGAAAGATGTTTAAAATTGCATTTTCTTTCTAAATCATGAAAGAAAAAATGTGGGTTTCATGGCCCTTTAAGTTAGGGTGTTTTAAGTTATTTTATGTTTATTTTGTTTTATTAAATTATTCCCTGCCTTATTATACATTAGGCGCTCCTTAGCATTTTTTACTTATATTTATATCTCAAGGGTCAGCTAGGAACTATTTGTTCTGAGGAGCTATAGGAATCTGCTAGCACTGATACATATCCCACATTTTGATTTGAGAACAAAAATTGTGGAAAAGCATGGACAATCTAAAGGTTGCAAGTCAATCTCCAGAGATCTTAATGTTCCTGTGTCCACTGTGGGCAACATTGTCAATACGTTTACAGCCCATGGCACTGTAGCTAATCTCCCTGGACGTGGACGAAAAAGAAAAATTGATTAAAGATTGCAACAAAGGATTGTTTGAATGATGGATAAAGAACCTTGATCAACTTCCAGAAAAATTCAAGCTGACCTTCAGGCACAGGGTACAGATGTGTCAGCTCGCATTATACGTATATATATATATATATATATATATATATATAGACCCAGGTGGACCCCACTGTGAACTCAGAAACATAAAAAAGCCAGCTTGGAGTTTGCCAAAACTTACCTGAGGAAACCAAAATCCTTTTGGGAGAATGTGCTGTGGACAGACGAAACAAAATTAAAGCTTTTTGGTAAAGCCCATCATTCTACTGTTTTCAGAAAAAGAAATAAGGCTTTTAAAGAGAATAATACAGTCCCTACAGTCAAACATGGCGGAGGTTCACTGATGTTTTGGGATTGCTTTGCTGCTTCAGGCACTAGATGTCTTGACTGTATATATGGCATTATGAAATCTTAAGACAACCAAAGAATTCTGTGGTGCAATGAAGAGCCCAGTGTCAGAAAATTGGGTCTCTGTCAGAGGTCATGAGTCTTACAGCAGGATAATGACCCAAAGTATACGTCAAAAAAGCACCCAGAAATGGTTTAAGACAAAGTACTGTATTGTACTGAACTGGCCAGAAATGAGTCCAGATCTCAATCCCATAGAGCACCTGTGGAGAGATCTCAAAACAGCAGTTGAGAAAATGAACCCTTCCAATCTGAGAGACCTGGAGCAGTTGGCAAAAAAAGAGTGGTCCAAAATCCCATTAGAAAGGTGTAAGAAAATCATTGATGGTTACAGAAACCAATTGTTGTCAGTTATTTTTTTCAAAGTGGTTTGCTATCAAATATTACATTGAGGGTGGCAATAATTGTTTCCAGTCCATTTTTGGAGTTTTGTGTAGAATGTGTCAGAAACAAAAGAAATAAACTTGAGAATGCCTAAACATTTGTAATTGCAAGAATTTTCTGGACAAAGTGGTGCATCATCTGACAGAAATGCAGGGGCGCCATTATTTTTGGCCTTGACTGTGTGTGTATATATATATATATATATATATATATATATATATATACTGTATATATATACAAAAGTTCATAGGGAATTTGCACTCTCACCAGAAATAAAATGTGCCAGGGTGTCAGAAACAGAAGATATCAATATTCAAGTTTAGAGAACCGCACTCACTGGAGTTTCAACAAACAATGATTTATTGTGAAAAGTGATGTTTCAGGGAGTCTGAGGAAGGGGACAGTTGACTCCCCAAAAATGTCATGTATCATTGTTTGTTGAAACTCCAGTGAGTGCGGTACTCTAAACTTGGATATACTGTATGTATATATATATATATATATATATATATATATATATACAGTATATATATATATATATATATATATATATATATATATATATATATATATATAAAAATTTCCAAATAGGGTAAGCACAGTCTTACAATTCTTGCAGCAGCCAGGGTACGTTTCCACAGCAACATAGAGTTTAACCCTGATGAAACATCCACTGGTTGGATGAGAAACGCGTTGCTATTATTTTTTAATATATTTTAACAAAGTAAGTCTTGATTACACTTACCACTTGTTGCCAGACCTTTTTACTTTGCACTGGTTCATCCTTGGATTTCTGGGAGTTCCTGTTTTACTGGTGATCAGTCTACTGGGTGACTGTTTGACCCCAGTCTGCTTCTAGTGCACCAAGGGAGGTGCTTTTCCAAATGTGAGTATACCGATTACCACATACTGTTATCATTTGTCCATACAATACTATGCCATATTGGCGCTGTATTTGTTTTTACCATCTACAGGGTCTGGATCAGCTACTGGAGGTCAGTCTGCTGGGTGACTGCTTGTGACCCCAGGCCGCTTCTTCTACACCACTAGGGGTGTCTCTCCAAATGTTAGTGTGTCATTACACTGATACTTGTCTATATATCATTTCCATACAATATTGGGCCATGTGGTGTTTCTGTCCTCTTATGTTGTCTATAGAGATCCAATTCACAAAATAGGCACTTGCTGCACTTTTCATGTCTGTTCTTATTTTGTAACATTACTAAGCAGGATCTCTTCCGCGGTGTGTCTAACTGTGATGTATACGGCCGATGCAGCTCTTCACTTGCCCAGATTGTAACACTTGAAATCGTTATCGCCAACCTCACAGCTGTTTCACCATGCTGACGCCAGCATGGTGAAACAGCTGTGAGGTTGGCGATAACGATTTCAAGTGTTACAATCTGGGCAAGTGAAGAGCTTTATCGGCCGTATACATCACAGTGAGACACACCGCGGAAGAGATCCTGCTTGGTAATACCCGTAGAGTGTGTGAATAAAGTGAAGGTAAGCCGTGCAGCAGTAAGCCTTGCACCCTGGGGATTGCTATCATATTGCATATTTGATAGGAGCGGCTTGTTGTAAATTGCCACATATTGACTCTCGCATATATCTTTGAAATCCGGTACCGGATCAGTAACATAATATTTAAGGAGAATCAAGGACGGCATTCTGTTCATTAACAACCGGAGCGTGTATTAACACTCAAGTGCCCTGTAATAGAGATGGACTTTTTATGAGCCGGCTCAAGTATCTATAGCATGCTATATGGAATTACCTTTGAGTAGTGCACTACACTTGATATCTGATATCAGCTAATTTCACAGTATCTGTTTTTTGCCATTGTTTTTAATAAAATGATATATGTTCAGCATACCTGTTTAGGATGTCTCTTTTATAATATAGTGTGGGTGTGATATGGTGCGGCCTGGTATCCGCTTTAGCTCTCTAGATTTTGGTAGAGCTCTTTCTTTTTAGTATTAAATATATATATATATATATATATATATATATATATATATATATATATATATATATATAAGTATAAATATATATTGTATCAAAATAACATCAGATATATGTAGAAATATGTATTTATTAATAAATAGAACATAATCTGTTATGTGCAGAACATTGGAATGTGAAATATTATCTTCATGTTGGGTTAGCGCATATGAGAATATAACTTCGGGTTAGCGCACAAGTCGGGTGTTTTTTTCCCCATTTTGTTTCTCCATTGACTTCTATGGGGGAAGAGGTTACCTTTCCCGCGACAGTCTATTTGCACTAAAAGTAACCTTTTGCGTGCGTTGGGGTAGTGCGAGCACGATACCTTTTTACTTTTAACTCATAATACTATCGCAAAACGATGCATGCAAAAAGAGATGGGCAAGATATTGGTGTCCGCTTATAAATATATAATAATCTTGAATAGATTGTGCACATAAAAGGGTATTAACCTGACATTGCTAACAGGGATGGATTAAGTCGTTAGATTAACATTGCTGGGGCATTCCATAAAGAAAAGAGACCATCTCACAAATTAAACAATACTAACCAGTAATAGGTACCATTACTTATAATCTGACCCTTACTCTGCAAATTTGGTTTTTGGTACTTATTTATTCATTTTGAGGGGTTTTTTTTCTGTATATGTTCTGGCTAAAAAAGTGTTTTAAGAAATAATAATGGGCATGGATAGCTCTGGCTTTGATAGCTGTTGTTAACCCAATAACTTCCACATTTCAAGGTTCCTGACATAATTATATATATATATCTAATTTATGTCGTCAGTTGCTTTGTGAGATTTAGAGATTTGTGCACCAACAATAGATCTTTTGTCATAAATTTGTAACAGTTTTAGTGACCTGTCACTATTTTTTTTTAAACAGAAGCATGAGATATATTTGTTTTACAGTTGAAACACAAACACATCTCAATTAAAAGGACAGTCTAGTCAAAATTAAACTTGCATGATTCAGATAGGGCATGTAATGTTAAACACATTTCTAATTTTCTTTTATCATCAAATTTGCATTATTCTTTTGGTATTCTTATTTGAAAGCTAAACTTAGGTAGGCTAATATGCTAACTTCTATGCCCTTGAAGGCCGCCTATTATCTCAAAGCATTTGACAGTTTTCACAGCTATAGGGCATTAGTTCATGTGTGCCATATAGATAATATTGTGCTCACACCTGTGGAGTTATTTGAGTCAGCACTGATTGGCTAAAAATGCAAGTCTGTCAAAATAAATGAAATAAGGGGCAGTCTGCAGAGGCTTAGATACAAGGTAATTACAGAGGTAAAAAGTATATTAATATAACAGTGTTGGTTATGCAAAACTGGGGAATGGGTAATAAAGTGATTATCTATATTTTTAAACAATAAAAAATCTGTAGTAGACTGTCCCTTTAAATATACTTTGCAGTTGGATAAATAAAGGAAAGAGAGTGACTGTAATATTACAAGTCATAGACTAATACAGTTTTCAGACACACATTAAAGGAGGGCAACATCCAGGGCTATTGTGAAAGAGACTTTTTGACCTATAGGAAACTCTCCCTTCAAAGTTTACTCTCAGTGAAATGAGAACTCAACATATTTACATAATACCCAAGAAAGGATTGGAAAATACTTTAACAATCCATACACCTGTCTAAAATGTAAACAATGTTTATTTATTTGTAAAGTTAATCGATAAAAACAATTTAAACATAAACATACTTTGCATAAAAAGCATTTTGTTTAAATTATATCACCTCTGTCTATGATGGACAAAGTATTTGTTTCTGAATATGACATTATAACGAAATGAAAAAATGCAACGCAATTGCTTCCAAATAGCCCAGTGGATAGAACTGAACTTAAAGTGAATGTAAATTTTTATGCTAAAGTGCCCCTTTTTTAAAAATTCAATTAAAAACAGTAGCGCTTTAATTCATCAAAATGTACATTTCACTCCTGTTGTGAAAAAATACTTGCTAATTAGAAAACTACTACTAAGTAATAGATAACTCTACCCACAGCACTAACAGCTTAAATAAGAAAATCAAATAATAGCAATATGTCGCAAATCAAGAAATATGGCTAACTCTCAAGTATGAAAAAAAGCCAGTGGGATAAAGGAGGATCCCAAACCGCCAATAAAAATGTGGTTGCTAATGAGAAAACTACTACTAAGTAATAGATAACTCTACCCACAGCACTTACAGCTTAAATCAGAAAATCAAATAATAGCAATATGTCGCAAATCAGGAAATACGGCTAACAAGTATGAAAAGAAACAAAAAGCACAATTTATTAAAAAAAAGTTACAAAGAATACTCTGATCAGACGTATGTTTAGACAAAAGGCATAAAACAAAGTAAAATCGATTACAAACAAATGAATTAAAACCAAGAAATTGACTAAATGTCCCAAAAGGAACCGATGGTGAGACACGAAGTGTAGTATCACAAGGGCAGACAAATATCGCTATGAAGCTAGAAACCAAACGGAGGATCAGATGGCTTGTGGTACGAAGGATCTGTCCAAAGCCACTGCCAATACTGAAACACAATTGTGGAAACGGATTCAGCTGCCAATTGTACTCCGGTGTAAGTAAAAGAGAAAACCTTTTGCTTGGTTCTTTTTCTTCATTTGATTTAAAAATGTCTGTGTTCCAGCTCCTATCCTGATTTGATGTGAAACATCGTACCACAAGCCATCTGATCCTCCGTTTGGTTTCTAGCTTCATAGCGATATTTATCTGCCCTTGTGATACTACACTTCGTGTCTCACCATCGGTTCCTTTTGGGACATTTAGTCAATCTCTTGGTTTTAATTCATTTGTTTGTAATCGATTTTACTTTGTTTTATGCCTTTTGTCTAAACATACATCTGATCAGAGTATTCTTTGTAACTTTTTTTTAATAAATTGTGCTTTTTGCTACTTTTCATACTTGTTAGCCGTATTTCTTGATTTGCGACATATTGCTATTATTTGATTTTCTGATTTAAGCTGTAAGTGCTGTGGGTAGAGTTATCTATTACTTAGTAGTAGTTTTCTCATTAGCAACCACATTTTTATTGGCGGTTTGGGATCCTCCTTTATCCCACTGGCTTATCAGGTCTAACCAGCGCAGGGAAGAATACATTTTTTGTCTTTTGTGAAAAAATATTTACCTTTTAAACTTGATAGCAGCTCCAGCTTCCCCCGGTCATCGCAAGTCATTTCTGATGTCAGAAATGATGGATCGGTCATCCTCCAATCACGGCTTCCCCCCTGGGGGAATCAGTGTCTGATTCAACGCCGTTATTGGAGGAAGCCGGATTCCTCATTTTAGACCCAGGAAGAGGCTTTGTGACGGGCAGAGGATGCTGATGCGGCTATCAAGATTAAAAGGTAAGTTTTTTTTCACAACATGAGTGAAATGTAAATTTTGATGAATTAAAGTGCCCCTGCTTTTAATCGAATTTTTAAAAACCGGAAACTTTAGCATCAAAATTTACATTCACTTTAACAGTTTCATATAATCTTCAAAACTGTATTTTTAATTGTTTACGTTTAATAGAAATGTAAAGACCTCAGACTGAAAAGCACTACAATTACAGAGATATCCACAGCCCATTGTTTGTGTGTTTTAAGGACAAATTAATGTGTAGCAAAATAATTTATACTGAAAAGTTGTTTGAAAATACATTTAACCTAAGTCTATGATGGTCTAACACTACACACACGCACACACACACACACACATATATATATATATATATTATGTCATTATGAAAATTAAATGACTTTTTAATGTCCTGATAGATCGTTCAATAATCATGTGTTAAGGGTTTAGACACATAGATGTTTATGTGTGAAGCTTATATTTACAAAAAAATGTTTTGGGTATGAACAACATTAATTGATTGACAGCAAAGGTAATGTGCCATACAGCATTAAAAACCTATACCTAGATTACGAGTTTTGCGCTAAACAGGGTGCAAAACTAACGCCAAAAAAGTTGCTTTATTTCACTCTCCATAGCGCTGCCATTACTAGTTACTGAAAAGCCTCCTTGTGCATGCGATATACCGCACAAAAGCCAAAGGCTTCTTTGACGTGCTCGGGCACGCTTTCCCCCATAGACATCAATGGGGAGAGAGAGAGTTTTAGAAAAACACCTGAAGTGCGGAATGAAAATATCCGTAATGCAACCTCATTGATGTCTATGGGGAAAAAAAAGTTACGCTTAAATCTAACACCCTAACATAAACCCCAAGTCTAAACACCCCTAATCTGCCACCCCCAACATTGCCCACACCCAAATAAAGTTATTAACCCCTAATCTGCCACTCAATGACATTGCCAAAACTAAATAAAGTTATTAACCCCTATTCCGCCGTTCCCCGACATCGCCAACACTAATAAAAGTTATTAACCCCTATTCCGACACTCCCCGACATCACCGCCACTATTATAAAGCTATTAACCCATAATCTGCCGCTCCCCGACATCGCTGCCACAATAATAAAGTTATTAACCCCTAAACCTTCAGCCTCCCACATCGCCGCCACTAAATAAACCTATTGACCCCTAAACCTCCGGCCTCCTACATCCCTGCAACTAAATAAACCTATTAACCACTAAACCGTCGCCCCCCCACATCACAAAACACTAAATTAAACTATTAACCCCTAAACCTAACACTCCCTAACTTTAAATTAAAATTACAATATAACTATCTTAAAATAAATAAAAACTTACCTGTGAAATAAAAATAAACCTACCATTAAACTATAAATTAACCTAACCTTACTATTCTAATAAAATAAAAAACACTACCAATTAAAAAATCTGAATTACAAATTAAAAAAAAAACACTACGAAAAAAATAAAAAAATCTAAATTTACAAAAAATAATAAACACTAAATTATGAAAAATAAAAAAACATTAAGCTTACAAAAAATAAGAAACGAAATTATCAAAAATAAAAACAATTACACCTAATTTAATAGGCCTATAAAAATGAAAAGCCTGCCCAAAATAAAAACACCCCCTAGCCTACAATAAACTACTAATAGCCCTTACACTGGCTTTGTAGGGCATTTCCCTAAGTTAAACAGCTTTTTTACCTGTAAAAAAATACAAAGTTCCCCCCAACAGTAAAACCCACCACCCAACCAATCCCCCAAAATAAAAAAACCTAACTCTAAAAAAAATCCTAAGCTACACATTGCCCCTAAAGAGGTATTTGTATGGACATTGCCCTTAAAAGGGCATTCAGCTCTTTTTCAGTGCCCTTAAAAGGGCATTTAGCTCTATTTCAAATTGCCCAAACCCTATTTTGAAAAAAAAACACCCCAAAAAAATGAAAAAATACCTAACTCTAAACCCAGAATATCTACTCATGGTTCCTGAAGTTCGGACATCCATCTCCATCCAGGCGGAGAGAAGTCTTCATCCAGGCGGCGACATCTTCATCCATTTCGGGGGGCGTCTTCTATCTTCAGCTCGGCGGCACAGAGCGGAGCAGTGGAGACATCCAGCGCGGAGCGTCCTCTTCATACATTCCCCGCCGTACAATGAAGCTTCAATGCAAGGTAGTCATTTCAAAACGGCGTACCTTGCATTCCTATTGGCTGATTTGATTCTTCAAATTCAAATCAGCCAATAGGATGAGAGCTACTGAAATCCTATTGGCTGTTCAAAAGAGCCAATAGGATGAGAGCTAGTGAAATCCTATTGGCTGTTTAAATCAGTCAATAGGATTTCAGAAGCTCTCATCCTATTGGCTGATTTGAATTTGAAGAATCAAATCAGCCAATGCAAGGTACACCATTTTGAAACCTCTACCTTGCATTGAAGCTTCAATGTATGGTGGAGACCATATGAAGAGGACGCTCCGAGCTGGATGTCTTTGCTGCTCCCTGCTGCCAGGATGAAGAAGTGATGGATGAAGATGTCCCCGTCTGGATAAAGACATCTCGCCGCCTGGATGGAGATAATTGTCCGGACTTCATGAACCATGAGTAGATATTCTGGGGATATTGTTAGGTATTTTTTTTTTTCAGATTAAGTTTCGGCAATTTAAAAAAGAGCTAAATGCCCTTTTAATGGCAATGAAAAAGACCTGAATGCCCTTTTAAGGGAAATGCCCATACAAATGCCCCAAATGTTGGAGGGTTGGTTGGGTGGTGGGTTTTAATGTTGGGGGACTTTGTATTTTTTTTTACAATTAAAAGAGCTGTTTAACTTAGGGCAATGCCCTACAAAAGGGCCTTTTAAGGGCTATTGACAGTTTGGCTAGGGGGTGTTTTTATTTTGGGGGGCTTTTTTATTTTTATAGGACTATTAGATTAGGTGTAATTGTTTTTATTTTTGAAAAGATTGTTTATTATTTTTTGTAAGCTTAGTGTATTTTATTTTTCATAATTTAGTGTTTATTATTTTTTTGTAATTTTAGATTTTTAATTTTTTTTCGTAGTGTTAGATTTTTTTAAATTTGTAATTCAGATTTTTTAATTGGAAGTATTTTTTATTTTATTAGAATAGTAAGGTTATGTTAATTTATAGTTTAATGATAGGTTTATTTTTTTTTTACAGGTAAGATTTTTTTTTATTTTAAGATAGTTATATTGTAATTTTAATTTAAAATTAGGGGGTGTTAGGTTTAGGGGTTAATAGTTTAATTTAGTGTTTTGTGATGTGGGGGCCAGCAGTTTAGGGGTTAATAGGTTTATTTAGTTGCAGAGATGTAGGAGGCCGGAGGTTTAGGGGTTAATCATTTTATTATAGTGTCGGCGATGTCAGGGAGCGGCAGATTAGGGGTTAATAGCTTTATTATAGTGTTGGCGATGTTGGGGGCGGCAGATTAGGGGTTAATAAATGTATTTGATTAGTGCAGTAGCTGTTGCTAATTAACTATATCTGTGTAGCTGAGATAACTGTTTTAAACCTTTCAAGGTTTGTGTCCCTAGACTGCAAAACAATTCATAAAAATTGAGTTTCAACAGGTCCAAGGCGTTGGATATGAAAAGCTATTTCACTTGTTTTAGTTTATTATTTTTCTGCTTCTTATACATTAAAATTCTGCCAATAGCATTCCTATATGGTGTGTGTAAATGCATATTCACTGAATATGTTTCAACTTTCACATATTTTATTTATGGAAACCATATTGCTTAAATATATTGCCCAGGATTAGGTATTATTACTTTGTAAATTTCTTTTGGATTAAATATATATATTAAACATTGTTTCCCTGCAAATTAAACACATTTTCTCCCATTGGATGGAGGTACCACTGAGGTAGCGGACAGCAATCATCTTGATCCGATACGATCGGGATGATTGACACCCCCTGCTAGCGGCCAATTGGCTGCAAATGTGCAGGGGACGGCATTGCACAAGCATTTCACCAGATATGTCTGGATCATGTCCGCCAGACATTTGATAAATCTACCCCTCTGTATTCTGGTAGGTAGCATTCTCCTTGCATCTACAAGAATTGGTAAATTACATGAAAAGGGGGTAAAATAAAAAAGGACATTATATTGCAATGTTGTTTTGCTATGCATAACTAAACACTTTACAGGTTGATTACAAGTTGTTTAGTGTTTATTTTTGCTGCAGTGTCAATATTCTGCTTTATTTAAAGTGACACTGAACCCAAACTTTTTCTTTTGTGATTCAGATAGAGCATGACATTTTAAGCAACTTTCTAATTTACTCCTATTATCAAATGTTCTTTATTCTCATGGTATCTTTATTTGAAATGCAAGAATGTAAGTTTAGATGCCGGCCCATTTTTGGTGAACAACCTAGGTTGTCCTTGCTGATTGGTGGATAAATTTATCCACCAATCAAAAACTGCTGCCCATAGTCTGAACCAAGAAAAAAGCTTAGATGCCTTCTTTTTTATATGAAGATAGCAAGAGAAGGAAGAAACATTGATAATAGGAGTAAATTAGAAAGTTGCTTAAAATCGCATGCTCTATCTGAATCACAAAATATTTTTTTTGGGTTCAGTGTCCCTTTAAGAAACTGCAATACATTTCTGAGCTATATTATTATTGAAGATGTGATGTGTTTGTTAAAGTCTTTGTTACAGTTGTTTTGTGTACAATGACCCCATACCTCCAATTTGTTTACATTTTCTGCTGTGACAATAAATGTTTTATTTATTTTTTCTATCTAATTCACCTTTTACATTTATTTTTTATTTTGCCTTCCTTTAGTTGTAAAATAATTGTACTTGTTCCACTTTCTCTCCGGGAATCTTGGGTTAATACTTTTACCTAATTTATCTGTGAGGTTATGTTTATCTCTCTCCTCTCTCACATTCTCTGTATTATTAGCTATTTTAATGTGGATTATCAGTTTTACATCAACAATCATAATAGGACAAGTGTCATTTGCAATAGCATTGATCATACAAGGTAGTTTAGGTGTTAACATTATTGTGTATTTATAAATATATATTTATAATTAGATATTAGATAAAGATTAAAAGGAAATATATGTATTTTATTTAAATACATTTTTTTTTACTAATTAACTAAGCAGAATCAGTGCTAAACCATCTTAATGGAATAAAAGACGGCTGGGTACCCCAGTCTCTTTAATTAACTACACATATGCAAATAGAGTGCATGCTTTATCTGCATATTAGTTTGTGATTAGTTAGCAAGGGTTCTTTTGGGACAGGGAAATCGAAATATAAAATAATATGCTCATTTGACAAAATAAAGTTACATGTACATTGTTATGCTATGCAACTTACAATTTGAGTTGAATGTCCCTTTAACCAGGATACAACTCTTTTAGTTCACTTGGGATTTTCAAATGGGAGATTTTTCACATTTATATCAGTGTGATCCAATCCAAAATACTCCTCAATCCCCACAAGTGGAACAACATGTGTATATCCCTTTAGCTTGAATGGCCAAGAGTTCCACATATTGTTGCCCTCTTCATCCTTCAGGAGACAACAAATAAACATGAGTCATTTGGCCAAGCAAAAACAAACAGATTTTGATCAGCAGGTCTTTTATTTAGCAGAAGAAAATCTACTTTTGTTTAAGGATGGACCACACTTATCTGCTTCTGGAAAGTTTTCCTCATTGAAAAAGCAAAAGAGAGATACATAAGGCTGAACCTTAGATTGACAACATCCCTTAGCAGTAACAGACCTACTCAAAAGAGGGCCCTAATGTAAAAATTTGGGCCCCTCAAAAGTAACTCAGTAGTAAACAATAGTAATAATATACATGTTGCTCTGTATAATTATATTGAAGATAGATAGATAGATAGATGATAGATGATAGATAGATAGATAGATAGATAGATAGATAGATATGACTCTGCATCCTACACTAATAAAAGTCTCCAATGCATTAGGATTGTACACATTCTGATTATTGTTTCTCTTAACCATTCTTCGTCTTCTGATTTGCATGAGTTGTTATATGTATTATGTTGATTGACTAGCATACGGGCTACTGATTCGAATGATAGTAAAACATTTTGTTGTATCTGATTGACCTAAAATGTGTAAATCAACTTGGACTTAGTACAATGTTAGATATATCAATGCTAATATGTTCTCTATTTACCTTTCTTCATTATGGCCTCTCATGTATTGTATTAGCGGGTAGACACATCAATCAAACTAAAATCTAGCTGTATTTGATTTGTTAAAATATGTGTCAATCAACTAACACTTGATACTATGATAGACTCACCGATATATACACACGTGCAAGTCTAGCGAACACGTTAACATTTTAACATTGTATACAAATCGGAATTATTTGTTGCTGTTCTTTACAAATTGCACTTTATAGATGAAAGGTTGTATCTTATTTATAAGTGCTTAATCCAATGTATATATGAAACCTATACTATCTCTGCTGATTATTCCCTACATATATACCCATCCAATCAATTAATGAGGGTTTTATGGCTTGCTATAAATAGTGAGAAATGCCAGCAATACGATCCATACCACCTGATGAAGAGGATTTTTCCCTTGAAATGCGTATTGGGCTTGTTTGGCCGGTTAACTCTCTGTAACAGATTGTGACTTGCAGATTCCAGCTGAGATATTCTCCCGCAATACTGACACAATTCAAGTATCATTCAATTTTAATTGTATTACCACTCTTTTCATTTTGATGTTTTTTTTTCATGTATATATTTGTTCATATTGTTCTTGTATAATAAATATTTTTAAAGTATCTACTTTGAATAATTTGATTTTAATAATTCAGTGCTGTCTTACCCTCTCCCTTTGAGTTTGGAGGGTGTTTTTAGCATATAGCATCTGGAAACAACATCAGCACAAGAACTGCGTGTCTGGAGCTCCATGTAATGGGTTTCCATATAAGAAATCCTCCCATCAACATGTGCAATGCCAAACGCTAGCTGAAGTGATGTAAAACCTACCTCACTGGACTCTGAAGCAGTGGGGATGTGTTCTCTGGAGTGATGAATAACGCTTCACTATCTAGTAGTCTGACAGAAGAATCTGGGTGTGGCAGATGCCAGGCAAACAATACCTACCAGAATGCACAGTGTCTACTGTAAAGTTTTGGGGGGATACTGGTCTGGGGCTATTGTTAGCATAAAGGTGCAAGAGGTTGGCAGTACGGGTAAAGACTATGGTATCAGGCATACTTTGATATATATAATATAGAGTTCAGGAATGTGTGGCTTTGGGTAGGGAGTATATAAAATATATCCAAAGGGCAGTAAAGAACGGCCCCTGCATATCTGCCCCTGCCAGGGATAACAAATGTACATAAAATGAGCCTTTTCTACAGCACCATCAAACAGATTTTTTTTTGCCCTGCAGAAGTTTTGCAATGCTACATTTCCACGTGGAACATTGCATATAAATATTATTGCGGCTGCCCTTGTGTTTTCATTACCCTTAAAAGCTTATATATTTGACTGCGCTATGAGTCTATCAAGACTAATGCAAAAGAAGATGAGATGAAAAGACAGGTTAGATAGGGGTCAGCGCACAGTAACAAAACAAAACATATTTCAGTGAAATGATAAAATGAACACAGAAAGGTTTATGTCAAATGCTGAACTTTTACTATGCAGTGATAGGAACATTAAAAGTAACTTCCTAGAAAAATAATGATTTTATATTTGTTGTTTATACAATCAAGAGCAAATTCCACAAGCCCGCAAAAAAAGCAATTCTAGCAAAAACAAATCCCGTAGAAAAAAATGTGATAGCAGGATAGACATAGACAAAAAAATCCCTGGTGGATAAGTAGTATTAAAATAATCAAATAAAGATGTTTCTAACAAATTGATGTAATTCTTCATAAAAATATGTTAGGTTGATTCTTTATATAAAAAAAATATACTCCAAGCAATTTATTCAGAAACAAACGAAAAGGCATAGACAAAAGGATACAAGTTATACATATAGGGGTAGATTTATTAAGAGGCGAGGGGACTCATGTCCGCTCGACCTTGCTAAATGCAGACAGCATACACTGTCGGCATTTAACATTGCACAAGCATTTCTGGTGAAATGCTTGTACAATGCCGCCCCCTGCTCACTGGCAGCCAATCGGGCGCTAGCAGAGGCTGTCAATCATCCAGATCATATCTTAAATTCTTAACTTCCGTTTCAGGCAGGCCTAAAACGATGGAGCTTCAAAGCATCATCCGCTGCTTAATAAATGGACCCCTATATGTATAACATTGTTACAAACATTGGGATAAATTCTTGTCAGTCTTTTTTACAGGCTGTTTTTGGCTCCTGATAAACCTTTCTGACTAATTACACTGAGTCTAAAGAAAGAAGGCAGAGACCTACAATGCACAATTACAATATTAACTTAAATCTATACACATTAATGATTAAAAGATAACTTTTATTCTATTTGTTTTAAAATCAGACAGATAAATAATAACCTGCTTCTTTCTATCCATAGCTGGGAAAATCTGTCGGACCCTGCTATCATAATTAAAAATACTACACTTGTTTTGAAAGAGTATTGACATAATAGATAATGTCCTCTAGTTATCAAGCTGTCAACCACAAATACGCTGGCGAGGCTGATTTGCTGTAGTTATAAAGCCCTACAGACTGGCAAAAGTTTGACACAGATCGATGGTTACGTCACTCCAGATGTTCCGAACACAAGTTCGGCACAATCTGACTACTTTTGCTAGTTATCAAAGAACAACCAGGTACGCTCGCCACTATTCCGGGCCAGCGTACCTGGTTTTCAATCCGCTGCCCTGGAGGCGGTGGATCTCATAGGAATCAATGGGAGTCTGACAGCAGCGAGAGCTCATGTTCGCTGCTGCCCGATATCCCATTGATTCCTATGGGAAGTGTCTGCACCTAACACCCTAACATGTACCCTGAGTCTAAACACCCCTAATCTGGCCCCCCTACACCGCCACCTCCTACATTAAACTTATTAACCCCTAAACCGCTGCTCCCTGACCCCGCCGCCACCTACATTATACGTATTAACCCCTAATCTGCCCCCCCACACCTCGGCAACTCTAATAAATTGTTTAACCCCTAAACCGCCACTCCTGAACCCCGCCGCAACTATAATAAATTGTTTAACCTCGCTGCTCTAGGGGTCCATCGCCACCTACATTACATTTATTAACCCCTAATCTGCCCCCCCCCCCTACACCGCCGCCACCTACATTATATCTATTAACCCCTAAACCTAAGTCTAACCCTAACCCTAACACCCCCCTAACTTCAATATTATTTAAATTAATCTACAAAAATATTCCTATAATTAAATAAATTATTCCTATTTAAAAGTAAATACTTACCTATAAAATAAACCCTAAGATAGCTACAATATAATTAATAATTACATTGTAGCTATTTTAGGATTTATATTTATTTTACAGGCAACTTTGTATTTATTTTAACTAGGTACAATAGTTATTAAATAGTAATTAACTATTTAATAGCTACCTAGTTAAAATAACTACAAAATTACCTGTAAAATAAATCATAACCTAAGTTACAATTACACCTAACACTACACTATCATTAAATAAATTAAATTAATTAACTACAATTACCTAACATTAAATAAAATTAGAATTCTGAAAGAAAAAAGCGCAAAGAGAGACTCAAGTGCAATAGATAACACAGACGCTGCTGTTCTTAAAAAAATGCACTTACAATGTTTATTAATAATAAAGCAGGTATAAAACACAGTTTTCTCCTTCAAGGTAATTTATCCAAATACTCAGCTGCTCCGGTCTGTTTTCACAGCCTTTCAATGTCCGCTCCCTTCTAATGTCCACCGGAACTTTCAGTGTAAGGGAAATCCTTGTTCATGGGGCTACGGTAGCCCTGAGAGTCCAAAAAGCAGAGCGTTCTATTCTTAGAACTACGGCTCCTCTGCAGATCCAAAATTCAGTCCTGTGGTACCTCTATGCGTTTCTTCTGCTATCGTGCAGACTTTCTCAAGAGGATAAAGAGTCTAATGCTGAGTGGATTCAATATCCGTCACAATAAAAACCCTCATGGTAAATCCTATTGGTTAAAATTTCCTCTGTGTAATATGGGTAAAAAATGCTCACTGAGTCCTAGAGACCAAATTATCAAATGTTACGTTCCTTTTGTAAATAACAAATAATATGTATAGTTAATAACAACACATCTAAAGTCAACAAACGCCACATTAAAAAAAATGCTACATTAAAAAGGAGGGAATACTCAAATAGGTACTTATTATCAATATGCTGAGAAAAAACTTGAAGGAGGTATGAATAGAAATGAAGTGGGTTTTAGTAATAATAATAGGGTGGCTCCACAAACTAATAGAGTACATATGGATAATTACAACCATAATAGGAATGGGAACTATAGGAGACCCTATAATGATAACACTAACAGGCAGTTTTGGATGGATAAACATTATGAATATCCTAATAAAAAACGTAATAATTATGGTAACAATGAGCAATGGAAGGGAAGGAGAGAGGAGAGAGATGGCCCATCTAATTCTAATAGGAGGGACAATTCCAGAGAAAATTCAAATGGTCTTAATATCAATACATCAAATAGATTTGAAGTGCTTAATCAGTTTCAGAATGAATCAAGTTGGTCTGCTTTGGGGGCTCGCCCAAAATCAGATTATCAAGATTATAAACATAGATCAGAGAATAATGAATAGAGAAATAATCAAAGACAAGAGGGAAATACCAATCATCAGAATCATTTTTTAGGGAAAACACCATTACCCCACAACCAAAGATTAGAACCAGAACCGAGGTACACACAACAAGGAGCGTGGGAGACCAGACAAAGACAAAACAAAAGAGGTTTAGAACAAGGAGAGGAAAGAGAGGAGGGGTCAGAGTTACAACAACCAAACAGAAGGCAGAGACGAGAAGAAGACAGGAATTAGACATCTTTAACTTGGCTAATATAGAGTTAGATGCCAATGATATTAAACTTTTAAACAAAGGTCTCAACTTTTCACCTAAAACATTACCGAATGATTTTGAAGTTTTCATCGACATTCAGAAATTTGTTAGAAAGCTAATCTTAAAAAGATTTTATGCCAAAAAAGAATGCAATTTATAATCAGCAGCTAATAAAGATCACTTGGAAGGGAAAGATATAGAAACTTTAACCATTCTAAAATCCCTAGAAGATATGGGTGTTGATAGCCAGGATGTTAATGAGAGTATTGATACAATAGAGGAATTGTTTAATATTTCCATATATGAGGAAGAATTCAAGATTCACCACAGTAATTTGAAAAGATCTTCCACATTTTATCCAGTTGGAACACAGGGGGACCAAATTCCAGTCTTCACAAAGATGGTTATGGATGAGGTTTTTAATCTATTTCACAAGAAAAGAAAGAATTTAGTTAATAAGTATAATGACAATTTAACCTCCCAGGAGAGAAACTCTCTTAAGAAATTGATGGATAATAAAGATATCATTTTTAGGGCAGCAGATAAGGGGGTGGGATTGTTATACAGAAGAGGGAAGACTATTTAGCTGAAGCTTATAATCTATTAAAAGATATAGACACATACCAAATTATCAATGGGAATCCCACTAAACAATACCAGAATAAGCTTAACAAAATATTAGTGCTAGCAAAAACAGGAGTCCTTGATTATGATGAGTTTAGATACTTACAGGAAAATGAACCTAGGATCCCAATATTCTACCACCTGCCAAAGGTGCATAAAGATATACATAAGCCACCTGGGAGACCTATAATCTCAGGGATTGATTCCCTGAGCGATAAAGTTTCAAAATATATTGATTTTTATCTACAACCAATAGTCAAGAATACTAAATAATATATCAAGGACACCACACAAACCATCAATATATTTGAAGGTTTAGACTGGAAAGAAAACTATTGTTGGGTAACTTGCGATGTGTCTGCGCTTTATACCTCAATCCCCCATGAGAAAGGATTGAAGGCCCTTGAAATGGAACTGTTGAATTGGAAATTTTCAGCAGAGCAATTGAACTTTATCCTAGATTGCACAAGATTTATCTTAGAGCACAATTATTTTATTTTCGAAAATGTGTTCTATAAACAGGTCAAAGGAACAGCGATAGGGACTACATTTGCCCCATCGTATGCTAATATTTATATGCACAGATTTGAAATTGAGAAGGTTTGGAACAATAATCCTTTTATAAATAACATTATAAAATATTATCGTTACATAGATGACGTAATCATCCTCTGGGAGGGTGACGAATCATTGATTAATAGTTTTTTTAACACATATGAACAATAATGATTTTAACTTAAATTTTACAGGTAAACATTCAAGAACAAAAATTTAATTTTTAGACCTCTGGTTATATGTAGATGCCAACTTAAAAACAGCGGTGAGTAATTTTAGTAAACCTACTGATAGAAATAGTTACATAGACAATGGAAGTGCCCACCTTAAGAGGTGGAAAGACAATGTGCCTTATGTACAGTTTTTAAGACTCAGACGTAACTGTACAGATATAGAGATGTTTAAAAAAGAGGCTGAACATATGAGTACTAAGTTCATAGAAAAGGGCTATAACAGAAATACAATAGAACAAGCATATAATAGGGCACAGGAAACAGATAGAGACTCTATTTTAAAACCTAAAAAGGATAAATCAACTCAAGATAATAAGGACACTTTAAGGTTTATTACTACTTACAACGAGGGTCATAAGATCATCAAGAATGTAATTAAAAAACATTGGGGAGTTCTAAAGACAGACCCTGTACTGGCCCCTATCTTGACAGAAGAACCTGTGTTCACTTTTAAGAAAGGGAGAAGTTTGAAAAACCTGCTAGCTCCCAGTAAATTGAGGAAGTCTGAAATAACAGAAATTGATAGGAAGAGTAATTGGCTGAGTCTAAAACCAGGCACATACAAGTGTGGAAAGAAAATTTGCAGTATGTATAAACATATCGATAAGGATAGTCATTTTAAAGACAGCGAAGGCATTAAGTCTTTTAATATCAAGAGTAGGTGTACATGTGACACCACGTATGTAGTGTACCTCTTAACCTGTGGGTGTAATAAAATTTATGTAGGGCGCACCAAAAGAAAGATAAGAAGCAGACTGACAGAACACCTATACAATATAAAAGAAAAAGTAGTTAATCACAGTGTACCATTACATTTTCTGGAACATCATGGGGGAGACTCTAGATCTCTAAAAATACAAGCAATTGATTGGATAACTAATAGTTGTAGCAATAGGTTGATGAGCCTAAGAAAACAAGAAACTTTTTGGATACAAAAACTCAACAGTTTACATCCAAAAGGATTAAACATAGACATTGACATAGCAGCTTTTATGTAATTAATATAAAAAAATCTGGCATTCTTTAGATATTCTTAGGGTTCCTTTAGTAATACTTTTTATACAATAATTATTTCCTCCTCATTTCCCCTCCATTTTAAACAACTTCTAAATAAATTTTAAACAACCTATAATAATCATATTTTTAATATAGAATACATTTTTTTATATGATGTTTTGTATTTGGTCCATAAAGGATGATACTTAAATAGATTTTGATAATAATGAGGGCTTAAAATGGAGATGACAGTGTACATACTATCAAATTTTCTAAACCCATTTCTATATCTCTATCCCTCTATACTCCAGATCAACTTGGATACTTAGGATTAAATCACTCTTTTTTAGTAGGAAAGTTATACATATATATACATATAGAATAATTTTTTAAAAATGGGATTTCCAGATTGTGAATGCCCATCATATATAGAGATGAATCTTGCTTGGGTTGCAAGGATATGCACATAAATACATCTTGTTCTAATTTTTAATTTTATTTGCTTCATTAAACTTAACCTAGCTGAAGGATTAGAGTATTGTTGTTACATTTTCTTTGTGCTAATAAATTGTTTTTTGGGATTGCAACATGTATTAATTTTGGATGTGTAGATATTAACTAAATAACTATATATAGATGAATATTGCTTAGTTTGCAGGGATTTTTAATATATGCATGAACACACGTTGTATCGACTTTTAATATATTTTTTGCTTCATTGAATTTTGCCTAGTGGTAGGATTTTGGTACTATTGTTGTATTTTTTTGTGCAAGTTGGTTGTCCCTTTTTTTAATGTAGCATTTTTTTTAATGTGGCGTTTGTTGACTTTAGATGTGTTGTTATTAACTATACATATTATTTGTTATTTACAAAAGGAACATAGCATTTGATAATTTGGTCTCTAGGACCCAGTGAGCATTTTTTACCCATATTACACAGAGGAAATTTTAACCAATAGGATTTACCATGAGGGTTTTTATTGTGACGGATATTGAATCCACTCAGCATTAGACTCTTTATCCTCTTGAGAAAGTCTGCACGATAGCAGAAGAAACGCGTAGAGGTACCACAGGACTGAATTTTGGATCTGCAGAGGAGCCGTAGTTCTAAGAATAGAACGCTCTGCTTTTTGGACTCTCAGGGCTACCGTAGCCCCATGAACAAGGATTTCCCTTACACTGAAAGTTCCGGTGGACATTAGAAGGGAGCGGACATTGAAAGGCTGTGAAAACAGACCGGAGCAGCTGAGTATTTGGATAAATTACCTTGAAGGAGAAAACTGTGTTTTATACCTGCTTTATTATTAATAAACATTGTAAGTGCATTTTTTTAAGAGCAGCAGCGTCTGTGTTATTTATTGCACTTGAGTCTCTCTTTGCGCTTTTTTCTTTCAGAATTCAAGTTTTTTGCCCTACTTCATTTGGTGTGAAGGATCCATTTGGTTAACAAGCAGCAGAGGACTCTAGTGGTTTATGGACTGACATTTCTTTGGAAAGTGGTAAAACGTTTTTGTTATTCCATTTGTTCTATTTTTAAATTGTGTATACTCTATTGAATACCATATAATTGTATACAGGTTTTATCTATTATTATTTTTAGAAATCACACATGTTGTTGTAAGAATTTGCAGTAAGAATTGACATTAGTGTTTTTATTATATTTAAAGATGGTGTTAGCGCCACTGTTATTTATTTTCTTTGTGTGTTATTAAATAAAATTAACTAAAAATAACTAAAGAACAAAAAAAAAACCCTCTAAATTACAGAAAATAAAAAAATTACAAGAATTTCAAACTAATTACACCTAATCTAAGCCCCCTAATAAAATAAAAAAGCCCCCCCAAATAATATAATTCCCTACCCTAAACTAAATTACAAATAGCCCTTAAAAGGGCCTTTTGCGGGGCATTGCCCCAAAGTAATCAGCACTTTTACTCGCAAAAAAAAGATATACAACCCCCCAACCAACATTAAAACCCACCACCCACACACCCCTACTCTAAAACCCACCCAATCCCCCCTTAAAAAAACCTAACACTACCCCCTTGAAGATCACCCTACCTTGAGCCGTCTTCACCCAGCCGTGCACAAGCGTTCATCCGATCCGTCCAGAAGTCTTCATCGAATCCGGGCAGAAGAGGTCCTCCAAGCCGCAGAAGTCTTCATCCAAGCGACATCTTCTATCTTCAATCAACTGGAGCGGAGCCATCTTGAATCCAGCTGATGCGGAGCCATCCTCTTCCATCGACATCCTAACACTGAATGAAGGTTCCTTTAAATGACGTCATCCAAGATGGCGTCCCTTGAATTCCGATTAGCTGATAGGATTCTATCAGCCAATCGGAATTAAGGTAGGAAAAATCTGATTGGCTGATGCAATCAGCCAATCGGATTGAGCTTGCATTCTATTGGCTGTTCCAATCAGCAAATAGAATGCAAGCTCAATCTGATTGGCTGATTGGATCAGCCAATCGGATTGAACTTCAATCTGATTGGCTGATTGCATAGGGAGTTAAGAAGCAGCGGTCTTAAGACCACTGCTCCTTAACTCGTCTATCGTCTCTGAGGCTGCGGACATCAATCCGCCAGATCTCATACAATCTAGATGATTGACACCCCCTGCTAGCAGTCAATTGGCCGCAAATCTGCACGGGGTGGCATTGTACAAGCAGTTCACCAGAACTGCTTGTGCAATGTTAAATGCTGACAGCGAATGGATTTTTGAAATCCATTTTGTTAGTGGGCGTTCCTACCATTAACATATATTTTTTTGTTAAAGAGACAGGGGTTGCCATCTTGCCGTTTTAAGGGGGGGGGGGGCATATGAAAAATATATGTCAGGGTTCTTATAATTGAACATTATTCAAAAATTTCCGTAATCAGCCCCTGACATATTTTTCATAAGTGTCCTCCTTTAAAGTAATGCCAATATGGCAATTCTACATGAAACCCAATTTTTTTTTAGATAGAGTGTACAATTTAAAAAAAGCAAACATAATCCCAATTTACTTCTAGTACTAAATTTATTTTATTCTCTTGGTATCCTTTATTGAAAAACAATTGAGTAGGCTCAGGAGCATGCACATCCCTGGAGGGCTATATTGCAGCAGTTTTGTAAGAATGTTTTTAAAAATGCAATACATTGTACAAACGCTCGGCTAGACTACAAGTTTTGCGTTAGGCTTAAAAAGCAGCGTTAGCCGGTCCTAATGCTGCTTTTTAACGCCCACTAGTATTACGAGTCTTGCAGGTACAGGTGTACCGCTCACTTTTTTGGCCACTTTTTTGGCAATACCGCAAATCCACTTACGTAAATTGCGTATCCTCTTTTTTCAATGGGACTTGCATAGCGCCGGTATTACGAGTCTGCCAAAAAGTGAGCGGTAGACCCTCTCCTGGTCAAGACTGGTACCGCATTTTAAAGTCAGTAGTTAAGAGTTTATGCCATAGCATCCACTAACATCCATAAACTACATATTAACCCCTAAATCGAGGCTCTCCCACATCGCAAACACTATAAGAAAATTTTTAACCCCTAATCTGCCGAACTGGACATCGCCACCACTATAATAAATATATTAACCCCTAAACCGCTGCACTCCCGCCTCGCAAACACAATTTAAATATTATTAACCCCTAATCTGCCGTCCCTAACATCGCCGCCACCTACCTACATTTATTAACCCCTAATCTGCCGCCCCCAACGTCGCCGCCACTATATTAAAGTTATTAACCCCTAAATCTAAGTCTAACTCTAACCCTAACATCAACTAATTTAAATATAATTAAAAGAAATCTAACTAAAAATTCCCATCATTAACTAAATTATTCCTATTTAAGACTAAATACTTACCTTTAAAATAAACCCTAACCTAGCTACAATATAACTAATAGTTACATTGTATCTAGCTTAGGTTTTATATTTATTTCACAGGCAAGATTGTATTTATTTTAACTAGGTAGAATAGTTATTAAATAGTTATTAACTATTTACTAACTACCTAGCTAAAATAAATACAAAAGTACCTGTAAAATAAAACTTAACCTAAGATACAATTACACCTAAAACTACATTATAATTAAATAAATGAACTAAATGAAATACTATTAAATAAATTACATACAATTAGCTAAATTAAATTAGATTATCTAAAGTACAAAAAAACCAAAACACTAAATTACAGAAAATAATAAACAAATTACAGATATTTAAAATAATTACACCTAATCTAATAGCCCTATTAAAAAAAAAAAGCCCCCCCAAAATAAAAAAAAAAATCCCTAAACTACCAATAGCCCTTAGAAGGGCCTTTTGAGGGGAAATTGCCCCAAAGTAATCAGCTCTTTTACCTGAAAAAGAAATACAAACAACCCCCAAACAGTAAAACCCACCACTCACACAACCAACCCCCCAAATAAAATACTAGCTAAAAAAACCTAAGCTCCCCATTTCCCTGAAAAGGGAATTTGAACGGGCATTGCCCTTAAAAGGGCAGTTAGCTTTTTTGCCGCCTAAAGTCCCTAAAATAAAAATAAAACCCACCCAATACACCCTTAAAAAAACCTAACACTAACCCACTGAAGATTGACATACTGGGAGATGTCTTCATCCAAGCCAGTCAAAGTGGTCCTCCAGATGGGCAGAAGTCTTCATCCAAGCTGGGCGAAGTGGTCCTCCAGACGGGCAGAAGTCTTCATCCAGACGGCATATTCTATCTTCATCCATCTGGCATGGAGCGGGTCCATCTTCAAGACATCCGACGCAGAGCATCCTCTTCATCCGACGACTAACACAGAATGAAGGTACCTTTAAGCGACGTCATCCAAGATGGCGTCCCTTAGATTCCAATTGGCTGCTAGAATTTTTTCAGCCAATAGGAATTAAGGTAGAAAAAATCCTTTTGGCTGATTCAATCAGCCAATAGGATTGAAGTTCAATCCTATTGGCTGATCCAATCAGCCAATATAATTTGGGGGGGGGCATTTTTATTTTAATAGGGCTATTAGATTAGGTGTAATTAGTTTACATTTCTGTAATTTGTTTATTATTTTCTGTAATTTAGTGGGGGTTTTTTTGTACTTTAGCTAATTTAATTTAATTTATTTAATTGTTTTTAATTTATGTAATTTATTTAATTATAGTGTGGTGTTAGGTGTTAGTGTAACTTAGGTTAGGTTTTATTTTACAGGTAAGTTTGTATTTATTTTAGCTAGGTAGTTATTAATTAGTTGTTAATAACTATTTAATAACTATTCTACCTAGTTAAAATAAATACAAACTTGCCTGTAAAATAAAAATAAACCCTAAACTAGCTACAATGTAACTATTAGTTTATTTTATAGGTAAGTATTTCATTTTAAATAGGAATAATTTAGTTAATGATAGGAATATTTATTTAGATTTATTTAAATTATATTTAAGTTAGGGGGTGTTAGGTTTAGGGTTAGACTTAGGTTTAGGGGTTAATAACTTTAATATAGTGACAGCGACGTTGGGGGCGGCAGATTAGGGGTTAATAAATGTAGGTAGGTGTTGTCGATGTTAGGGCCGGCAGATTAGGGGTTAATAATATTTAAGAAATGTTTGCGAGGCGGGAGTGCGGTGGTTTAGGGGTTAATATGTTTATTATAGTGGCTCAACGTTGGGGGCAGCAGATTAGGGGTTAATAAGTGTAGGTAGGTGGCGGTGACGTTGGGGGCGGCGGATTAGGGGTTAATAAATATAATGCAGGTGTCGGTGATGTTGGGGGCAGCAGATTAGGGGTTCTTAAGTATAATGTAGGTGGCGGCGGTGTCTGGAGCGGCAGATTAGGGGTTAATAATTATAATGTAGGTGTCTGCGATGTTGGGGGTGGCAGATTAGGGGTTAATAAGTGTAAGATTAGGGGTGTTTAGCCTCTTGGTTCATGTTAGGGTGTTAGGTGTAAACATAACTTTTTTTTCCCAATAGGAATAAATGGGTCTGCGTTAGGGAGTTTTAAGCTGCTTTTTTGCAGGTGTTAGACTTTTTTTCAGCCGGCTCTCCCCATTGATTCCTATGGGGTAATCGTGCACAAGCACGTTACACCAGCTCACCGCTGGTATTGGAGTGTGGTAATGAGCAAAATTTTGCTCAACACTTACTTCTAGTCTTTTAACGACGGGTTTGTAAAAACTCGTAATACCAGAGCTGTAGGTAAGTGAGTGGTGAGGGAAAACTGCTCATTAGCACCGCACAGCCTCTCACGCAAAACTCGTAATCTAGGTGATTGCTACCATCTAGTGCTCAAAACTCACTTTCAGAACTGCTCCATAACATGCCCCAGACATTTGCACACCCTCTACGAAGACATTCTATTTAACAATCAATACCATGCAAACATTTGATAATAGCAACATTGGTTATGTAAATACAACCACAATTCAAAAAAAGTTGGGACAGTATGGAAAATTAAAAAAAAAAAATTATTATGCGAGCTCAATCCTATTGGCTGATTGGATCAGCCAATAGGATGAAAGCTCAATCCTATTGGCTGATTGCAACAGCCAATAGGATTTTTTCAACCTTAATTCCAATTGGCTGATAGAATTCTATCAGCCAATTGGAATCTAAGGGATGCCATCTTGGATGACATCATTTAAAAGAAACTTCATTGTTCCAGAAGACGTTGATTGAAGAGGATGCTCCACGCCGGATGTCTTGAAGATGGAGCCGCGCCGGATGGATGAAGATAGAAGATGTGGTCTGGATGAAGACTTCTGCCAGCTTGGATGAAGACTTCGGCCTGCTTGGATGAAGACTTCTGCCGGCTTCGCTGAAGACTTCTTGTCGCTTCGTTGAGGATGGATGTCGGGTCTTCAAAAACTGTAAGTGGATCTTCAGGGGTTATTGTTAGGTTTTTTAAGGGTTCATTGGGTGGGTTTTAATTTTAGATTAGGGACTTTGGGTGGCTAAATGCCCTTTTAAGGGCAACGGGGAGCTTAGGTTTTTTTAGATAGAATTTTATTTGGGGGGGGGGGTTGGTTGTGTGGGTGGTTGGTTTTACTGTTGGGGGGTTGTTTGTATTTTTATTTACAGGTAAAAGAGCTGATTTCTTTGGGACAATGCCCAGTAAAAGGCCCTTTTAAGGGCCATTGGTAGTTTATTGTAGGCTAGGGTTTTTTTATGGGGGGGGGACTTTTTATTTTCATAGGGCTCTTAGATTATGTGTAATTAGTTTAAATATTTAATACTTTATTTTTTATTTTGTGTAACTTAGTGTTTTTTTTTGTAACTTAGTGTTTGTTATTTTGTATAACTTAGTTGTTAGTTAAATAGTAGATTTAAATTATTTGAGTAGGGTTAGGTTTTTAAATGTAATTTAGTTAATTTAATTTGTAGTTTAATGTAATTTTAGTATAACAGTGAGGGTAGATTAATTATTAGTTTAATATACTTTAATGTAATTTTAGTATAATAGTTATGGTAGGTTAATTAATAGTTTAATTTAATTCTAAAGGTAAGTTTAAACTTATTATAAGATAGGGATGATGTAATTTTAATGTACAGTTAGCGGGTTGTTAGGTTTAGGGGTTAATAGGTTAATTTAGTTTATGGCAATGTGGGGGGCTGACGGTTTAGGGGTTAATAGGTTTAGTAAGTGGTAGTGATGTGGGAGGCCAGGGGTTTAGGGGGTAATACATTTATTTTATTTAGTTGGGGTGGGCTACGGGAGCTGAGGGATAGGGGTTAATACATTTAGTTAGTTGCGACGGTGTCGGGGAGCGGCTGAATAGGGGTTCATAACTTTATTAGAGTTGCAGTGGGCTCTGGGAGCAGCGGGATAGGGGTTAATAACTTTATTTAGTTGCGGCGGGGTCCGGGAGAGGCGGGATAGGGGTTAAACATTTTAGTATAGGGGCGGTGCTTAGTGACAGGATATAAATAAAGGGAAAAAGCCGAATAGCAGCGAGATTGATGACTTGGTGTGCGGCTTTTTGACAGCTTTTTTTTATAAATAAGGAGAGCGTATTCAGGTCCGCAGCCGCAATGTTAGGCGATGTCAGGCGAGCGTATTGGTGCCAGCGAATGCAGCACAGTTGACGACTTAATAAGTAGGCCTCTTCGACTTCTGACTTCAGCTCAGCGTTTAAGCTGCCATCCTCTGCGAGTCCGACTGACTACTGCCCGTGCTGCAAACACACTGCTGTCCCACTCACTAACTACACATACAGTTACGAGCCAATTGAGGAGACTACACTTGCAGTCAGGAGCCAATGTGCCGCCAATGGGAATAATTTCAGTTCCAGCTGAGTTGCACCAATAGGTTAAGATGATCTGTGACCCACTAGGTATCAATCACGTGACAACCATGTGATATGCATAGCAGGCAGGTGGAAAGTCGGAAACCAAAAAAAATTTAATAAAAATTTTAAATTAAAAAATTTGTGCTAAAGCTGGGACACACCAACACACTGCGGCCGACACACTAATGTGTCACGACACACAGTTTGGAAAGCACTGCACTAGGGTCTGGATTTGAATGAAACTTACTGATATAGTTAAGCAAAACAAATAACAATGATAGCAACTGTGTTAAGAATTGCCTTGTCCTTTGGGCATGTTTTGCTCTGATATCTCCAGCCCTGAGGGGATTAATGTCCACTAATTAAATAGTTTTCTAAGGTATTTTGTTGTGTTAGTATCCTTCACAATGGAGGAACGAGGGGTGGTTATTTCAGTCAGATATCAGTTTCACAAATAGCTTTTATTAACCTATACATTTTTCCTCAATTTTCTTTTCTTCAAATGTGACAAATATTAAATATATTTTGAGATTATTCCTCACCTTCCGCTAGACATGGGTGCCACCATAGTAAAATCTAGTTTTCACTGCATTCCAGTGCTCATGTGTTTTCACATGTGCAGTAACTCTACTTCAGATACCTGCAGTGTAACCTAGTTTAAAAAATGGTGGCACCCAGGCAGGTGCATGAATTGTATAACATGTTTATTGTCCCTTTAACTGTATTTAGCTCTTATTTCTTACTCATAATTATTTTGTGACTTTCATTTTTTTTGTGTGATACCTATTCATATAAAATTCTATGTTTGTCGATATTTATTTTCAGGGTCTTTTGTGATCTACAAAGAAACAAACATAATTGATTCAGTGTTAATGAAGACTAGCTTGTGTGTGTCTTTTTATTGCGCACTCATAACCATTGTTTCTTAACCAGTCCTAAACCTCAGAGGTTGCATAAGTCAGACAAGTTGGACTCATTTGTCCAGGATGACTGACAAGCCCTGCTCTAGTGCGATTGGTTGACAAGCCCTGCTCTCGTGCTATTGGTTGACAAGACCTGCTCTTGTGTGATTAGTTGATCTAGAGCAGGGGTGGGGCAGAATGAGAGTTTGCTTAAGCAATGTTACATTACGGCAGTTGATGCTGCGTTGGAGGTCCTCAAACCATGCAAAGAGGTTTCCTTTCTGGGAACATCGTTTGCATGGGCCTTAATAAATGGGGGCCTCAGTCGAAATAATTAAACGTCAATTTTGACTTACACAAAATATTTAGTTACCTAAGCACAAGCAAAAATTAATATTCTGAAGATTTAATTTTACTGAACGAGTTTCATAATTTAAAAATGTAATTTAAGCAATAGTTTGTTTATCTTTGTGTTTATTAAAATGTAAGAAAAGCCATGCAAAACACACTATGGGGCCAATTTAACAAGGGCCGAATGGCCCCTGTTCTCTTTGTTTCCGGGCGAGCCTTCAGGCTCGCCGGAAACAGGAGTTAAGAAGTAGCAGTCATTAGACTGCTGCTCCTTAACTCGTCCGCCTGCTCTGAGCGGCGGACAGCAATCAACCCGATCAGATACGATTGGGATGATTGACCGCGAATATGCAGAGGGCAGCACTGCACAAGCAGTTCAACAGAACTGCTTATGCAATGCTAAATGCCGAAAGCATACTGCTGTCGGAATTCAGCGATGTCTGTCGGACATGATCCGCTGAGAGGATCATGTCAGACAGACATTTGTTAAATCAACCTCCATATTTGGATTTTAAGGGGAATAAGAAAGTCAAATTTAGTAGTTAAAAAATTTTCCTCATATTTACAAACTCTAAGAAAAGCTGTTTGAAAAGCTTCTCTAACTGATCAGAATGGGGTTAACATTTCCCCTAATTAACTCTGAAATCATACATGCATTCATATAGCTGTATATTTATATGTGTAATTATATACTTTTGGCTAGATTACAAGTGACACACTAACGTTTGCGCACGTGCAATATTAGAACATTATGGCCATGTTAATTTGCGTGTGTATTACAAGTTAAAAGTAAATGCGTTTGCTTGAGAGCAATCAAATTTAATGCCCGCCAGGTGAGTGCGACTGAAGACCTTGCGTAATGGGTTAGGGATAAAACAAAAGTTTCAACAAACAAGCAAAGCATAAATACATTAAAAAGAAACATACAGAAGCACATTGTCAACTTGTGTGAGTTGGAGATGTACTTATGTATGTCTGTTTTTAGATGTTGTTTTCCTTTTACAGTATCCATCTATCTATCCTCTATCTATCATCTATCTATCATCTATCTATCTGTCTCATGTATCTATTATGTCACACACACACACACCTACACACAAATATATTTATAAAATATCCTGCCTGAAGTTTCCTTTCACACCAAGTGCAAAGCAGCCTGGGGGAAAATGATGCTTAATATAAGAGACAAGCTCACAAATAGCATATGCTGTAGAAAATAGTAAGATTTAGAGCTTGGATTAACGACTGCTAGAGCTGATTTAGTCACTGGCATCTTCCTGTGGGAATAAATATAGAAGGACAGAGTGAGATGACAGGAAAAGACCCCTCAGGCAAGAACTTAATCAGCTTTTACTGATTAGTGTCAATGTGTGGAGCGGAACACAGGCGCATTCTGTTTTCTGCAGCTACATCTAGGAGCAGAGTGAACTTCATGGGGAAATGAAGTCTATAGGTTGTTTTGTTGGGTACTCTGCAAAAATACAGATTGTATTTTAGGGGAAAAGATGGGAACTTACTCTTTAGCATTTCCCTATGGATTTAAGATATATATATATATATATTTACTAAAGAGTACAATGCTAACGGGCCACTCCAAATGCAATATCTGTTGAACTTTGATTGGCAGCCATGCAAAAAAACCAACCTAATGACATTTGTCATGACGAAAGTTAACTTTTTGTTCCAGCCTCTATCTCTTTAGTTATGGGATGTTTGAAACAATTAATAATTGTTCAATTCTTACTATCTATGGGACATTTGAAATAGTTAATGCCAATTTCTATCTCACTAGCTACAGGACGTGAAAACGAACAAAAAAATTTACATAAATTAAAAACTAAAGGCATATGGGTAGCATTATTATAACTACATTATTCTTTGATCATTCCTAATTAACTGTTTAAAATACCATAAAACAGTGTTTTTAGCCCAGTATTGACTGTCTTTAGGTATAGTATTTGGTCAACATTTGTGGACTTATCTGAATAATATTTGAAGCACTTTTAACTGAGTTTGTGGAATATTCCCTTCAATCTACATTTACTTTAATATACTTCATATACCATTTCTCATTCACTATCAGCAGATTTTTTTTGTGTGTCAACATTCATACAATATTATAAAATCTGAAATGACAAACAGAAAGAGAAGCAGTCTGCCAGGAATAAACAACAGCTCAGTGGCCCAGCTTCCACCTGGGAGTAGCTTCTTTAAGCCCAATTGTGTGTTAACTCACCATAGAACAACCTACTGAGCTGTTGTTCTTTCCTGGTAGAGCGCGTCTCTTTCTGTATGTATTTAAATTATGACCCTGGGAACTCTCCCGAAGGGTGATAGGGAACAAAACATGGACTCCCTGCCTTATGTTCTTAGAGGGATATTGCTGCACTTTACTGACAAGGCACATAGAGGAAGTTGTTAGTAGTGCTCACTCATGACCTGCCACTCGGCCCTGAGACCTTCTCTTCTGAGTTAGGTTATTGCTGCTATTTGGGGTGCAGCATTCCCTAATTTGTGATTCATCTGCTGTTTTCCTAGTGACTATGCTGGTGAGAACAGCACCAGATTTTTCTAGAACAGTTTATCTGTACCTGATCGAGGAAAGAAGGAAAAGCTGTGGTTTGTTGCATGACAAGACTGTCATGATTGAAGAGGTCATGAAATGGCCAGAGAAAGTATTTTCTTTATCCAGACGTTTGTGCAGTAAGGAGCATATGATGTGTCTTTCCTCACAGAGGAGCTGGTTATGATTTGTTTTAATCAGGCTATGTAGATAGCTGATAATCCTGACCTGAGAGGAACTGAATTTGTTTAGAGTGAGCAAAAGCCAAAATGAACTGCATTAATTGTCTGTATGTATAATCCTTTTATGGAGGATTGTAAAATTTTGGCCTGGTTACAGCAATTCTGTTCTTATATCAGTGCACCAGAAAGAATGAAAAATCCATTTAGCACCTTTAATAGTAAAATAAGATTCTGGGTTGTGTTTCATCAGGATGATTTTGGAGAAGTGAAATCCCATTTTTGGCAATAGGGGTTATTTGTTTCATTCAGGAATGCCCCACTTTTGCCATAGATACCAGCACTTTAAACATTATAAAGAGAAGTGTTCTCAGGAGTTTGGATGTAAGAACTGTGGTGAGTCAGGGCATGTGACATAAGTTTGTCCACAGGTCAGAAAGTGTAATTTGTGTTGATCCTCTAAACACTTGGCCAGACAATGCCCTAAATATCAACAAGAAGCTTTGACTTATACTGTGTCCTGGGGGGTCAAATTGATTATGTTGTTGTAGAGGATTTCTCTTTGAGGAAGGATCATCCAAGAATCCTGCAGAGGGTGTTCTTCTTATTTCAGCAGATTCTATCTTTGAAGAGCCTGTTATTTTAGAGATTGAAAATTGGCTGTTGCTGAAGGGAAATTGGGATTATGGTTACTGATTCTGAAGTAAAGCAGTGGGCTAGATTGAAAGTGGTAGTGAGGAAGTGGGCTAGATTGCAAGTGGTAGTGAAGCAGTGGGCTAGATTGCAAGTGGTAGTGAAGAAATGGGCTAGATTACAAGTGGAAGTGAAGAAGTGGGCTAGATTGCAAGTGGTAGTGAAGAAGTAGGCTAGATTGCAAGTGGTAGTGAAGAAATGGGCTAGATTACAAGTGGAAGTGAAGAAGTGGGCTAGATTGCAAGTGGTAGTGAAGCAGTGGGCTAGATCTAGATTACAAGTGAAAGTGAAGAAGTGGGCTAGATTGCAAGTGGTAGTGAAGAAGTAGGCTAGATTGCAAGTGGTAGTGAAGAAGTGGGCTATATTGCCAGTGGTAGTGAAGCAGTGGGCTAGATTGCAAGTGGTAGTGAGGAAGTGGGCTAGATTGCAAGTGGTAGGGAAGCAGTGGGCTAGATTGCAAGTGGTAGTGAGGAAGTGGGCTAGATTGCAAGTGGTAGGGAAGCAGTGGGCTAGATTGCAAGTGGTAGTGAGGAAGTGGGCTAGATTGCTAGTGGTAGTGAAGCAGTGGGCTAGATTGCAAGTTGTAGTGAAGCAGTGGGCTAGATTGCAAGTGGTAGTGAGAAAGTGGGTTAGATTGCTAGTGGTAGTGAAGCAGTGGGCTAGATTGCAAGTTGTAGTGAACCAGTGGGCTAGATTGCAAGTGGTAGGGAGGAAGTGGGCTAGATTGCAAGTGGTAGTGAAGAAGTGGGCTAGATTGCAAGTGGTAGTGAAGCAGTGGGCTAGATTGCAAGTGGTAGTGAAGAAGTGGGCTAGATTGCAAGTGGTAGTGAAGCAGTGGGCTAGATTGCAAGTGGTAGTGAGGAAGTGGGCTAGATTGCAAGTGGTAGTGAGGAAGTGGGCTAGAGTGCAAGTGGTAGTGAGGAAGTGGGCTAGATTGCAAGTAGTAGTGAAGCAGTGGGCAAAAATGCAAGTGGTAGTGACAAAGTGGACTAGATTGCAGGTGGTAGTGAAGCAGTGGGCTAGATTGCAAGTGGTAGTGAGGAAGTGGGCTAGATTGCAAGTGGTAGGGAAGCAGTGGGCTAGATTGCAAGTGGTAAGGAGGAAGTGGACTAGATTGCAAGTGGTAGTGAGGAAGTGGGCTAGATTGCAAGTGGTAGGGAGGAAGTGGGCTAGATTGCAAGTAGTAGTGAAGCAGTGGGCTAGATTGCAAGTGGTAGTGAAGCAGTGGGCTAAATTGCAAGTGGTAGTTAAGCAGTGGGCTAGATTGCAAGTGGTAGTGAAGCAGTGGGATAGATTGCAAGTGGTAGTGAGGAAGTGGGCTAGATTGCAAATGGTAGTGAAGCAGTGGGCTAGATTGCAAGTGGTAGTGAAGCAGTGGGCTAGATTGCAAGTGGTAGTGAGGAAGTGGGCTAGATTGCAAGTGGTAGTGAAGCAGTGGGCTAGATTGCAAGTGGTAGTGAAGAAGTGGGCTAGATTGCAAGTGGTAGTGAAGAAGTGGGCTAGATTGCAAGTGGTAGTGTGGAAGTGGGCTAGATTGCAAGTGGTAGTGAGGAAGTGGGCTAGATTGCAAGTGGTACTGAGGAAGTGGGCTAGATTGCAAGTGATAGTGAAGAAGTGGGCTAGATTGCAAGTGGTAGCGAAGAAGTGGGCTAGATAGCAAGTGGTAGTGAAGCAGTGGGCTAGATTGCAAGTGGTAGTGAAGCAGTGGGCTAGATTGCAAGTGGTAGTGAAGCAGTGGGCTAGATTGCAAGTGGGAGTGAAGCAGTGGGCTAGATTGCAAGTGTTAGTGAGGATGTGGGCTAGATTGCAAGTGGTAGTGAAGAAGTGGGCTACATTGCAAGTGGTAGTGAAGCAGTGGGCTAGATTGCAAGTGGTAGTGAAGCAGTGGGCTAGATTGCAATTGGTAGTGAAGCAGTGGGCTAGATTGCAAGTGGTAGTGAAGCAGTGGGCTAGATTGCAAGTGGTAGTGAAGCAGTGGGCTAGATTGCAAGTGGTAGTGAAGCAGTGGGCTAGATTGCAAGTGGTAGTGAGGAAGTGGGCTAGATTGCAAGTGGTAGTGAAGCAGTGGGCTAGATTGCAAGTGGTAGTGAAGAAGTGGGCTAGATTGCAAGTGGTAGTGAAGCAGGGGGCTAGATTGCAAGTGGTAGTGAAGCAGTGGGCTAGATTGCAAGTGGTAGTGAAGCAGTGGGCTAGATTGCAAGTAGTAGTGAGGAAGTGGGCTAGATTGCAAGTGGTAGTGAGGAAGTGGGCTAGATTGCAAGTGGTAGTGAAGAAGTGGGCTAGAATGCAAGTGGTAGTGAAGCAGTGGGCTAGATTGCAAGTGGTAGAGAAGAAGTGGGCTAGATTGCAAGTGGCAGTGAAGCAGTGGGCTAGATTGCAAGTGGTAGTGAAGAAGTGGGCTAGATTGCAAGTGGTAGTGAAGCAGTGTGCTAGATTGCAAGTGGTAGTAAAGAAGTGGGCTAGATTGCAAGTGGTAGTGAAGCAGTGGGCTAGATTGCAAGTGGTAGTGAGGAAGTGGGCTAGATTGCAAGTGGTAGTGAGGCAGTGGGCTAGATTGCAAGTGGTAGTGAAGAAGTGGGCTAGATTGCAAGTGGTAGTGAGGAAATGGGCTAGATTGCAAGTGGTAGTGTAGCAGTGGGCTAGATTGCAAGTGATAGTGAGGCAGTGGGCTAGATTGCAAGTGGTAGTGAGGCAGTGGGCTAGATTGCAAGTGGTAGTGAAGCAGTGGGCTAGATTGCAAGTGGTAGTGAAGCAGTGGGCTAGATTGCAAGTGGTAGTGAAGAAGTGGGCTAGATTGCAAGTGGTAGTGAAGCAGTGGGCTAGATTGAAAGTGGTAGTGAAGAAGTGGGCTAGATTGCAAGTGGTAGTGAAGCAGTGGGCTAGATTGCAAGTGGTAGTGAAGAAGTGGGCTAGATTGCAAGTGGTAGTGAAGCAGTGGACTAGATTGCAAGTGGTAGTGAAGCAGTGGGCTAGATTGCAAGTGGTAGTGAAGAAGTGGGCTAGATTGCAAGTGGTAGTGAAGAAGTGGGCTAGATTGCAAGTGGTAGTGAAGCAGTGGGCTAGATTGCAAGTAGTAGTGAAGAAGTGGGCTAGATTGCAAGTGGTAGTGAAGCAGTGGGCTAGATTGCAAGTGGTAGTGAAGCAGTGGGCTAGATTGCAAGTGGTAGTGAAGAAGTGGGCTAGATTGCAAGTGGTAGTGAAGCAGTGGGCTAGATTGCAAGTGCTAGTGAGGAAGTGGGCTAGATTGCAAGTGGTAGTGAGGCAGTGGGCTAGATTGCAAGTGGTAGTGAAGAAGTGGGCTAGATTGCAAGTGGTAGTGAGGAACTGGGCTAGATTGCAAGTAGTAGTGAAGCAGTGGTCTAGATTGCAAGTGTTAGTGAGGCAGTGGGCTATATTGCAAGTGGTAGTGAGGCAGTGGGCTAGATTGCAAGTGGTAGTGAAGCAGTGGGCTAGATTGCAAGTGGTAGTGAAGCAGTGGGCTAGATTGCAAGTGGTAGTGAAGAAGTGGGCTAGATTGCAAGTGGTAGTGAAGCAGTGGGCTAGATTGCAAGTGGTAGTGAAGAAGTGGGCTAGATTGCAAGTGGTAGTGAAGCAGTGGGCTAGATTGCAAGTGGTAGTGAAGAAGTGGGCTAGATTGCAAGTGGTAGTGAAGAAGTAGGCTAGATTGCAAGTGGTAGTGAAGCAGTGGGCTAGATTGCAAGTGGTAGTGAAGCAGTGGGCTAGATTGCAAGTGGTAGTGATAAAGTGGGCTACATTGCAAGTGGTAGTGAAGAAGTGGGTTAGATTGCAAGTGGTAGTGAAGAAGTGGGTTAGATTGCAAGTGGTAGTGAGGAAGTGGGTTAGATTGCAAATAGTAGTGAAGCAGTGGGCTAGATTGCAAGTGGTAGTGAAGCAGTGGGCTAGATTGCAAGTGGTAGTGAAGCAGTGGGCTAGATTGCAAGTGGTAGTGAAGGAGTGGGCTAGATTGCAAGTGGTAGTGAAGAAGTGGGCTAGATTGCAAGTGGTAGTGAGGAAATGGGCTAGATTGCAAGTGGTAGTGTAGCAGTGGGCTAGATTGCAAGTGATAGTGAGGCAGGGGGCTAGATTGCAAGTGGTAGTGAGGCAGTGGGCTAGATTGCAAGTGGTAGTGAAGCAGTGGGCTAGATTGCAAGTGGTAGTGAAGCAGTGGGCTAGATTGCAAGTGGTAGTGAAGAAGTGGGCTAGATTGCAAGTGGTAGTGAAGCAGTGGGCTAGATTGAAAGTGGTAGTGAAGAAGTGGGCTAGATTGCAAGTGGTAGTGAAGCAGTGGGCTAGATTGCAAGTGGTAGTGAAGAAGTGGGCTAGATTGCAAGTGGTAGTGAAGCAGTGGACTAGATTGCAAGTGGTAGTGAAGCAGTGGGCTAGATTGCAAATGGTAGTGAAGAAGTGGGCTAGATTGCAAGTGGTAGTGAAGAAGTGGGCTAGATTGCAAGTGGTAGTGAAGCAGTGGGCTAGATTGCAAGTAGTAGTGAAGAAGTGGGCTAGATTGCAAGTGGCAGTGAAGCAGTGGGCTAGATTGCAAGTGGTAGTGAAGCAGTGGGCTAGATTGCAAGTGGTAGTGAAGAAGTGGGCTAGATTGCAAGTGGTAGTGAAGCAGTGGGCTAGATTGCAAGTGCTAGTGAGGAAGTGGGCTAGATTGCAAGTGGTAGTGAGGCAGTGGGCTAGATTGCAAGTGGTAGTGAAGAAGTGGGCTAGATTGCAAGTGGTAGTGAGGAACTGGGCTAGATTGCAAGTAGTAGTGAAGCAGTGGTCTAGATTGCAAGTGTTAGTGAGGCAGTGGGCTATATTGCAAGTGGTAGTGAGGCAGTGGGCTAGATTGCAAGTGGTAGTGAAGCAGTGGGCTAGATTGCAAGTGGTAGTGAAGCAGTGGGCTAGATTGCAAGTGGTAGTGAAGAAGTGGGCTAGATTGCAAGTGGTAGTGAAGCAGTGGGCTAGATTGCAAGTGGTAGTGAAGAAGTGGGCTAGATTGCAAGTGGTAGTGAAGCAGTGGGCTAGATTGCAAGTGGTAGTGAAGAAGTGGGCTAGATTGCAAGTGGTAGTGAAGAAGTGGGCTAGATTGCAAGTGGTAGTGAAGCAGTGGGCTAGATTGCAAGTGGTAGTGAAGCAGTGGGCTAGATTGCAAGTGGTAGTGATAAAGTGGGCTACATTGCAAGTGGTAGTGAAGAAGTGGGTTAGATTGCAAGTGGTAGTGAAGAAGTGGGTTAGATTGCAAGTGGTAGTGAGGAAGTGGGTTAGATTGCAAATAGTAGTGAAGCAGTGGGCTAGATTGCAAGTGGTAGTGAAGCAGTGGGCTAGATTGCAAGTGGTAGTGAAGCAGTGGGCTAGATTGCAAGTGGTAGTGAAGGAGTGGGCTAGATTGCAAATGGTAGTGAAACAGTGGACTAGATTGCAAGTGGTAGTGAAAAAGTGGACTAGATTGCAAGTGGTAGTGAAGCAGTGGGCTAGATTGCAAGTGGTAGTGAAGCAGTGGGCTAGATTGCAAGTGGTAGTGAAGGAGTGGGCTAGATTGCAAGTGGTAGTGAAGAAGTGGGCTAGATTGCAAGTAGTAGTGAGGAAGTGGGCTAGATTGCAAGTGGTAGAGAAAAAGTGGACTAGATTGCAAGTGGTAGTGAGGAAGTGGGCTAGATTGCAAGTGGTAGTGAAAAAGTGGGCTAGATTGCAAGTGGTAGTGAAAAAGTGGACTAGATTGCAAGTGGTAGTTCAAAAGTGGACTAGATTGCAAGTGGTAGAGAAAAAGTGGACTAGATTGCAAGTGGTAGTGAAGCAGTGGGCTAGATTGCAAGTGGTAGTGAAGCAGTGGGCTAGATCTAGATTGCAAGTGGTAGTGAGGAAGTGGGCTAGATTGCAAGTGGTAGTGAGGAAGTGGGCTAGATTGCAAGTGGTAGTGAGGAAGTTGGCTAGATTGCAAGTGGTAGTGAAGCAGTGGGCTAGATTGCAAGTGGTAGTGAAGCAGTGGGCTAGATCTAGATTGCAAGTGGTAGTGAAGAAGTGGGCTAGATTGCAAGTGGTAGGGAGGAAGTGGGCTAGATTGCAAGTAGTAGTGAAGCAGTGGGCTAGATTGCAAGTGGTAGTGAAGCAGTGGGCTAAATTGCAAGTGGTAGTTAAGCAGTGGGCTAGATTGCAAGTGGTAGTGAAGCAGTGGGATAGATTGCAAGTGGTAGTGAGGAAGTGGGCTAGATTGCAAATGGTAGTGAAGCAGTGGGCTAGATTGCAAGTGGTAAGGAGGAAGTGGACTAGATTGCAAGTGGTAGTGAGGAAGTGGGCTAGATTGCAAGTGGTAGGGAGGAAGTGGGCTAGATTGCAAGTAGTAGTGAAGCAGTGATCTAGATTGCAAGTGGTAGTGAAGCAGTGGGCTAAATTGCAAGTGGTAGTTAAGCAGTTGGCTAGATTGCAAGTGGTAGTGAAGCAGTGGGCTAGATCTAGATTACAAGTGGAAGTGAAGAAGTGGGCTAGATTGCAAGTGGTAGTGAAGAAGTAGGCTAGATTGCAAGTGGTAGTGAAGAAGTGGGCTATATTGCCAGTGGTAGTGAAGCAGTGGGCTAGATTGCAAGTGGTAGTGAGGAAGTGGGCTAGATTGCAAGTGGTAGGGAAGCAGTGGGCTAGATTGCAAGTGGTAGTGAGGAAGTGGGCTAGATTGCAAGTGGTAGGGAAGCAGTGGGCTAGATTGCAAGTGGTAGTGAGGAAGTGGGCTAGATTGCTAGTGGTAGTGAAGCAGTGGGCTAGATTGCAAGTTGTAGTGAAGCAGTGGGCTAGATTGCAAGTGGTAGTGAGAAAGTGGGTTAGATTGCTAGTGGTAGTGAAGCAGTGGGCTAGATTGCAAGTTGTAGTGAACCAGTGGGCTAGATTGCAAGTGGTAGGGAGGAAGTGGGCTAGATTGCAAGTGGTAGTGAAGAAGTGGGCTAGATTGCAAGTGGTAGTGAAGCAGTGGGCTAGATTGCAAGTGGTAGTGAAGAAGTGGGCTAGATTGCAAGTGGTAGTGAAGCAGTGGGCTAGATTGCAAGTGGTAGTGAGGAAGTGGGCTAGATTGCAAGTGGTAGTGAGGAAGTGGGCTAGAGTGCAAGTGGTAGTGAGGAAGTGGGCTAGATTGCAAGTAGTAGTGAAGCAGTGGGCAAAAATGCAAGTGGTAGTGACAAAGTGGACTAGATTGCAGGTGGTAGTGAAGCAGTGGGCTAGATTGCAAGTGGTAGTGAGGAAGTGGGCTAGATTGCAAGTGGTAGGGAAGCAGTGGGCTAGATTGCAAGTGGTAAGGAGGAAGTGGACTAGATTGCAAGTGGTAGTGAGGAAGTGGGCTAGATTGCAAGTGGTAGGGAGGAAGTGGGCTAGATTGCAAGTAGTAGTGAAGCAGTGGGCTAGATTGCAAGTGGTAGTGAAGCAGTGGGCTAAATTGCAAGTGGTAGTTAAGCAGTGGGCTAGATTGCAAGTGGTAGTGAAGCAGTGGGATAGATTGCAAGTGGTAGTGAGGAAGTGGGCTAGATTGCAAATGGTAGTGAAGCAGTGGGCTAGATTGCAAGTGGTAGTGAAGCAGTGGGCTAGATTGCAAGTGGTAGTGAGGAAGTGGGCTAGATTGCAAGTGGTAGTGAAGCAGTGGGCTAGATTGCAAGTGGTAGTGAAGAAGTGGGCTAGATTGCAAATGGTAGTGAAGAAGTGGGCTAGATTGCAAGTGGTAGTGTGGAAGTGGGCTAGATTGCAAGTGGTAGTGAGGAAGTGGGCTAGATTGCAAGTGGTAGTGAGGAAGTGGGCTAGATTGCAAGTGATAGTGAAGAAGTGGGCTAGATTGCAAGTGGTAGCGAAGAAGTGGGCTAGATAGCAAGTGGTAGTGAAGCAGTGGGCTAGATTGCAAGTGGTAGTGAAGCAGTGGGCTAGATTGCAAGTGGTAGTGAAGCAGTGGGCTAGATTGCAAGTGGGAGTGAAGCAGTGGGCTAGATTGCAAGTGTTAGTGAGGATGTGGGCTAGATTGCAAGTGGTAGTGAAGAAGTGGGCTACATTGCAAGTGGTAGTGAAGCAGTGGGCTAGATTGCAAGTGGTAGTGAAGCAGTGGGCTGGATTGCAATTGGTAGTGAAGCAGTGGGCTAGATTGCAAGTGGTAGTGAAGCAGTGGGCTATATTGCAAGTGGTAGTGAAGCAGTGGGCTAGATTGCAAGTGGTAGTGAAGCAGTGGGCTAGATTGCAAGTGGTAGTGAAGAAGTGGGCTAGATTGCAAGTGGTAGTGAAGCAGTGGGCTAGATTGCAAGTGGTAGTGAAGAAGTGGGCTAGATTGCAAGTGGTAGTGAAGCAGGGGGCTAGATTGCAAGTGGTAGTGAAGCAGTGGGCTAGATTGCAAGTGGTAGTGAAGCAGTGGGCTAGATTGCAAGTAGTAGTGAGGAAGTGGGCTAGATTGCAAGTGGTAGTGAGGAAGTGGGCTAGATTGCAAGTGGTAGTGAAGAAGTGGGCTAGAATGCAAGTGGTAGTGAAGCAGTGGGCTAGATTGCAAGTGGTAGAGAAGAAGTGGGCTAGATTGCAAGTGGCAGTGAAGCAGTGGGCTAGATTGCAAGTGGTAGTGAAGAAGTGGGCTAGATTGCAAGTGGTAGTGAAGCAGTGTGCTAGATTGCAAGTGGTAGGGAAGAAGTGGGCTAGATTGCAAGTGGTAGTGAAGCAGTGGGCTAGATTGCAAGTGGTAGTGAGGAAGTGGGCTAGATTGCAAGTGGTAGTGAGGCAGTGGGCTAGATTGCAAGTGGTAGTGAAGAAGTGGGCTAGATTGCAAGTGGTAGTGAGGAAATGGGCTAGATTGCAAGTGGTAGTGTAGCAGTGGGCTAGATTGCAAGTGATAGTGAGGCAGTGGGCTAGATTGAAAGTGGTAGTGAGGCAGTGGGCTAGATTGCAAGTGGTAGTGAAGCAGTGGGCTAGATTGCAAGTGGTAGTGAAGCAGTGGGCTAGATTGCAAGTGGTAGTGAAGAAGTGGGCTAGATTGCAAGTGGTAGTGAAGCAGTGGGCTAGATTGAAAGTGGTAGTGAAGAAGTGGGCTAGATTGCAAGTGGTAGTGAAGCAGTGGGCTAGATTGCAAGTGGTAGTGAAGAAGTGGGCTAGATTGCAAGTGGTAGTGAAGCAGTGGACTAGATTGCAAGTGGTAGTGAAGCAGTGGGCTAGATTGCAAGTGGTAGTGAAGAAGTGGGCTAGATTGCAAGTGGTAGTGAAGAAGTGGGCTAGATTGCAAGTGGTAGTGAAGCAGTGGGCTAGATTGCAAGTAGTAGTGAAGAAGTGGGCTAGATTGCAAGTGGCAGTGAAGCAGTGGGCTAGATTGCAAGTGGTAGTGAAGCAGTGGGCTAGATTGCAAGTGGTAGTGAAGAAGTGGGCTAGATTGCAAGTGGTAGTGAAGCAGTGGGCTAGATTGCAAGTGGTAGTGAGGAAGTGGGCTAGATTGCAAGTGGTAGTGAGGCAGTGGGCTAGATTGCAAGTGGTAGTGAAGAAGTGGGCTAGATTGCAAGTGGTAGTGAGGAACTGGGCTAGATTGCAAGTAGTAGTGAAGCAGTGGTCTAGATTGCAAGTGTTAGTGAGGCAGTGGGCTAGATTGCAAGTGGTAGTGAGGCAGTGGGCTAGATTGCAAGTGGTAGTGAAGCAGTGGGCTAGATTGCAAGTGGTAGTGAAGCAGTGGGCTAGATTGCAAGTGGTAGTGAAGAAGTGGGCTAGATTGCAAGTGGTAGTGAAGCAGTGGGCTAGATTGCAAGTGGTAGTGAAGAAGTGGGCTAGATTGCAAGTGGTAGTGAAGCAGTGGGCTAGATTGCAAGTGGTAGTGAAGAAGTGGGCTAGATTGCAAGTGGTAGTGAAGAAGTGGGCTAGATTGCAAGTGGTAGTGAAGCAGTGGGCTAGATTGCAAGTGGTAGTGAAGCAGTGGGCTAGATTGCAAGTGGTAGTGAAGAAGTGGGCTACATTGCAAGTGGTAGTGAAGAAGTGGGTTAGATTGCAAGTGGTAGTGAAGAAGTGGGTTAGATTGCAAGTGGTAGTGAGGAAGTGGGTTAGATTGCAAATAGTAGTGAAGCAGTGGGCTAGATTGCAAGTGGTAGTGAAGCAGTGGGCTAGATTGCAAGTGGTAGTGAAGCAGTGGGCTAGATTGCAAGTGGTAGTGAAGGAGTGGGCTAGATTGCAAATGGTAGTGAAACAGTGGACTAGATTGCAAGTGGTAGTGAAAAAGTGGACTAGATTGCAAGTGGTAGTGAAGCAGTGGGCTAGATTGCAAGTGGTAGTGAAGCAATGGGCTAGATTGCAAGTGGTAGTGAAGGAGTGGGCTAGATTGCAAGTGGTAGTGAAGAAGTGGGCTAGATTGCAAGTAGTAGTGAGGAAGTGGGCTAGATTGCAAGTGGTAGAGAAAAAGTGGACTAGATTGCAAGTGGTAGTGAGGAAGTGGGCTAGATTGCAAGTGGTAGTGAAAAAGTGGGCTAGATTGCAAGTGGTAGTGAAAAAGTGGACTAGATTGCAAGTGGAAGTGCAAAAGTGGACTAGATTGCAAGTGGTAGAGAAAAAGTGGACTAGATTGCAAGTGGTAGTGAAGCAGTGGGCTAGATTGCAAGTGGTAGTGAAGCAGTGGGCTAGATCTAGATTGCAAGTGGTAGTGAGGAAGTGGGCTAGATTGCAAGTGGTAGTGAGGAAGTGGGCTAGATTGCAAGTGGTAGTGAGGAAGTTGGCTAGATTGCAAGTGGTAGTGAAGCAGTGGGCTAGATTGCAAGTGGTAGTGAAGCAGTGGGCTAGATCTAGATTGCAAGTGGTAGTGAAGAAGTGGGCTAGATTGCAAGTGGTAGGGAGGAAGTGGGCTAGATTGCAAGTAGTAGTGAAGCAGTGGGCTAGATTGCAAGTGGTAGTGAAGCAGTGGGCTAAATTGCAAGTGGTAGTTAAGCAGTGGGCTAGATTGCAAGTGGTAGTGAAGCAGTGGGATAGATTGCAAGTGGTAGTGAGGAAGTGGGCTAGATTGCAAATTGTAGTGAAGCAGTGGGCTAGATTGCAAGTGGTAAGGAGGAAGTGGACTAGATTGCAAGTGGTAGTGAGGAAGTGGGCTAGATTGCAAGTGGTAGGGAGGAAGTGGGCTAGATTGCAAGTAGTAGTGAAGCAGTGGGCTAGATTGCAAGTGGTAGTGAAGCAGTGGGCTAAATTGCAAGTGGTAGTTAAGCAGTGGGCTAGATTGCAAGTGGTAGTGAAGCAGTGGGATAGATTGCAAGTGGTAGTGAGGAAGTGGGCTAGATTGCAAATGGTAGTGAAGCAGTGGGCTAGATTGCAAGTGGTAGTGAAGCAGTGGGCTAGATTGCAAGTGGTAGTGAGGAAGTGGGCTAGATTGCAAGTGGTAGTGAAGCAGTGGGCTAGATTGCAAGTGGTAGTGAAGAAGTGGGCTAGATTGCAAGTGGTAGTGAAGAAGTGGGCTAGATTGCAAGTGGTAGTGTGGAAGTGGGCTAGATTGCAAGTGGTAGTGAGGAAGTGGGCTAGATTGCAAGTGGTAGTGAGGAAGTGGGCTAGATTGCAAGTGGTAGTGAAGAAGTGGGCTAGATTGCAAGTGGTAGCGAAGAAGTGGGCTAGATAGCAAGTGGTAGTGAAGCAGTGGGCTAGATTGCAAGTGGTAGTGAAGCAGTGGGCTAGATTGCAAGTGGTAGTGAAGCAGTGGGCTAGATTGCAAGTGGGAGTGAAGCAGTGGGCTAGATTGCAAGTGTTAGTGAGGATGTGGGCTAGATTGCAAGTGGTAGTGAAGAAGTGGGCTACATTGCAAGTGGTAGTGAAGCAGTGGGCTAGATTGCAAGTGGTAGTGAAGCAGTGGGCTAGATTGCAAGTGGTAGTGAAGCAGTGGGCTAGATTGCAAGTGGTAGTGAAGCAGTGGGCTAGATTGCAAGTGGTAGTGAAGCAGTGGGCTAGATTGCAAGTGGTAGTGAGGAAGTGGGCTAGATTGCAAGTGGTAGTGAAGAAGTGGGCTAGATTGCAAGTGGTAGTGAAGCAGTGGGCTAGATTGCAAGTGGTAGTGAAGCAGTGGGCTAGATTGCAAGTGGTAGTGAAGCAGTGGGCTAGATTGCAAGTGGTAGTGAGGAAGTGGGCTAGATTGCAAGTGGTAGTGAGGAAGTGGGCTAGATTGCAAGTGGTAGTGAAGAAGTGGGCTAGAATGCAAGTGGTAGTGAAGCAGTGGGCTAGATTGCAAGTGGTAGAGAAGAAGTGGGCTAGATTGCAAGTGGCAGTGAAGCAGTGGGCTAGATTGCAAGTGGTAGTGAAGAAGTGGGCTAGATTGCAAGTGGTAGTGAAGCAGTGTGCTAGATTGCAAGTGGTAGTGAAGAAGTGTGCTAGATTGCAAGTGGTAGTGAAGCAGTGGGCTAGATTGCAAGTGGTAGTGAGGAAGTGGGCTAGATTGCAAGTGGTAGTGAGGCAGTGGGCTAGATTGCAAGTGGTAGTGAAGAAGTGGGCTAGATTGCAAGTGGTAGTGAGGAAATGGGCTAGATTGCAAGTGGTAGTGAAGCAGTGGGCTAGATTGCAAGTGATAGTGAGGCAGTGGGCTAGATTGCAAGTGGTAGTGAGGCAGTGGGCTAGATTGCAAGTGGTAGTGAAGCAGTGGGCTAGATTGCAAGTGGTAGTGAAGCAGTGGGCTAGATTGCAAGTGGTAGTGAAGAAGTGGGCTAGATTGCAAGTGGTAGTGAAGCAGTGGGCTAGATTGAAAGTGGTAGTGAAGAAGTGGGCTAGATTGCAAGTGGCAGTGAAGCAGTGGGCTAGATTGCAAGTGGTAGTGAAGAAGTGGGCTAGATTGCAAGTGGTAGTGAAGCAGTGGACTAGATTGCAAGTGGTAGTGAAGCAGTGGGCTAGATTGCAAATGGTAGTGAAGAAGTGGGCTAGATTGCAAGTGGTAGTGAAGAAGTGGGCTAGATTGCAAGTGGTAGTGAAGCAGTGGGCTAGATTGCAAGTGGTAGTGAAGAAGTGGGCTAGATTGCAAGTGGCAGTGAAGCAGTGGGCTAGATTGCAAGTGGTAGTGAAGCAGTGGGCTAGATTGCAAGTGGTAGTTAAGAAGTGGGCTAGATTGCAAGTGGTAGTGAAGCAGTGGGCTAGATTGCAAGTGCTAGTGAGGAAGTGGGCTAGATTGCAAGTGGTAGTGAGGCAGTGGGCTAGATTGCAAGTGGTAGTGAAGAAGTGGGCTAGATTGCAAGTGGTAGTGAGGAAGTGGGCTAGATTGCAAGTGGTAGTGAAGCAGTGGGCTAGATTGCAAGTGGTAGTGAAGAAGTGGGCTAGATTGCAAATGGTAGTGAAGAAGTGGGCTAGATTGCAAGTGGTAGTGTGGAAGTGGGCTAGATTGCAAGTGGTAGTGAGGAAGTGGGCTAGATTGCAAGTGGTAGTGAGGAAGTGGGCTAGATTGCAAGTGATAGTGAAGAAGTGGGCTAGATTGCAAGTGGTAGCGAAGAAGTGGGCTAGATAGCAAGTGGTAGTGAAGCAGTGGGCTAGATTGCAAGTGGTAGTGAAGCAGTGGGCTAGATTGCAAGTGGTAGTGAAGCAGTGGGCTAGATTGCAAGTGGGAGTGAAGCAGTGGGCTAGATTGCAAGTGTTAGTGAGGATGTGGGCTAGATTGCAAGTGGTAGTGAAGAAGTGGGCTAGATTGCAAGTGGTAGTGAAGCAGTGGGCTAGATTGCAAGTGGTAGTGAAGCAGTGGGCTAGATTGCAAGTGGTAGTGAAGCAGTGGGCTAGATTGCAAGTGGTAGTGAAGCAGTGGGCTAGATTGCAAGTGGTAGTGAAGCAGTGGGCTAGATTGCAAGTGGTAGTGAGGAAGTGGGCTAGATTGCAAGTGGTAGTGAAGAAGTGGGCTAGATTGCAAGTGGTAGTGAAGCAGTGGGCTAGATTGCAAGTGGTAGTGAAGCAGTGGGCTAGATTGCAAGTGGTAGTGAAGCAGTGGGCTAGATTGCAAGTAGTAGTGAGGAAGTGGGCTAGATTGCAAGTGGTAGTGAGGAAGTGGGCTAGATTGCAAGTGGTAGTGAAGAAGTGGGCTAGATTGCAAGTGGTAGTGAAGCAGTGGGCTAGATTGCAAGTGGTAGAGAAGAAGTGGGCTAGATTGCAAGTGGCAGTGAAGCAGTGGGCTAGATTGCAAGTGGTAGTGAAGAAGTGGGCTAGATTGCAAGTGGTAGTGAAGCAGTGTGCTAGATTGCAAGTGGCAGTGAAGAAGTGTGCTAGATTGCAAGTGGTAGTGAAGCAGTGGGCTAGATTGCAAGTGGTAGTGAGGAAGTGGGCTAGATTGCAAGTGGTAGTGAGGCAGTGGGCTAGATTGCAAGTGGTAGTGAAGAAGTGGGCTAGATTGCAAGTGGTAGTGAGGAAATGGGCTAGATTGCAAGTGGTAGTGAAGCAGTGGGCTAGATTGCAAGTGGTAGTGAGGCAGTGGGCTAGATTGCAAGTGGTAGTGAGGCAGTGGGCTAGATTGCAAGTGGTAGTGAAGCAGTGGGCTAGATTGCAAGTGGTAGTGAAGCAGTGGGCTAGATTGCAAGTGGTAGTGAAGAAGTGGGCTAGATTGCAAGTGGTAGTGAAGCAGTGGGCTAGATTGAAAGTGGTAGTGAAGAAGTGGGCTAGATTGCAAGTGGTAGTGAAGCAGTGGGCTAGATTGCAAGTGGTAGTGAAGAAGTGGGCTAGATTGCAAGTGGTAGTGAAGCAGTGGACTAGATTGCAAGTGGTAGTGAAGCAGTGGGCTAGATTGCAAATGGTAGTGAAGAAGTGGGCTAGATTGCAAGTGGTAGTGAAGAAGTGGGCTAGATTGCAAGTGGTAGTGAAGCAGTGGGCTAGATTGCAAGTAGTAGTGAAGAAGTGGGCTAGATTGCAAGTGGCAGTGAAGCAGTGGGCTAGATTGCAAGTGGTAGTGAAGCAGTGGGCTAGATTGCAAGTGGTAGTTAAGAAGTGGGCTAGATTGCAAGTGGTAGTGAAGCAGTGGGCTAGATTGCAAGTGCTAGTGAGGAAGTGGGCTAGATTGCAAGTGGTAGTGAGGCAGTGGGCTAGATTGCAAGTGGTAGTGAAGAAGTGGGCTAGATTGCAAGTGGTAGTGAGGAACTGGGCTAGATTGCAAGTAGTAGTGAAGCAGTGGTCTAGATTGCAAGTGTTAGTGAGGCAGTGGGCTATATTGCAAGTGGTAGTGAGGCAGTGGGCTAGATTGCAAGTGGTAGTGAAGCAGTGGGCTAGATTGCAAGTGGTAGTGAAGCAGTGGGCTAGATTGCAAGTGGTAGTGAAGAAGTGGGCTAGATTGCAAGTGGTAGTGAAGCAGTGGGCTAGATTGCAAGTGGTAGTGAAGAAGTGGGCTAGATTGCAAGTGGTAGTGAAGAAGTGGGCTAGATTGCAAGTGGTAGTGAAGCAGTGGGCTAGATTGCAAGTGGTAGTGAAGCAGTGGGCTAGATTGCAAGTGGTAGTGATAAAGTGGGCTACATTGCAAGTGGTAGTGAAGAAGTGGGTTAGATTGCAAGTGGTAGTGAAGAAGTGGGTTAGATTGCAAGTAGTAGTGAGGAAGTGGGTTAGATTGCAAATAGTAGTGAAGCAGTGGGCTAGATTGCAAGTGGTAGTGAAGCAGTGGGCTAGATTGCAAGTGGTAGTGAAGCAGTGGGCTAGATTGCAAGTGGTAGTGAAGGAGTGGGCTAGATTGCAAATGGTAGTGAAACAGTGGACTAGATTGCAAGTGGTAGTGAAAAAGTGGACTAGATTGCAAGTGGTAGTGAAGCAGTGGGCTAGATTGCAAGTGGTAGTGAAGCAGTGGGCTAGATTGCAAGTGGTAGTGAAGGAGTGGGCTAGATTGCAAGTGGTAGTGAAGAAGTGGGCTAGATTGCAAGTAGTAGTGAGGAAGTGGGCTAGATTGCAAGTGGTAGAGAAAAAGTGGACTAGATTGCAAGTGGTAGTGAGGAAGTGGGCTAGATTGCAAGTGGTAGTGAAAAAGTGGGCTAGATTGCAAGTGGTAGTGAAAAAGTGGACTAGATTGCAAGTGGTAGTGCAAAAGTGGACTAGATTGCAAGTGGTAGAGAAAAAGTGGACTAGATTGCAAGTGGTAGTGAAGCAGTGGGCTAGATTGCAAGTGGTAGTGAAGCAGTGGGCTAGATTGCAAGTGGTAGTAAAGCAGTGGGCTAGATTGCAAGTGGTAGTAAAGCAGTGGTCTAGATTGCAAGTGGTAGTGAAGCAGTGGGCTAGATTGCAAGTGGTAGTGAAGCAGTGGGCTAGATCTAGATTGCAAGTGGTAGTGAGGAAGTGGGCTAGATTGCAAGTGGTAGTGAGGAAGTGGGCTAGATTGCAAGTGGTAGTGAGGAAGTTGGCTAGATTGCAAGTGGTAGTGAAGCAGTGGGCTAGATTGCAAGTGGTAGTGAAGCAGTGGGCTAGATCTAGATTGCAAGTGGTAGTGAAGAAGTGGGCTAGATTGCAAGTGGTAGTGAGGAAGTGGGCTAGATTGCAAGTGGTAGTGAGGAAGTGGGCTAGATTGCAAGTGGTAGTGAAGCAGTGGGCTAGATTGCAAGTGGTAGTGAGGAAGTGTGCTAGATTGCAAGTGGTAGTGAGGAAGTGGGCTAGATTGCAAGTGGTAGTAAAGCAGTGGGCTAGATTGCAAGTGGTAGTGAGGAAGTGTGCTAGATTGCAAGTGGTAGTGAGGAAGTGGGCTAGATTGCAAGTGGTAGTAAAGCAGTGGGCTAGATTGCAAGTGGTAGTGAAGCAGTGGTCTAGATTGCAAGTGGTAGTAAAGCAGTGGGCTAGATTGCAAGTGGTAGTAAAGCAGTGGGCTAGATTGCAAGTGGTAGTAAAGCAGTGGGCTAGATTGCAAGTGGCAGTGAGGAAGTGGGCTAGACTGCAAGTGGTAGTGAGGAAGTGGGCTAGATTGCAAGTGGTAGTGAAGCAGTGGGCTAGATTGCAAGTGGTAGTAAAGCAGTGGGCTAGATTGCAAGTGGTAGTAAAGCAGTGGGCTAGATTGCAAGTGGCAGTGAGGAAGTGGGCTAGACTGCAAGTGGTAGTGAGGAAGTGGGCTAGATTGCAAGTGGTAGGGAGGAAGTGTGCTAGATTGCAAGTGGCGTGCTAACTTTTATGTGCAAGTGATTTTTTTCCCAGCTTTCTGCGCACATCAGAAATAGCACTCATATTACAAGTTGAAATAAACAAGATCGCTCTAGTGTAATCTCAATTTGCGCTTGGTGGGTTAGTGTGACTGAAGAACTTGCATAAAAAGTAGTGAGTTAAAAGATTTGCATAAAACACACACGTGCGTGTCTGTGTTTACAGATGTGTTTATGGTTATGTGGAATTTGTTTTTTAAATATATATTTCTATATATGTATCTATATGTATAAACCTTTACCTGTATATATTCATATAGATATATAGGTATATATATATATTTTTTCTAAATCATATATATATATATATATATATATATATATATATATATATATATATATATATATAAATAAACAAAATAGAATATTGCAACACATCCACTTCTATATTATCAAAACATTTTAAATATTGCAAAAAATCACCTAAGCTCATATATTAAAATTGAGATCTTAGTCACACAATATGGCAATATTTTGCTTAAGCCAGTCACTTCACCAACTTAAAAGGTGTTCCAACGTTGACTGGTCCTAACACTGCAATGTGATGCCTTTCTGGGCTGTAACATTCCTGCTTTATCTATGCATTTAAGAATGCGCCTCTCTGGCTTTATACACACTTCCAATATACTATGAGAGGACCTGAATAACTGGGTGGGGTGCTAGAAAGCACAACGATGGTTAGTCTTTCTCTAAATACAAATGTTTCAGCACACCTTACAAAATTATTTTATTTACATCTTAGGGGTGCAGGCAACCAACCAAATAATTACACAAAATAGAATATTGCAACACATCCACTTCTATATTATCAAAACATTTTAAATATTGCAAAAAATCACCTATGCTCATATATAAAATTGAGATCTTAGTCACACAATATGGTCCTAACACTGCATTGTGATGCCTTTCTGGGCTGTAACATTCCTGCTTTACCTGATGGTTAGTGTTCCTTTAAATACAAATACAAATGTTTCAGCACAGTATGTTTTGATAATATAGAACTGGATGTGTTGCAATATTCAATTTTGTATATTTATTTGGTTGGTTGCCTGTACCCCTGAGAAGTAAGAAAATAATTTTGTAAGGTGTGCTGAAACATTTTTATTTAAAGGAAGACTAACAATCTTCGTGGTTTCTCATGAGGAGAGCAGGAATTTAAAAGATCTGATGATCAAAAAAGGTGACCCTAGACTGGTTATTGACAAAGCATTCTTTGAAGTTCAGAATATGAACAGGGAAACTTTATTGATGGTTAGATGTGGATCACGGGTAAAGTATATGCCTCAAGACCCACAAAAGCCTAAGTTCATTACTTCTTACTGAGATTGAAATGATCAACTTTTGACAGAGATAATGTATATATCCTACCTCCTCTTGGTATTTCCTTCTGATAATGATAAGCCTCTACCTATAGAACCTTGTTATATATATTATTTGTTAAAGGTGTTCAAATACAAACATATACTCTGTATACAGGATCTGTATTTTGCATATATTATTAATGTATGTTCAAAGATAAACTCTATGTATACGTGGGTATATTATAATCATCTTGCAACAATGTATATATCTATGGTAAATGATTTGTGCTGCAGTTTAAAGCAGTAAATCTTATCACCCCCTTTGGGTGCTGGTGTTGTACAGCATTGTTGTTCCTATTGTTCCTCTTGTGCTCTTATATCTTTCTCAATAATTCTTTTTACCCAACCGATACATATATATTTACCAGCATATGTATATTGTATTTAAGGTACATGAAAAAGTCCAGATGTTCTACAATTATTTATTTTCATTCTCAAATTGCATTTGTTTATTCCCCTATATGTGACCTAGTTCTAACCATATACATGTATTCGTGATTAGAGCCCGCTGCTTCATGTATCCTACCTACACCTAGGCCTCTATTTATCAAGCCATCAACCGCAAATACGCTGGAACTCCGCAGCGTAATTGTGGAAAGCCTGATTCGCCTTATTTATCAAAGCCTACAGACCGGCAAAAGTAGAATTTTGTGACGTAACATACGATCCGCCAGTCTCAGTCCGACACAGATCGATGCTTACGTCACTACAGAGGTTCCGAATGCAAATTTGGCACTATCTGACTACTTTTGCTAGTTATCAAAATTCTACCAGGTACACTTGGCACTATTCCAGCCCAGCGTACCTGGTTTTTAATCCGCCGCCCTGGAGGCAGCGGATACCATAGGAATCAATGGGAGTCTGAAAGCAGCAAAGCTAATGTTTGCTGCTGCCCGATATCCCATTGATTCCTATGGGAGAATAAAAGTTATGTTTATACCTAACACCCTAACATAAGCCCTGAGTCTAAACACCCCTAATCTGCCGCCCCCCACACCGCCGCCACCTACATTATACTTATTAACCCCTAATCTGCCCCTCGACATTGCCGCTACCTACATTATACTTATTAACCCCTAATCTGCCCCCCGACACTGCCGACACCTACATTATACTTATTAACCCCTAATCTGCCTTCCCCAACGTCGCTTCCACTATATTAAATTTATTAACCCCTAAACCTAAGTCTAACCCTAACACCCCTAACTTAAATCTAATTTAAATAAATTTAAATAAAATTCCTATCATTATCTAAATTATTCCTATTTAAAACTAAATACTTACCTATAAAATAAACCCTAAGCTAGCTACAATATACATTGTAGCTAGCTTAGGCTTTATTTTTATTTTTCAGGCAAATTTGTATTTATTTTAACTAGGTAGAATAGTTGCTAAATAGTTATTAACTATTTAATAACTACCTAGCTAAAATAAATACAAAAGTACCTGTAAAATAAAACCTAACCTAAGTTACACTTAGCCAATAGAATGCCAGCTCAATCCTATTGGCTGATTTGATCAGCCAATAGGATTAGACTTCAATCCTATTGGCTGATATGCCATCTTGGATGACGTCACTTAAAGGAACCTTCATTCGTCGGGTAGTCATCTGCAGAAGAGGATGCTCCGAGTCAGATGTCTTGAAGATGGACCCGCTCCGTGCCGGATGGATGAAGATAGAAGATACCGTCTGGATGAAGACTTCTGCTGTCTGGAGGACCACTTCTGCCCTGCTTGGATGAAGACTTCTGCCCATCTGGAGGACCACTTCTGCCTGGCTTGGATGAAGACTTCTGCCCGTCTAGAGAATTACTTCGCCTGGCTTGGATGAAGACGTCTCCCGGTAAGTCGATCTTCAGGGGGTTAGTGTTAGGTTTTTTAAGGGTGTATTGGGTGGTTTTTATTTTTAGGTTAGGACTTTGGGCCGCAAAAGAGCTAACTGTCCTTTTAAGGGCAATGCCCATCAAAATGCCCTTTTCAGGGCAATGGGGAGCTTAGGTTTTTTTAGTTATTTTTTTTGGGGGGGGATTGGTTGTGTGGGTGGTGGATTTTACTGTTGGGGGGTTGTTTGTATTTCTTTTTACAGGTAAAAGAGCTGATTACTTTGGGGCAATGCCCCACAAAAGGCCCTTTTAAGGGCTATTGGTAGTTTAGTTTAGGCTAGGGTTTTTTATTTTGGGGGGCTTTTTTATTTTGATAGGGCTATTAGATTAGGTGTAATTAGTTTAAATATCTGATAATTTGTTTTTTATTTTCTGTAATTTAGTGGGGGGGGTTGTACTTTAGATAATTGTATATAATTTAATTGTATTTAATTTATGTAATTTATTTAATTGTACTGAAAGGTTAGGTGTTAGTGTAACTTAGGTTAGGTTTTGTTTTACAGGTACTTTTGTATTTATTTTAGCTAGGTAGTTATTAAATAGTTGATAACTATTTAGCAACTATTCTACCTAGTTAAAATAAATACAAACTTGCCTGTAAATAAAAATAAACCCTACGCTAGCTACAATGTAACTATGTTATATTGTAGCTAGCTTAGGGTTTATTTTATAAGTAAGTATTTAGTTTTAAATAGGAATAATTTAGGTAATGATAGGAATTTTATTTAGATTTATTTAAATTAGATTTAAGTTAGGGGTGTTAGGGTTAGACTTAGGTTTAGGGGTTAATAACTTTATTTAGTTGCAGCGGGGTAGGGGTAAAACAGTATAGTATAGTGTGGGTGTTTAGTGACAGTATACTAATAAAGCTGGGAAAAAGCAGAAGAGCAGTGAGATTGATGACTGTTAGTTAACAACAGTCCGCTGCTCATCGCTCCGTACTTGGTGCGCAGCTTTTTAACAGCTTTTTTGATAACTTTGGAGAGCATATTCAGGTCCGCGGCAGCGAGCGTATTGGTGCCGTCGAATGCCAGTAAGTTGACGGCTTGATAAGTAGGCCTCCTAGTGTTAATATTATATTGTTTATGGATTTATCGTCACCACTATAGGTATTGATAATTACTATCCTGATCCGGTCTAAATTTCCAGTAATCTAATTGCAATCACTATATTGAGATGTATATATGTATGTCTATCTACCTTGTTCATTAAAGGGACACTGAACCCACATTTTTTCTTTTGTGATTCAAATAAAGCATGCAATTTTAAGCAACGTTGTAATTTACTCCTATCATCATTTTTTCTTCATTCTCTTGCTATCTTTATTTGAAAAAGAAGGCATGTAAGCTTTTTTTTTTTTTGGTATAGGACTCTGGACAGCATTTTTTTATTGGTGAATGAATTTATCCGCTAATCAGCAAGAACAACCCAGGTTGCTCACCAAAAATGGGCCGACATCTAAACTTACATTCTTGCATTTCAAATAAAGATACCAAGAGAATGAAGAAAAATTGAAAATAGGAGTAAATTAGAAAGTTGCTTAAACTGTCATGCTCTATCTGAATCACAAAAGAAAAAAATTGGGTTCAGTGTCCCTTTAAGAAGTGTATAGGGTTAATCCTGGGCTAATTTGTTTTTAACCTATCAGGAAGTGTCTGTAGTTGTTTAAATAGCTGCCCCAGGTGACAGCAATCAGTCTATGATTATGGTCTGCAAGACCGAAACCGGTCAGACTTTTTGTGGCTATGGGATTACCTACATGTTTCCTGTCATGTTTTTACTATGAAGAATATAGATATGTTGTTATTTTTATACTGAGGCTTCCTTTGGAACTTTTTTGCTTTTTTAGATGGCAGATATGTCTGGATTATTTGAGATAAGTAAAAGATTTGGGTGAGGATGTTTGTTATGAATTAGAATAAGAAAAATAAGTTATTAGAAGATGTTTGAATGAGAAAGGTAGAAATATTGTGATGCAGGCCTGGATAGATGTGAGAAAGATGAAAAATGTTAGATTTTAGAATGTTAGATGTCTAGATTTTTCTAAGCTTAGTTTGTAGTGTTTTTGATGAGTCTGGTAGGGACGTTAGTGGTATATCTGATATTTTGAATGTGGTTTGGAAATGTTATGCTAATCTTCATAGAGAGAAAAACTTGGATAAAACTGTGATGAATGATGTAAATTTTTGTTTTTTGGAAAGAGAAGTACCTGTGTGTTTTAAAGAATTGGGAGAGATTAGTAATAACATGAAAAAATTAAAAACCCCAGGAAGTGATGATTTGCATCTTGATTCTTATTGTCAAATTTGGGATGTGATTAGTGAGCATTTGTTGGGGTTTTGCAATTTATTTATTTTTTAAAATGAAATGTCTATGTCACTGAGAGAGAGTGTCATCACTTTGGAAAGGTGAGGAAAAGAATTTATGTGACTGGAGACCATTTCCCTGTTGAATGTAGACTAAATAGGGATTGCAAATGGAGTGGCTGAAAGAATAAAACATTTTAGTTGGTAAATTGTGGCTTGTCCGCACGCAATTTAGTACATGGAGCCCTGAGTGTTGTTGTATGGCATGTGGATTTAGATAGAATTGGCATAAATGTGCTGTGGTGAGTGGAGAGATTTGGATTTAAGGGGTAGACCTGTACAGAAGGGTGTTATTGAAGTATTTGGTATTACATTTAATAATCATTTAAATGGAAATAAAAGTTGTCAAAATCTGTGTGAAAGTAAAGGGGGAAAATCATTTTTGGTCTTGTAGATATTTGAGTTTGTAAAGGGAAAGTGTTAACCTTAAAGACTGTTGATTTTTATATTTTTTTTGCATCTTAATGTTCTTTTCAAGTTCTGGATAAGTTTTTGACAAATACTGTGAGAATTATGTTTGCCGTTTATGGAGTTCTGGTATGGAATAATTAAGTAGGGAAATGATAATACACATGAAAGACAAAGGAGGAAAGAATATGCCTGAAATTAGTATGTATGTGTGTGCGTACTGCTAAGCATAAATGATAGTATTGTTGGGTGTGCGCTGCAGTATGCTGCTGGTGGTGTGTTTCAAAGGTTTGGTTTGTGCATAAGAAATAACAGGAGACCTGAGAGTTTTGAGTCACCATGGTTTTACTTGAATATTTAAAAGTGTAAAAGGAAGAATATGTTGGTGGATGTTTCAAAAGATGTATTGTGTGATAATAAGAAAGTGATAGCAATTTGTAAGATAAAAAGCAGTTGCATGTAATTGGTGGACTGACTGAGACTTGGAGTGGGCAGATATAGAAAAATGTGAATGAGACAGTTTTGATTAATACGCAAAAGGATGTGGCATGGATGGCAGTGCATGGGTGTTTGCCAACTAGGGAGTTCAAAGAAGGAGACAATTAGTAAATACTGAGTATTGTTCAAGGGATGGATGTGGTCACATGAAAAATGTAGTGCATGTGATGTAGAGTTGTAAGTATGCTAAGAATGTATGGAAAGCACTTGTTAAGATTATTATAGGCTTGACAGTGATAGTTGATTATGTAAGAAATGATGATGTTTAGTGTGGAATAGAAATCAAGAGTGATGTGGTTTTGGTATGTTGTGTAAAAGAGTGTTTGTGGGATGTACAAAATGTTCTCGTTTTTAAGAACAAAGTGGTGGATGTGAGTGAATGTGTACTAATGATTTGTGGAAGATTATTTTTGTATTTTTGTGCTGACAAAAACCATATGGGAGAAACTGACTCTAAGACATCTGGGAAATTACAACAGGGAAACATTGGTGTACATAGATTTGTGTATACTGTATATATTTTGAACTGGTTATTTTATTGCTACTGGACACTGTATATTTATTTATTTTTTTCTTCCTTCTATTAAACCTTTTTTTTTGGGTCAGATTGACAGTGTTAGGGAGGCTTTAGGAACTAGTGGGTTAGGTAAAGTTTATTGATAGGCAAGTTTTTGTGGGACAGTATAGGGACAGTTTTTAGGGGCAGTTTAGTTTTAGAGATAGTGTTGTGTTTTTTTATTTTTCTCTCTCTCTTGGGAAATAAATTTTGTTTTTTGCATGTTATTACTAAAGAAACGCTATTATAGCTGCAGTTTTGCTTTTTTTAATGGAAATATTATTCTATCATTTATTTTATTGTTTTTTTTTTTTTTTTTCTTTTTTTTTTTTTTTTTTGAAAGAAGTTTTATTGATATTTTGTGTCAAATACAGAAAAAGGAAGAAAAACATTAAGTTGTTTCAACACAACAAATCCAGCAAAATGTTATACATATTTATCTGCATACGTATTACACTAGTTTCATCAGTTCAGATAACATTTTTATCTTAATATAATGTCGAGTTTTACCTTCCAAACTATGTTACTAATCACATCACTCCTTTCCATTTTTAATTAACAAAGAACAATACATAAGAAGCGAGAGCAACAAAAAAAAGAAAAAACATTCAAACTCACTTTCGATCACATGAGTACATAATTACTCTTATCAACATTTCAATATGGCGTATATAGTTTTTAACTTAACTCTTATTCAGTCGGGTATACTTCCCCCAAACCCCCCCAAAAAAAAAAGAAAAATGAAATCAGCACATATTCAAAAACAGAAGAAAAAAGAGAGAGGGAGAAAAAAATAATAATAAATAAATAATTAATATACCCCTCCCGCCTCCCCCCCTCTCCCTATAGGACGGCCATCTTTATTCAAATAACCATTCTCCTCTAAGTCTACAGTTTTCTATGTATACTGTATTATCAAACTTTTTAATTATTCGTTTCTGTTCTTCTAAGTCTTGGGTTTTAACCCACCTTCCCCATTTATCAAAGAAGCGGGTGATATTAGTTTCTATATGGAACAAAGTATCTTGAAGTTCTATCAAGAATTGGTGGTGAATATTTTCCTTAATCGCTATTAGAGTTGGAGTTTTATCTTTCTTCCACCCTTTTAATATAAGATTCCTTGTTATTAGAATCACTAATGTTATAAATTTTCTACACATTAAATGTTCTTTCTTATAGTGGAGAAAAATAACCTGATCTGCTTGTAGCATGATTTGGGTCTCATATATCTTGCCTAGCCAATAGTTTATTTCCCCCCATAATTTTTGTATTCTTGGGCATGACCAGAAACTATGTAGCAAGTTTGTACTTTGTTGCCTACATTTTATACATAATGCTCCCTCTCCAGTGCCTCCCCACTTGGCGATTTTCTCAGGAGTAATATATACCATCCACATTATCTTAGTATGTTGCTCCCTCATAGGGATAGCTAGCGATGCCTCTTCTACCCTTTCTACACTTTTCAACATTATTTGTGTACTGAGATTCTTAAAAAATACATCTCTCCATTTTGCGACCCCTAACTCAATATACTGTTTGTGATTTCTGTTATTTATTATGTTATAGAGAAGTGAGATAGAGTATTTACCCTGTTTGATTAAATTAATAACCGGGATTAGTGCTGTAAGCTCCCAGTTATTCCCCTGCAGTTGAATTAGTTTCAAACAGTAATGTCTGACTTGTAGGAAAGAGAAGAGGTGTCTATCTGCCAGACTATATCTATTCTTAATTACTTCAAATTCTTCAACCTTCATTGCCTCTTGATTAATTTTAACTAGTTGTATAGGTTTAGATAATCCCTTTTCTCTCCAGCGTGTGAAGATTCCCGAAAGAAGACCCTTTTTAAACCCTGGATTTCCCTCTATAGACAAACATTTAGTTGCAAAGGGCTTTAGGCCTAGAAGTTTGCATGTCCTATGCCAGGCCACTATTGTATCTTCGAAGAAATCTATTTTTTTAACATACTCTGGAAGATTTTTAATTTCTAAGTGAAGAACATTTTTTAAGCAGAACTGTTTTATTAAGCCGTTTTCTATGTCTAAGAGGGAGAAATGATTACTCTCCAAGAGCCAGTCTAAGGCAATCTTCGTAACCGCCACTAAATTATACATTTCAATATTAGGGAGCCCTAGGCCTAGAAATTCTTTTTTAAGGACTAGTTTTTGATAACTAATCCTGGGTTTCTTACCCATCCATATATAATCTTTGATCTCAGAATTAATTATCTTAATCTCCTGTTTTTTAATTAAGAAAGGTATATTCTGAAACAAATATAGCAGCCTTGGAAGTGCAATCATCTTTAACAAGTTTATTTTGCCGGAGATCGAGAGTGGGAGAGATTTCCATCTTTTAAGGGTTTCAGAAAATTGTCTTGCACCGTTACAGATATTTAAAGAATACCATTCCATAGGGTTATTAGAGATCTTAATCCCCAAATAAGTAATATGTTTACTTACTTCCCTGAAGATCTTATCTTCTGATGTCTGGTTTTTTGTAACCACAGAACTTCAGATTTGTTTCTGTTAATATTATACCCTGAGAAGGAACCATAGTTATCTATGATTTGACAAATTTGATTGAAGCTCTCACAAGACTTTCTAGAAAATACCAAAAGATCATCAGCGTATACAGCTAGTTGCACATTCTTACCTCCTACCTCTACCCTTGAATCTTATTCCTCAGGGCGATCAGTAGAGGTTCTAGAGCTAAATTGAAAATTAGGGGGGACAGAGGGCATCCCTGTCTTGTCCCTCTTAAGAGAGGGAAATAAGATGTTTTATTGTTATTTATAACAATTGCTGCCCTGGACTCCCTATACAGCATCTCAATTGTGTTAAGGCATTTCCCTTCATACCCAAATTTTTTAAGAGCAGTGACAAGATGGTCCCATGTAACTGAGTCGAAGGCTTTGCTTGCATCCAGTGATATTATTGCAATATCTTCTTTATTTAGTTTCTTGTTATATTTATTCTTATACCAGTGGTCTATAATTGTTAAGAAGACCTTCCTCAAATTAGTGTTTGAGGATCTTCCCTTCATAAATCCTGTTTGATCAGAGTGTATTATAGTATCAAGTGATCCTTGTATCCTTTTAGCTAATATACTGGTTAATATCTTATAGTCCATGTTCAAAAGTGAAATGGGCCTATAAGAATCAATTGACTGTGGGTCCTTTCCTGGTTTAGGTATTACAATTATTGTGGACTCATTGAAGTCTGCTAACGGTTTTAACTGACCATTCCAAAATGTATTCATCAGGATAGTTAACGTTGGGGTTATTTCATTGTTCAAAATTTTATAAAACTCAGATGGCATGCCATCTTGTCCTGCTGCTTTATTGTTCGCCATTGCTTTAATTGTCTGACTTATTTCTATTTCTGTAATGGGTTTATTAATACTATTTAGCTGACTGCTCTCCAAACGAGGATTTGTTAGTAAAGCCCAAAATTTTTCCTTCTTATCTAGATTTATGGGTTGTGTTGAGTATAATTCTGAGAAATACTCAATGAAAGCTTTTTGTATGTCTTCGGTGCTTGTCCATATTTGGTCTTTATGTTTAATTTTAGTTATAAAGTTTTTAGGCTTATGATTTTTATCTATACGAGCTAAGAAGCTGCCTACCTTATTCCCATACCTGTAAAACTGTGTACAAGTTTTTATATTCTCTTTGATTTCATTTTGTAATAAGTAATTATCTCTATTTTTTTTAGCCTGTAAATATTTCTGCCAGTTGACCATATTTTTTTCCTGTATGTAGTTAGAATATTTGTTGATTAAGCAATTAGTTACCTGTTGTCTTTGTAAATTCATTTTTTTCTTTAATCGTATTAGGTATGTTGTAATCTCCCCTCTAAGCACTTATTTTATTGCTACTGGACACTGTATATTTATTTATTTTTTTCTTCCTTCTATTAAACCTTTTTTTTGGGTCAGATTGACAGTGTTAGGGAGGCTTTAGGAACTAGTGGGTTAGGTAAAGTTTATTGATAGGCAAGTTTTTGTGGGACAGTATAGGGACAGTTTTTAGGGGCAGTTTAGTTTTAGAGATAGTGTTGTGTTTTTTTATTTTTCTCTCTCTCTTGGGAAATAAATTTTGTTTTTTGCATGTTATTACTAAAGAAACGCTATTATAGCTGCAGTTTTGCTTTTTTTAATGGAAATATTATTCTATCATTTATTTTATTGTAAGTATAATGTTTTATTAAATAAAAGAACAGCAAAATGATAATGTGTAGTAGCCACGTTCCATGTTGAGAGGAGCACTGTCTGGTATTTCTGGCTGGACTAACCTTAGGCGGGATCAGACTGTAATATACTTCAGGAAAGTTCTCCTCTTTAAAATAACACAATTGGGCTAAAATAGGCTTCTCCCATGTGGTAACTCACTATAGAAAATGCTACTGAACTGTTGTTTGTTCCTGGTAGAGTGCTTCTTTTTCTGTATATATTAAAATCTGAAATAAGAACATTTATGGGCACCTTTTTTACTTTGTGGACCATTCCTAATACTGTCTACAGTATTTGAGTCTGTGGACTAATTATAGAAAGAGCTTCAACCACATTCATGAAATATTCCTACATAAATTTCTGTTGGAAAGTTGGCATAATTTAAAGGGAAACTCAAGTCAAAATTAAACTTTCATGATTCAGATAGAGCATGCCATTTTAGACAACTTTCCAATTTACGTCGATTAGCAAAATGTACACAGTCTTTTTATATTTATATTTTTTGAGTCACCAGCTCCTACTGAGCATGTGCAAGAATTCACAGAATATATGTATATGCATTTGTAATTGGCTGATGACTGTCACATGATACAGAAGGAGTGGAAATAGAGGTAACTGAAATTTGTCAGAAAAAAATCTACTACTCACTTGAAGTTCAATTCATTTAAGTGCTATTGTGTTGTATTTTTATCATGAATTGTTGATTATGCAAATCTACTGTATTTACGGGTCCTTTAAACAATTATTTTTAATAAAAATCTACCTCTCTGCACCAGACCTATCTCCTTCCTTGGTAACCCGTGTCACTAACTGTCTCTCTCATATATCATCTTGGATGTCCTCTCACTACCTCAAGCTAAATCTCTCCAAAACTGAGTTCCTTATTTCCCCCCTTCTTCCAAAATCTCCACCCCCCATTTCTCTATAACTGTTGATAACTCCATCATTACCCCTACCCCACATGCCCGATGTCTCAGGGTCACATTTGACTCAGATCTTTCTTTCACACCTCACATTCAGTCCTTGGCTAAAGCCTACCACTTCCACCTTAAAAACATTTCTAAAATTAGACACTTCCTTACACAATACACAACTAAGATTTTAATCCACTCTCTCATCCTTTCCTGTGTCGCCAAATGCAGCCCCATCCTCTCTGGTCTCCCTAGCTGCTGCCTAGCTCCTTTACAATCCATAATGAGTGCCTCTGCCAGGCTCATCTTTCTTACACGTTGATCTTCATCTGCTGCACGCCAATCCCTCCACTGGCTTCCTCTTGCCTCTAGGATTAAACACAAACACTCTGACATACAAAGCCCTCAAGTGGACTGCTCCCCCCCTACATCTCAGACCTTGTCTCCAGATACTCCCCGCCCCATCCCCTTCGCACTGCTCATTATCTCCTACTCTCCTCCACTCTTGTTACCTCCTCACATTCCTGTTTACAAGACTTCTCCAGACTCCTATCTCGTGGAACTTTCTACCTCGCTCCCCAAGACTCTCCCCTAGTTTTGAAAGCTTCAAGCGCTCCCTAAAGACTATTCAGGGATGCATACAACCTACACTAACCTTCCTATCTCCACTGCTATTCTCTTGAACCCCTTAGCATGTAAACCTATGAGACCAGCTGTTTGTAGTTCACCTTCATAAAAGCCGACTACAAAAGTGCAACTCTAGTCAAGGCCCTCTACCCATTTGATCTCTGTAAGTGTTATCTTGTATACTGCCTATGTTTATAGCGCTGCAGAATCTGTTGGCGTTAATAATAATAATAATAATTGTTACGGTTGCCTCCAGGCTGGCTGGAAGTTGGACCGTAGAAAAGGATGCTCCTAGCGCTCACCAAAGAATCATCAGCACCATAGTCAGCAATCCCTGTAGTGATATTAGCTGAAGCTGTCCCCTACAAACATGAGTCAAAGCTGCAAGTTAGAGGGACAGAAAATAGGTCTGATGTGCTGGAGCACACAGCCTCCTTTTTATTGAGGTTACATGCCAACAGGACACTCTCAGGGGGAGGCATAAAATCCCCCATCACACATTTGATATTAGATAGAGAGACACTCCCTTTGACAGGCCACAACATTTACTTCAGCAGATAACATTACACACAATAAAACAATGCAGTCCACCTTATCAATACTAGTCTGATTAGACAATGGGAAAGTTGATCACTAAACCTAATTAGAGCTAATCCCAGCAGACTTGTATTTAGAATAGGTTTCTTGAAGCTGAACAAAATTTAACTCTTAATGGCACACAATGAAACTGAACCAAGTGGGAGAAAGCCAGGGACAAGTCATTTCACAGGTCTGGGGACATAGTCTTAAAGGGGCATTGTTCATTAAAGTCACAATATGTCCCCAGATGGTTCTTAAAGGGCCACACACACCCAACAAAAGTCAATATGTCCTCAGGGGCACAATCTTCCAGGGGCCATAGTCATGAGGAAGGAGGCTGGCAAATAGGCTTCTCCAAAATCCAGGGAAGCAGGGCAATTTTTCATTTAAAGGGCCAGTTACAAACAGCAGTTTGTAACATATCTCCCCTTTTGGAGGGAGACTAACCAGGCACCTGACCTTCTGCCGGTCAGTGCCCAAGTTAGTCTCGCAACCCACCCACAAATAATCGCTAGCAGCAAAGTAGCCCCCCCACAATACGTAGTACTGGCCTGTAAGTTCCAGGTTGCAGGATGAAAGTGCAGCATCCTCGGCCTTCCTGGCGCAGCTGGGCAAATAGCTGATGGTACTTGGGGGGCAGAGGCCAGCGGCACTCTGCCCTGGTGCCAGCGCTTCTGCTGGGGTGAGGGGTTTGCAGGCCAGTCCTGTAACAAGGGGGTCTGTAGGGCAGAGGCCAGCAGCGCTCTGTTCTGATGCCAGCTCTTCTGCTGGGGGAATTGGGGCATAGTCCTGCCCGGTGGCAAAGGGAACGTGGGGGTCAGTGGGGGTTAACATCTCCACTGTTAACCCTGGGCCCAAGTTAGGAGTTAGCTGGGGAGGGGGAGATTGGCTTACCTCCTCCTCCTGATACTCCGGTGGCCGTTGGGAAGGGAGGTCGATGCTCTCCGCTTCCTGTGGAACATGCTGCGGCTGGGGAGAGAGACCGGTTGTCTCCTCTCCCTGGAAGGCACACTCCGGCTGGGGAGGGAGGTCGATGCTCTCCCCTCCCTGTAGCTGGGTCTGTCGCTGGGGATCTGGGCCGCCTGCCCAGCATCCCTGTAGGGCTGGTAGAGAGACTGCGGTCCCATCTCCACCTGCCTGCTGGGGGTCCTCCCAGGACCAGTCTATGAGGCCTGCTGCCTCTGGTATCTCTGGCTGGGGAAGGGGACTGGTTGTCTCTTCCCTCTGCACGGTATACTGCCGCTGGGGAGGGAGGTCGCTGCTCTCCTCTCCCTGTAACTCTGGCTGCCGCTGGGAAGGGAGGTCGTTGCTCTCCGCTCCCTGTGACTCACTTTCTCGCTGGAGACCAGGTGTCCAGACCCTCAAACTCCACAGTTGGCGCTCAAAGGCTCGTGCCGCTTTGTTCTCCGTATCCAATTCCCGGATGATGCGACTGACTACCTCCTGTGCAGGGTCTGGACCATATCGGACTAGCCGCCTCTTTACCTCTGGAACGAAATCCGCGCCCTCATAGCGACGGATCAGGTTGAGGTGCTCTTCACAGGGTTCTGAATAGTGTCTTGTCAGCTCCATGCTGCTGTAGGTAGGGACGCTGCGCAGTGGCTAGCGTTGCCCTCAATAACTCTCCTACGATACCAGTGCTGTTGTGGTGCTGCTCCTTGCGCTAGGACGCCAATCCCACCGCTGCCGCCAATGTTACGGTACCAACTGTGTACCAAGGGTTAACCCCAGATGAACAATGTCCTGCATAGACAATCAGCAATTCACAACCCAGCCAGTTTCAGGTTTAAACAGAATATCTGCTTTATTTGAAGGCAGCACACAGATTTATACACCCTGGCTTCAGGTTACAAAGGGCATTGGTTTAACAGTAAGGCAAACATATGAACAATGCATCAAACAATTGTCTATTCACAGGTAAAACAGATTAACATATTAAGTTAATTAACTAGGGAAGAACGTTTACTCAGACAATCTGATGTTGAGCAGTCTAGTTAACATAATCACACAATGACACAATCAGTTTACCCAGACAGACTCCTGAGACACAATCAGATCTTAAACATACATAGAATACATCTTATTACAGAATATAGGAACAGTTCTTATTAGCTATAAAGTCTTTTATGCCCACTTTGCTTATAGAGTCACAATTGCTCCCACAAGGGGCACTCACACCCTGTACCCATCCTGTATTTATGGATACAGGGTGACATAGACATAAGACAGAGGTATGAAAGTACATGGGGTGTCCAGCATATAAAATTCCATATTTCCATGCAGTCTCTGGGTATCCTTAAGCCCATGTACCTCCAGCCCAAAGAATGTTCCATAACAGGCCCTCCAATGTACAGTGGCGAGATTGGTTTTGTCACATCGTAACATTGGTGGCAGCGACGGAATGAACCTTATCGCCCAGAAGAGCAACTACACAAGCCAGTAACCTCAGGAAGAGGGGGATTATTACAATACTGACTAAGATGGAAAAGAGAAAAGTAAATTTTGCAGCTTTTGAAAACTTCCTGGAAACAGAAGGAGAGATTGATGGGTACCTTGCGGATTTTGAGAGGCAATGTGCACTACACAAGGTACCCGCAGAGGACTGGGTCACGATATTATCTGGAAAATTATCCGGCCGGGCCAGAGAGGCTTTTCGGGCCATTCCAGATGAGGAAGTCAGGGATTATAATACTGTAAAAGAGGCTCTGCTCTCCAGGTATGCGGTTACACCGGAGGCATACCGGAGACGGTTCAGAGACACTGTTAAATTAGCTGGAGATTCCTACCTTGAGTGGGCATGTAAGGTGCACCGCACAGCAGCTCACTGGATAGCGGGGTGCCAAGCCATATCTGGGGAAGAGGTGCTGCAGCTATTCCTGTTGGAACATTGCTTCGACAAATTACCCGCAGGAGTTCGAGAGTGGGTTCGGGACCGTAAACCCTCCACCCTGCAGGAAGCGGCTCGCTTGGCAGATGAGTATACGGATGCCCGCAAACTGGACATTGCTACCACTAAGCCCCCTGCTAGAGTGGAGTACAGACCCCCAGTCACCCCAGCAGCTGCCAGTTACCAAACCCCGGCGCACCGCTATACCACACGGCCTCCGGCCACGAACTACCCTCAGAGAGCCCTGTTCAATTCGCGGGGCTACTCACAACCTATTCGGTGCTTTAGATGTAAGCAACTAGGGCACAAAAGACCAGAGTGTCCCCTAAACGCAGCGAACCAAGCGCAGTCCTGGAGAAGACCCGCCGGCGGAATCCCACGTAATCCTCAGCCTGCGGCCCGCTACGTAGAGGCGCAAGAATGCTGGAGCATCCTACATGAGGCAGACCTTGTGCAAGCTGCCCACCGGAATAACCGGCAACTGGTTAAAGTGAATGGGAAGAAGGTCAGTGGTCTACGGGATACTGGTGCTACCATGACCTTGCTTCAAAAGAACTTGGTGTCTGAGAAACAGTACACTGGAGACACTGTGGCTGTGAGGGTAGCAGGGGGCGATGTGTTCAGCCTACCTGTTGCCAGGGTACATTTGGATTGGGGAGTGGGCGCTAGACCTGTGAATGTGGGGGTCAAGAAGGACTTACCTGCTGATGTTCTTCTTGGAAATGACTTGGCCCCCCTTGTTTCTGCCTACGCTCCTATGGGTCCCGCTGATGTTAACTCTGTGACTACCCGTGCCCAGATCCGTGCAGCAGAGACTGACCCACCTGCTGCTAAGCCCCAGGACGCTGAGCTCAGTAAATCTCTATCCGCTATTGATATGTGGAGGTCCCGTTACAATGCGCTGATGAAGGAGAAGAGGAGCGCAGAGGAAAAAGCACGTTTAGAACAGGAATCTCTGCTAGACAAGCTGCACCGACAAACTGCAGAAAACACCAGCTTGAGAGTGGAACATGAAACATTAAAGACAAACTTAGTGACACTGGAGGAGAAGCTGACGCTGGCTCATAGTGAGGTGCAGCAACTCAAGGGCACCCTATGTCAGTATGAAGGGATTGTGGATACCTATAAAGAGCAGGTACAGAAAACTCGTAAAGAAGCTGATGGGATTTTGAAGGACTGTTTGGCCCTGGTCTGGGCACTGAGGAATTTGAACCCTTGTTTGTATGGACAGGAATTCTCTCTCATAACGGGAATACAGATGGATTGTCCCAGCAAACTGACATGCCTACCAGGCGCTCTGGTGGTATATGCCACAGTATATACCCTGGACAGCCGAGCATGACAAACCAGAGGGAGAGGAGTTTGATGGTCCTGTCCCCCAGCAACACGGCTGTTTAGCCAAAGGGGAGACGATTGGTCTCCCCCTCCAGCAGCACAGCTATGTATCCGAAGGGGAGACAGTCGGTCTTCCCCTCCAGCAACCAGGCTCCCACCAGGCTACTTCCATGGTAGTGCTGGCACCCGGGCAGAGTACAGCTGGTCTCTGCCCACCTCGCAACCCACCAATTCAGCGTACCAGTCCCCCACACAGCTGTGGTGAGGCACCTGGACATGGACAAGTTTTCCCCGTACTCAGGTGTAGTAACCATTTATTGTGGGTGGGCTGTACTACTAATTGTGTTTTATGGGTGGGTTGCTGGACTAACCAGGGCACTGACCGGCAGGAGGTCAGATACCCTGTTAGTCTGTTTGGAAAAGGGGAGAGATGTGACAAAACCAATCTCGCCACTGTACATTGGAGGGCCTGTTATGGAACATTCTTTGGGCTGGAGGTACATGGGCTTAAGGATACCCAGAGACTGCATGGAAATATGGAATTTTATATGCTGGACACCCCATGTACTTTCATACCTCTGTCTTATGTCTATGTCACCCTGTATCCATAAATACAGGATGGGTACAGGGTGTGAGTGCCCCTTGTGGGAGCAATTGTGACTCTATAAGCAAAGTGGGCATAAAAGACTTTATAGCTAATAAGAACTGTTCCTATATTCTGTAATAAGATGTATTCTATGTATGTTTAAGATCTGATTGTGTCTCAGGAGTCTGTCTGGGTAAACTGATTGTGTCATTGTGTGATTATGTTAACTAGACTGCTCAACATCAGATTGTCTGAGTAAACGTTCTTCCCTAGTTAATTAACTTAATATGTTAATCTGTTTTACCTGTGAATAGACAATTGTTTGATGCATTGTTCATATGTTTGCCTTACTGTTAAACCAATGCCCTTTGTAACCTGAAGCCAGGGTGTATAAATCTGTGTGCTGCCTTCAAATAAAGCAGATATTCTGTTTAAACCTGAAACTGGCTGGGTTGTGAATTGCTGATTGTCTATGCAGGACATTGTTCATCTGGGGTTAACCCTTGGTACACAGTTGGTACCGTAACAATAATAATATCTACAGAACATTGACAATATTTACAGGCCTTTTGTGCTTAACTCTCTTTAGAAACAGATATTGCATTAATAGACCACTCATATTTTTATGGAGGACCTGGATCAACATTCATAGGTTATCCCAAACTCTCTTTCTGTAGGACACAGATAGCATTCATCGACCAATTGTAACCCATAATTAATGTTTAACACTATCTGCACTGCATGGAACATCATTAATAAAACAGTCCCCATATACTATCTTCAGGACCTTGGGTAATATTTGTGGACCGTTTTTAATTATATAAATCAATTATAAACTTTTATAACAATTTCTGTGTAACATTTCATAAAATTCTTAACCCCAATCTTAAATTTAACCTTGAATTCATAGATTTCTTCTATTTTACTCTATGTGGATTCTTGGACAATATTCTTAGACCATTCCCAGTTCTAAATCTGAAGAAATTAAAAACAATATATACATATATAATTTCTAACAGCATTCATTGACAACTCATTACATTTGTTTCTATGTGGTTTATAATCATGGTTCGTATTACAATCTTAACATTTATAGTACATTGGGCAATAGTCTATGGACACACGCCCTCATTTGCATGCGCTGGGATTACTAAATGGAGCGCAAATATCGCCCTCACAAAAGCGATATTTTGCTCTCCACTTGTAATCTAGCCCTCTATGAGTTTTTTTGTTTTTTTTATTCTTAGTTTAGTTAAAAGAAAACATAGAAAAACAATTCTATTGCATGACTGCAAGGATTATTATTAGTGAAGATGAGACAAAACCACGTTACTTCCGCTGAGTTAACAAATGTGGGGCTCAAAGATTACCGACAGTTAATCCCAAACACATGTAAACAGAGTAATCAACTAACCTGCCAGCACTTAGCACCCTAAAGCTGCTTTCCAGAAGCCCCTTAGTGTTGTCATCAATCAAGCTTTGTCTTTGATTTACTCCTTAGAAATGCTTTCTAAAAGATTTAGCTCAAAGAATATTTGGAATTGTGTATTTTCTAATGCATGAAAGCGAATGTTTAATCTTATCAGTAGGACACATATACATCAATTTGCAACTAAACAGGCATTTGCAGCAACATCTGTGGGGTGTAAAATGGATTTTATATGTGTTGATATGGAGAATTATTTTGTTTAGTGCTAAGGTTACACGGATCAGCAAAGGGCATAATGATCGGCATTTATTAAGAATTTGAAAGGTAGTGTATTAAATAAGACACCATTTAAATCTAAATGAAATAGATCTACTTTTTGTATCTATCTATCTGTCTATCTATCTATCTATCTATCTATCTATCTACCATCTATCTATTTATTCATCTATCTATCTATCTATCTATCTATCTATCTATCTATCTATCTATCTATCAATCTATCTATGTATTCATCTATCTATCTATCTATCTATCTATCTATCTATCTATCTATCTATCTATCTATCTATCTATCTATCTATCTATCTATCTATCTATCTATCATCTATATATCATCTATCTATCTATCTATCTATCTATCTATCTATCATCTATCTATCTATCTATCTATCATCTATCTACTGTATCTTTCTACTGTATCAATCTTTTTTCTTTTCTCAGTAGTCTTTTATTTTTTCCATATTTTTTAAAAATAAATCTATGAAAAGAAATTCACTGCTAATGGGATAACTTTAAAAGTGCACATAACCTTGTACCAACATACTGTAGAGGTACATCTTGCTCAGAGCCTGAGTGTTGAGATGTCACATAGACACAGCACAGTGTCACTTGAAGCATCCACTGAAGGACAATATGCATGCATCTGCCTTACAGGTGTATTAGCAGCTGGTTGCATGCACATTAAAAGTTATTTTAACAGTGATACATTTAAACATAAATACTTTTTACAATTACAACCATATTGCAGAAATGCTTCAATGTTTTTATTAACTGAACTGGGTGCTGTCAGGTTCTAGCCCATGCGTGCCATATAGATAACAGTGTGCTCACTCCCGTGGAGTTATTTATGAGTCAGCACTGATTGGCTAACATGCAAGTCTGTCAATTGAACTGAGATTAGGGGCAGTCTGCAGAGACTTAGATACAAGGTAGTCACAGAGGTAAAAAGTATATTAATATAACTATGATAGTTATGCAACGCTGGGGGATTGGTAATAAAGGGATTATCTATTTTTTTTTAAATAATAACAATTTTAGAGTAGTCTGTACCTTTAATACTTATCTTCAGTAGGCCATAAAGGCAACTGCCTTGGATTAACTGGTGGAGAGGGACATGCCTCTGTCAGCATAATGAGAAAACATTGGTTTATTCAAGACAGGAACATGAGTAAGACCACTGCTTTCTAACCTCTCTGCACTTCCAAGGCGATGTCATTAAACCATTCAAGACTGACCCACCTGGGTTATTTACAACCCCTGCTCTTGCACAAACAGTTGCATGAGGCCAAAGGGGCAGAGCAACATGAGTATTTGCTCCTGCAAATGTAAATATTGGCAGTGATTGTAGCCTTGCTCCCCATAATATAAGGTGGACAGATTCCTTGCCCACAGATAAACAAATGGGTGACTATGGGGTCTATCACAATCCTTTAGAAAATTCTAATAATCTATCTACAATAAACATTTAATGGGGATTTTCTGTTGAAAGTTTTCTAAAATACTTTTGACTGACCCCTATATGTTTTCTCTATAGATTTCTGATGTACAATGTTACATAGTTTCTTTTATATATAAACTAAGGGCCAGATTACAAGTGGAATGCTAAATATCGATTGCAAGCAAGCAATATTAATGCTGCACTTTGTAATACCAGCGCACGATAATGTGCGCTGGTATTACAAGTAAATCGCAAACCCAATCATATGGGAGCCTCGTTCTAATTCTGTGACAGACAGCATCAGAACCTTGTGAAGTTAAGGGGGTAAGTAGCGCAGTGATGGGCAAAATTTTGAAATATATATTGCATATAATTATATACTGTACATATATATTTATGTGTTAATATTTGTATATACACATATATTTAATCATATAAAAATATATTTACATTGCGGTTTATGGGAACACACAGTTCCCATTGACCTCAATGTAAAGGCACCCCACTCCCGCCAACTTTAGACCCCAAAATTGCCCAGTGCAGTTGTTTGAAATAATTAAAAAAAAATGCTAGATTTTGTTTTTATTAAAAACTACAATGCCCTCTATTTTGAGGTCATTTTGGGGCACTTTTAGAAAATCTACCAGGGATCGAATCTCTGGTTAATTTTCGGAGTGCTAATTGCTACCGTGAGCTTGCGGTACCAATAACTAGCCACTTGTAATGACTGGTTAATTATTAAATGTGCCCGTTTGCAGGAGCGTGATAATTTAGTGCTCCACTTGTAATCTAGGGGTATATTTATCATAGTTCGAGTGGACATGATACGTTGTAGCGTATCATATCCGCTGCACATCGACATGTAACAATGCACATCTAACAATGCACATCTAACAATGCAAAGCTCAATAAGAAAACATAATTCCAAGTCACAGCTACTTTTTTGATTATACTGTTGCTTTTACAAGTTACATTAACATATATTTAATATATTTATAAACCTACTAAAGATGTTTGTATTATAATCATAGAATTTACAAGCTAAGCAAAAATAAACCCATTAATGTTTTCAAATCCTCTCTTCTAACTATCCTTAAATATTCATAGACTGAAATTTGCTCCATGTTTAGCTTTTGGTTTTGTCTTTTGAATTAAAATTCACACTGATAATTTTATATTTGTGACAATGATA